>NC_091792.1:142817954-143120984 GCF_041296235.1 Equus asinus
TTGTATGTGGGTTTATTTTTGTGAACTAATTTTTTATATTGAATTCTTTAATGTGCATTGTAATGGTTTTTTATAAGCTCCGGACCTCAAGAACAACGTCTATAGTGAAAATAATCTGTTGTAAATACAGCTTTCAGCATATCACGACTCTGCTCAGAAATTTTGCTCTGTTTCCTGATCTCTTTTCCATTTAACCTAAATTTGAGTGCCTAACTTTCCAGGTCTACCAGCACCTGACCGCACTGACCTTTTCTTTTCCAACTCTTTTTGTTGTCCTTTCTCCATGTTCTGCTCATAGTGAATGAGAGGCTGTGTCATAGTTAGTGACAAAGACCCTGAGCCCAGAGTTCCTGGGTTCAAGTCATGTCTATTAGCTGTGTGACTTTGGCAAATTGCCTAACTTGCCTGTTTCAGTTTCCCCATCTGTACAAAGGGATAATAATATGACTTACCTTATAGGGTTGATAGGAAGATTAAATATGTTCTGATGAAAGCATGCTTTCTAGTACACAGTAAGTGTTCAATAAGTGTGAGCTTTTATTTTACACTCTCTTGTGAGGGGATTGGTGATTTGGGTAAAAGAGCTATTTATGTCCTTTTCCTTCTTTTTTCTTTACTCCTCAGGGGTAGGTATCCTTGCACTTGGTTTAAGGGGAAATTGGCGTACCATTCAGAACATTTAATTGTTTTCTTTTTTCATTTTTTCAGATACACAGCAGCTTTGCTTGTTCAGAATATACTGACTAAAGATTTTTCCTAAAAGTACCATGCACCCCAACTCTACCCTCTACCCTAACCATTTGCATATACATACAAGATATTATCTTTAATCCAGAAAGTCAAATAGGTTCAAGGTTTGGGTCACGTTTTCTGTATTCACTGCCGTATCATTGAGACTCGCATGGGAGGTATGGATACAAGATAATTCATCTATAAATAAGGGTTTGGTTTGAATCAGGAGACTCTAGAAGGAGAGTATTTTAGTGGTGGTTTTTGCTATTTTGAAACTTTCTATTCTTGTTTCCCAGCTCCCCTCCCTCTAAATAAATCCTACAAGCCCAGTGACCTTCAGAACTTAGTTTGAAGCTCACTGACGACATCAAAAATGAGAATGCCCATAGTCGGTCAGATTTCTAGTCTCTCTAGCCCAGTTTCGTGTTACCAATATGTGGAAAAGTGTTGTTTTTCAGGAGAACATGTCAGCGATCTACCACAAAATTCCCTTCAGGAAGTCAGGGGTTTACCCTAGTGGCTAGCAAAGCAAGGCATCCCAATGGATCAAATGGGGTTGGATGTCCATGATGGAATTCAAAAAAGAAGTCAAAGGCTCAAAGTCAGAGTCTGTGAAGTTTTTGAATTGTCCCAAGACATAGTTTAAGTAAAAGAAAGTTTTACTTCACTCATTTGCTTTAAAGAATAATCCTCTTTGGTTTTACCATACCCTAATGAAGAAAATACATTTTGCATCACAAATTTAAGTCTTGGTAACATAATAAAGGAAAGACTTCTTTATATATCATCTTGTAGCATTATATATATTTCTTTCTGAGAGAGAAATCAATATGGTTCTTATCTTTATATTTGAGTTGAGGGAGGCAGCGTAGTGTAATAGATAAGAGAATAGATTCTTGGGGTAACAGATTTGGTAGTTGTCAACAACGTGATCTTGCTCAAGTTCCTAACCTCTTTAAGCCTCAGTTTTCTTATTTGTAATTCACAACAAAAATAATGAAAATCACACACACACACACATACACACATGCTTCTTGCAGATATTTTTTTAAAACTTGAATGAACCAATCCATACAAAGTACTTAGGACACTCCCTGGCCCATACTAGGGACTCAATAAACGGAAATTCAGCTGATAAGTACTCAAGTGCTTTTTATTCCATGTATGTGAAAGGCACAGGGGTCACAAAAAATGAGTAAGAAATGGCCTCTGCCTGTGAGAATCTTACAATAAAGATACAAGGTGTAGGAAGTCTGTGGGGTCAGTCAATAAAAGAGGAAACAAGTTGGTTGTAGGTTTGCTGGGTGTTGTGGTGAGATGATGGCGCTATCTCCAAAATGGCGGTAGGGCCCCCATGATGTGGCTTCTGCCTGCGTGAACAGAGTCATCTTAGGTTGCTCCCCTTCTTGCTCATTAAACTCCAGTTACATTGGCTACATTGACTCACTCAATCATTTGTAGATGTTTAGTGAGCACCCTCTATGAGCAAGATGCTTCTGTGAGCAAGATAGTATGAACAAGTGGTAAATAAAGCAGGTAGGAACCCTGCTTTTCTGGAACAGATGTGCTGCCAGTGTCTCAAACATGCTAAGCTCCTTGTTACCTCAGGACCTTTAATCATGTGTCCCCTCTACCTAGAATATTCTTTCATTGATGCTTTCTTCACAGTAGCTTCCATATGTCCCTCATGCCTTAAATTTTGCTTCCTTAGAAAAGCTTTGCTGATTTTCTGTCCCGAGCTCAATGTACCCTTAACTTTTACTTCAAAACACTTATCACAGTTTATTTGTATCATTTATTTGTTTACTGCCTCATCCACTAGACTGTATGCTCAATGAGGTCACAAACTATGTTGATTTTGTTTAATTTTTATCTACCACATCTAGGACTTAGCTGGTTCACGATAGGTTCTTTAAGATATATTTGATTTAATAAAAAATATCGACTTAGTATTAAAGTATATTTTCGTTTTACAAGCACTGATGGACAGTTTGTGTGGATTGTTGGTGGTAATGCATTTAGATCAGTAGATTTATTTTGGTTCTACTAGTTGATTGTACGTATATATGTATATATAATTTTTTAATTGCTAAATTATGATCCTGGGGAGCTATTCTTTATATTTGAAAAGCTTTCAAATAGTTTTCTTTTCCTCCCCACAGGATTAGCTTTTAGAGTGAATTTTTCTTAGGATTTTGTCATGTTCTTTAATCTTTATAATAGCACAGGTCACTTAGTATGAAAGTCCTTGGGTATTTCAGAAGCTCATTCTTCAGATGGAAAATGTAAATCTGCTTCCTTGATTGCCTGTGCTGTCAGTGTCAACTGAAATCTCTGGACATAGTGTTTAGAATGAAGAAATGGATAATGCACCAAACAAATGTTACCCTTTAGTCTGCTGGCGTGGGGAATAGATAGGAAAGGGAGTGGGGCAGTCATTGGGTTTACACATCTACAGCTGATATTAGCTTGAAGCATTGGTCAAAGAGAAGCACAGAAACCTCTTCCTCTGGCAGAGTCGACTAAGCCAGCCCACTGTGCTCCTATCCTTCTGAAAAGCATTAGTTCAAGTTTCAATACGGCTACAAAAAAAAAATCTGCCATCGCAGCAAATGATACTGTTGGATGTGGATGGAAACCCCATAAAATTGTATGGGTGATATTAATTTAGTCACCTAGGGCTTAATAGTCATTTTATGGACATTAAAAAAAAAGTTTTGTAGCCATAATGTTTTATCTATCTTTATGGTCTCTTATGCTGTGTTTAATCAGTGTAATTATGGGAGAAGATAATTAAATATAGTACTATACAGTTCTTAAGATTTTAATACTGTTATTACTAATTTAACCACAAAAAAGATATATAAAATCTAAGACATTGCAAATCTGAAAGAGAAATATCCAGTCAGAATTTTTAGTAAGCAGTGTAAATAATAGAGGTGCCGTTCTGACTTCTTTTTTGTCAGTTTATTTATGTTATTTAATATATTTTTTATTTATAACTGAGAAGGAGAATCGAGAGGAGAAGAATATTTGCACTATTCTTTGAACAAAAGTGATACCTCTCTTTAGTTCAAAGTTAGAAATAGTCCACTTCCCCAAAAGAGTATTCAGGACTATATTTTAAAATTGAGACTATACGTGCACTGTAATTTATTGTATATATGTACTCTATATACATTAGCCATATTATTATATTTTCATCTGCATAAATAAAAATATTTTTGTTTTTTT
This sequence comes from Equus asinus, assembly GCF_041296235.1. Taxonomy (NCBI): domain Eukaryota; kingdom Metazoa; phylum Chordata; class Mammalia; order Perissodactyla; family Equidae; genus Equus; species Equus asinus. Next base: position 142,821,921 of record NC_091792.1, read on the forward strand.
TTATTTTAACAAAAAAAGGGATTGTCAAAGAATTGATGAGTGTATTCTGAACTGTCGTGCTTCAGGGAAGGCTGCACTTGAACTTGAGCTTCTATTTGCTGTTGTGAAAGCACACATGTCACAGCCAGTCTGTCTGTAACTGAGGGGTGCCTTGTACATAGTGGCTGCTTACTAGATCTGTCTTGATCTGTGCTCCCATGGATCTCGTGGTGGAGCATGCCTTGAATTGAGCCCACAGAAAAACTAGGATTTAGACTAGAGAAAGCAGGGTGCAGAGTGTGCTGGGATGAGGAACCAGCAGGAGCATTGAAATTCCTGGACAAGAGGCAAGGAACTCCTGACTAATCTTCTCCACCCCAGGGCACGCAGAACTATGTAATGGGAAATAAGTTAGGGGAAGGAAAAAAAAAAGTCAGGTCAGAATATAGAGTTTAAAACATCATGCAAAAAGTTCTGGACTGAATACAATGGAATACTATTCAGCCTTAAAAAGGAATGGAATTATGATACAGGCACATCATTGAACCTTGAAGATGCTAAGCTCAGTTCACTTCACTTATTTCAATAGGCCAGACACAGAAGGACAAATATTGCATGATTTCACTTATGTGAGGGACCTAGAATAGTCAGTCATAGAGACAGAAACTGGGACGGAAGTTCCCAGGGACTGGGAGGAGGGGAACGGGGAGGTAATTTTTAGTGGGTACAGGATAGTTGTGATGTGAATGTCCTAATGCCACTGAACTGCACACTTAAAAATGGTTAAAATGGTAAACTTTATGTTACATGTATATTATATTACAATAAGAAATATTTTAAAAGGACTGGGCTGAATTCTATAAACAATGGGAGGCATTGAAGATTCTTCTGGAAGGGAGGATAAAATTCAAATGGTATCTCTGGAATTAAGCTTTTTTTTTTTAGCTTTGTACTTTTGTTGACAAGCTGTGTTTGAGACCGTCTTTGTTACTATCACTAGGAAGAGGCATTGTCAGTCCCTATAATTTCATGAGAAAACAGGTTGATGGACAGAGGTTTCTAATGGAGAATGTGCAGTTGAGAGGGGAATCAGGGCAACAAAACATGGCTTAAAGCCAGAGTTGGTATCCCATATTTGAAAGACTTCTTAGCAACCCCAAAGAAATTTTGATTTGCCTGCGTCCTTCTAGAAAGCCTGAGTTAGCTGAAACACTGAGGCCTAATGTTGAAAGCTATCAGCCTGGAATTCATGAAAAATGTGAGACCAGATCCTTAGGTTTTAGAGTGGTTTTGTGCACTAAATTGATGTTGTGTTCTTTCTGATTCTCCAGCAAATATATTCTTATTGTGTGCTCCAAGGAAAAGATTAAAAAACATCATTAAAATACTTCTTTTCCTTTCTTCTTCATTGGAAAAGGCCACAAGTGCCTGCTTTTTCAATTTGAACCAAACCCTCGCTTTTGCATTCTAATAGCAGCTCTCAGTGCTGATGGTGTGGTTCAGCGGCTTGCAGGATGTTGCACCATGAGACTTGCAAAGGGGCTCACACATCATCATTTCTGATCTCCTTGCTTTAGAGATAGAGAAGCTGGGGCACAGAGAGTCATTCCTGATCCTTTTATAATTCCTTCAATTTTATGGCAGTTGGAACAGATTTATACCTGAATGGCAAGGCTAGGCAACTCGAGGCACGTCAGGGGCACCAAGCTCAAGAGAAGAGGAAAGTCCACACCGGGTGATAAGAGAGCTAAGGAGTGAAGCCTCCGCTTGTGGGACAAAGCAAGGGAGGTTGCCTGGGAGGAGGTGGGTTCGAAGGGAAGGCACATCTCTCTGTCATCACAGATGGAACTAGGGAGTCACAGCTTAAGTCTCGGGGAGCTTTATTTGTGCTGATGGAGACTTTGTAGTGGGTCTGGGATGAGCTCGATGGCAGCTTCAGCGTAGGTCTGGAGTTACATTTGGCTTCACCCTTTATTAGGCTGTGATCTTGGACAATTTACTTATTTATCTAAACCTCAGTTTTCTCATTTGTGAAACAGCAATGGTATCTCCTTAATGGAGGTGTTCTGTGGATCACTGAGGCAATTCTTGTAAGCAGAGAGCAAGTGCTCAGAGAGAGTAGCTACTGTTACGTCCTTGGGGGGAAGGATCAGGCATCACCTCCACTGGGAGGTCTTTCTGACTCTCCCTCTGCTACCTGCTCCAGATGCCCTTCTAGAAGCACCTGGAGCCCCAGGACCTATCTCCACAAAGCTCTAGAGTCATGGTGGTGCTGTCGTTTATTTACATGTCTGTCTGCGCCACAGCACCATTGTTCCTCCTCCTCTTGTCTCCTCAGCACCAGCACAGGGCCTGGCAAATAACTGCTCAACGACTGTTCAACTATTGGTTGGATGAATGAATGAGACAATGGCTTTGTTTGACTTGTCTTGCAAATAGGAGGGACAAAACTTGGAGGGCATAAGCTGTTGACCTTCCACAAGTGGCGTGGAAGGGGCGGTGAGAGTCAGAGTGAAGGTGGACCTCAGTTTTTTTGGCCTTTTCACAAATGGCAAATCAGAAGGTGATTATTTGCTTTTTAAAACTTCTTTATGACATTTATAAAAATGTTCTTTGCTTGATAAGGGATTTGGAGAGAGTACAAACTTTTTGGAATGCAATTTAACAATATAAAGAACCTTCAAAGTGCTCATAATCTTTGATCCAACAATTTTATTTTTATAAAATTTATAATTACTAAGTAGACATTTTGCATAAAATTGTTCATGGTAGCATTATTTATAATAGCAAAAAATTGAAAAAATTGCCAACTATTTACCAAAAGGAATATGATTCAGTGTATTTTGGTATAATCACACATTGGAATAAGATGTGGCCATTAAAAATGATGTTGATGAGAATTGTAGTAACATAGTGTATGTCTATATGGAAAATTAGTGATATATGCAAATTTATGATATGGGTTAAAATATAGGAATAAAGTAATGCATATTTAATGGTAATCACTTTCATACTACAATAATAATGAGTACCTTCTTTGTATTTCTCTATATTTTCAGTAAATATTTATTACTTTTATAATTCAAAAAAAATCCTGAAAAAATCTATTTTCTGTAAAAAAGAGACACTGGGCCCAATTTTCAGTGTGCGTTTCAGAAGGAAATATCCTAGCTCGAGGTGCACAGGCACCATCCCTGTCTCCTCCTGGGAGCAGGAGAGGCCGATAGATCAACGCATGCGAAGTGACATAGTGACACAAAGCTCTTGCCAACAGGGAGGTGGAAACGCTGCCACTCTGATATCTCCTCTTGGAACCAGACACACAATACCAAGGAGAAGGGGCTCAGGAGACCAAGGACAAAAGAGTCTTTGAAAAGACGGACAAAAAGAGATTGAGAGGAAGGATGTGGAAAGTAGAAAAAATTAGGAGGACAGAGGTATGGAGGCATAGAAACGGGGAAAAAAATAGGAGGAGAAGAGAAAGACAACTGATGTTTTGGGGGAAATGTAAAGAAAGCCTTCAGTTAGTCCCTTTTATGGCTCTGGGCCTCCATTATATTCTGATAAAATAACAAATCAAAATGCTATACTTTTATTTATTTACTTATTTCTATTTAGCAGTGGTATCATTAGGCAATAAACAAGTGGGCATATCCACCTGACTTCTGTCTCCAGGAAGCATTTGTAATTCAAATTGGAAGCAAGACCAATTTTTCCTCCCATGTATCTCTGTCACCTTGAGCAGCTGGTTCATACTGTGCTGGGAATTTCGGCCCTGGGTGATGGACTGTCATGTGACTGTTGTCTACACACGAACACTTTGTTTCCTAAATAAAGGATTCTCTGAAATGTACCCTAGTGCTTACAGCTGAAGACTGAGGGATAGGATTCAGGAATGCATTCCATATTTTATTCCAAGACCTTTCAGGTATGGCTGCGAGGGATCACTTTTTCCTACTATGAGGGGATCCATAAAATGGGAATACCTTGCTAACATTTGTCATTAGCTGGCATTTACAAAGACTTCTGGTATCGGTGAAAGGAACTTGATAGAGGAGGGGAGACAAAAAACATAGAAGGAAAGAAGCAGGGAAGGAAACAGCCTAGTGTAGTGGAAAGAAAATTGCTTTTGGCATCAAGCACCTATGGGCTGGCATCTTAACTCTCCTACTTACCTAATGACCTGGTAAACATCACTTAACTTTTATGAGTCTCAGTCTCCTCATCTATAAATGAAGATAGTCATACCTAATTCAAGGGTTATTATGAAGGCTAAATGACATAATATGTGCTGACACCTAACACATACGAGGTGGTCATTTACATGACACCCTGTTCTGTTTATTGACTGCCTACCTTATGCCAAGAATTATGCTAAGTGATTTCCAGGGCCCCTGCCTAGTAATTTAGACAGACAACTCCCATTATTTCCTCCGAATGCAATAAAGTTGTTTTGAGTATATCCTGATAAGTAATTGCCTCCCTTAATGATACTCTAGTGGAATACAATATGGAAACCTCTGAAGGTTCTTATTCTTGAAACTAATTTTTAAGTACAAGTGCTTACAATTAGTCTTCCCTCGGCGTGATTTGTAGCATACCAAAAAGCTCTGGGTTTCTAAATATAGAAATCAAAATACCTTCAATCCTTTGAAAGCCAAATCAGAAAACCTTACACAAAAGGAGGATATAGTCACATTATTCTCCAATATAAGTATGTTTTACAACATAGGGAACATTATCTATTAAGTTACTAACTGTCTTAGAAAGGTAAGTGTCCAATTTGTTAATAACTAACCCCCCTACGTGCACCTCCCCACCAATTCCCATTATAGCACGTAAGGGAATTTCTTGGGAAAAAAACTCGGTAATTAAAAAAAGCACCCAAAACCTGTGGAGGACCATGCTTTGATGATGGTGTATTTTGCCAAGGTGGTGGTTAAAAATTTCCCATGCAAGTAGAAAAATGACAAAAATACGAACATGTGCTCAGTGAGATTCCTGGAATTCTACCTTAATTATTCTCCAGCATGTTGAGTCATGTGATAGAGGAGCTTTTGGGGCTGAACCTGCTGGCTTTTTTTTTGGAAGATTGACACCTGAGCTAGCATCTGTTGCCAATCTTCTTTCTTCTTTTTTTTTTCTTCTTCTTCTCCTCAAAGCCCTACAGTACATAGTTGCATATTCTAGTTGTAGGTCCTTCTGGTTGTGGCATGTAGGATGCTGCCTCAACATGGCCTGATGAGCGGTGCCATGTCTGCACCCAGGATCGAACCGGAGAAACCCTGGGCTGCTGAAGTGGAGCGCGCCAACCCAACCACTTGGCCCCGGGGCCGGCTCCCTGGCCGAACCTGCTTTTGGCTTTGCTAAGAACTTCTTAGACATCATGTCTTTCTAATCCTCACAAGATCTCTGGCAATATTTTTTCAGTAATTGAAAAAAATGGACCACGGAGAGGTTAGTTGACCTGAAAGCTACAGGGATTTGGTTAATCAGTAAACTGGAATTAGAGTCGAGCTTATACTTTGGGCCTCAGTTTCTTAATATATAAAAGGGGTGTAATAATATTTACCTTGTTATTGGGGGAGAATCAAAGGAGTGGGTGTATGAGAAAGTGGAATGCTTCGTTCTAAGTGTGGTCCAGCAGCATCAGCATCTGCCAGGAACTTGCTAGTATTGCCATATCCTGGGCCCCATCTGAGACGTCCTGAATGACTCTGGGAGTGAAGTGTAGCAATCTGTGATTTAAGAAGCCCTCCAGGTGATTCAGATGCCCCCAAAATTTGGGAACTATTAGGTTAGTTTCTTTTGCACTGACTTCTTCCCAGTGACTATTTTGTAGCCTCCATAGTATAATCCACATACTAGATTTTGATTTTTGTTTTGCTATTCTAGCTTATCCTCTGCGTCTAGTAAGACTGAGAAGCTCTCTATACCACAGAACCCTTTGCTGAAAAATAGGGAGAACAGAATCAAAATGTTGCTGAAGAATTATAAAATGATTAGGAAAATTTTGCAGATTGAACATTTGGAACAAACATGTAATAGTCATTCGTGAATGCATCGCGAAACTCAGAGCTAGTACAAAATATATTAAATTGATTTTTTAATAGTTTGAAGGTATTTTAAGTCTTTGAGTTGTCAGGAAGATGGGAAGATAGAAAATGTCATTAACTCATATCTCTACCATACTTGTAAGTCTTCAAAGCCTTTGCTCATCTATTATTTTATTTTAGACTCATTATGAATATTTCAAGTTGGTAGATAGGCAAGAGATTGTCTTCAGCGTACAGATGAGGAAACTGAGGCTCAGTGAACCTGAGCAAATTTCTGAAGTTTACGCTTTAGAAATTTAATTAATGTTAGGAGAGCCTCACATCTGCTACCTCCCTAGTCTGTGGCCTTTCCTCTGTAGACTTCACTGCTTGCACATTATGTATTTTGGGGAGCATAGATGTTCATTTGTATTTCAATTTTGCTTTGTGCCAGTTAGTGTAAATGATTTTAAACTCTTCAGCTACTTTTTTTTGTACGTTTCACATACACAAAATAAGAGATGTGCTCTGGGTTCTTGTACATATTGAAATATAAGTGGTGAGTGATAAGGCACAAGGCAAAGACGTTTCATTCATCCATTCAACAAATACTTGTTGAGAGTTTACTCTGTTCCAGATCCCGGGTTGAATCTCTGTGTTTACAGGGGTGAGCATGACCGACCTCCACTAGATTTAATGCTGTCATTTCATCTTCTCCCTTTATGTGGCCTTTATTAGTACATGAAGTGCTGTGAAGTATGCCTGCTCAGTTTCCCTCTTTCCTTGGGATCATTCTAGAGGTAATTCTGAGGACCAGCTTTAAAACTACTGATCTCCAGAGAAAATGGAGATCATGCATGATGCCGTTTCTGGTGTATTCTATTGGTCAAAACAGTTCCGTGCCAACTCAGATTTAAGAGAAGGGGACAAAGACCCTACCTCTCAATGGGAGGAATGTTAAAGAGTTTGTGCATCTGTGGCCCTCTTTAATCTGCCACACTATTTTATGGATTGTGGTGAGAACTGAATAGGTTAGTAGAGAACACTTAGCAATGCATATGGAACATAGAACACATTCAATAATGTCAATGATTATAAAGATGATGATAAGGGAGGGTCTTGAAAGCCAAGCAGGAGATTTGATAGGTCAACCCTAATGAGGTGGCAGGGTCCTCTGAAATCCTTGTGTTGGAATTGTGGGAGAGGAGAGATCGGAGAGAAAACTCACTCCCTAGTTTGTGCACAATTAGAATGAAGATTTTGTTCTATTGGGTTTGCTTTGTTAGATTCTCTCAATGGCAGTCAATATCTCTTGTGCACTTCATTCATTCATTCATTGACCTTGGCGAGCATTCAAACCTCAACCATTTGCATGCTCGGTGTTGCACTGAGTACTAGATGAATAGGACAGACACAGTCCCTGCCAGTGGGGGAGCAAAATTATAAACCAATAGTTATCAATAATTAAGCACTGTGAAGAATGAATACACAGGCCCCCAGGAGATCATAACGGGGGACCTAGCCAGGTCTCTACAGATGACATTCAGTCTTGAACAAGGATAAGAAGGAATTGCCAGGTAAAGAGCCCCAGGAGGGGGGCCCGGCACAAGCAAGGTTTGGAGGTGGAGAGGAGCGTAGGGCACTCAGAAACCTGAGTGGTGGCCCTTGTGGTTGAGTGCAGTAGGTTGGGGGACCAGTGGCAGGAGGTGGAGCTGGCGAGGCAGGTAAGACCCCATCATGCAGAGCGTTGAAGGCTAATTCAAGATTGCAGATTTTATCCTAAGGACAGTGTGCTTCACTGTAATGGTGGTATTTGAAGAGTTCCCCAAATTGCTAACTCTTTTTGCCTGAAGAGGAAGAAAAAAATATCTTAAAGAGATGGGAGATGGTGTTGAAGGATGAACTTGGCTGGTTTCACTTGAACAAATAAATCACCGGTTGCCATTTATCCCCAATCAGCAATAATCCCAGCATTCTCACCCTGGGTCAGTCTGGACAAAAGCTGCCCACTCTGCTCCCTTCCGCATTTGTCAGCCTGTAATAGCATCCTTATCTCAGGAAATCTCTAGATTGCTCCCCAACATAAACTGTTTGCTGGGCAGCCAGGGTCAGCCGTGCCTGCTAAGCTTGCAGACTGACCCAAGTGCCCTGTTTGAACTGCGGAGGGTTCAACGGAATTGAAGCAGCCCTTCCGAGGCGGTGGTGTTTACTGATACAGGTTTGGGTCTCCGACTGTAATTTCCTGGTGCCTGTGAAAACCACCTACACGAACTAGTCCATGGGCTGAATGGCCAAGCATTGCATGTAGCCAAAAGGATGTTGCTTCTCTCTCACTGCCTGCAAAGAATCAGACCATTTAAAACAAGCTCCATTCATGCAAGGAGTGGGTTTTCTCATAGATTGAGGTGGGTGGTGTGGAAAAAAACCCCTCAAATTACAGAACAGAACAAAACAAAACAAATACACATGGCCTTCACTTTTTTTGTGCCAACATTGAATGAAAATAGTCTTCCTTGGGAAGGGAGGCGATTTTAGTAGGTAAATGCCTATAACTGTCTGTTAGATAGGGTTTAAATGCTTTAAATATTTCAAATGAGAAGTTTGGGCTGAAAAAAAATCCTCCTTGCCCAAAGGGGTTAAAAATGTGGAACATGTTTCCTAGCACCTCTTTTCTTTTGTTAATGGGAACTGACATGCCCTACAATCAAATGGGACTGAGCCTAATCATATTCTCCATGACAGAAGAAATTAAGGTCTGTGGTAGAAGACATTATAATCCTGACAGAATTTTCGTGTTCTCCAAAAGCCCAAATTACTCTGTTTACTAAAATCACATGTTGGTGGATCTTTGTTTTAATGCTCTGATTTGGGGGCTTGCTGATTTCCATTTTGTGGGGAGAGGGTAGCCTTCAGTGTTGTCAGCAGCCTCCCATCATTTATCTGTGGATGGGCTTGAGGAGATAAGTGGCTCAATCCCACAGTCCTTTGACTAGAAAATCTCTCCCATGCTGGATGACTTCAGGATTTGGGCTGGCCAAAGGCAGCAGTGGGAACTGACTCATTTTGTTTTTCTCTAAGGCCCAGCATGGTTTCTTCCGTCCCAAATGATCTGTTTGGGATCTACCAGCAGTTGAGCTGTAGAATTTATTTCAGCAGAGTACCTGAGGTGCAACCAACCCCATGCTCTGCCCCCCCAAAATATATAGACATATATATATATTTCTGATGATGGATGATATGATAGTATGTACTGCTTTTCAAAGATTACATTTAAAGATAAAGTACACATTGCAACTACATTATTTGATTGCACATGTATGAGGGTGATATTCAAAATATTGCACTTGACCAGTCAAAGTGGACACTGCAGCCCATCAGGATGGATGCCTATGTAAACAACTGGTATAGCAGTAGCTAGTGGTGGGCTGGTACATGTTTAACAACTAACTCTCTAAAAAAAAAAAAAAAGCCATAAGCCCTGACTCATAGTGCATGCTGATTTATGTGATGTAAACACTCTCACGATAGTCAATTTCAAGCCACCAATGTGATGTCAATTGACTTGCAGAATTCCTGCAAATTTGATAATCGGCTCTTGCAAAGCCAATATAAGCCAGTGCCAGTACACTACTGTCGGTAGCAGGTACATACCAATTTAATATCATCTTTGCACACACTCACAGGCAGATACACATGCATCTAAGAGATGCTTTTCTCCCTCCAAAAAATGTGAAGTTAAAAATGACATATAGGAACAGCTCAGCTGGGAATAAAGTGTCTGAAGTGTTACCAGATGAGCCATCAGGGTTGTCAAGGGGAGAGCTACAGTTTGATTATTTTCTGCTTCTCCACTGTAGTGAAGCTACAACTCAAGCTTCGTTTTCAAAATGCATTTCTCACCAAATGTTTTTTGTTTTTTTAATACGCCTCATCTAAGGGGAGAAAATAATTCTGTACCCTGACCACCAGTGAAGTTAGCTCAAAAATTACAAATTTAAAGAACCATTTTCAGATTTGGTATGTGGACAAAATAAGTGGAGGCTGTAATCAGGAAATTCTGCATAAGAGCAAATGGATCTGAGCTGATTTTAACTCGGTGGGTAACGAATTCTACAGCATTATAGTTGGAATAATTCCTTGCAAGCCTTCTTAGGGCAGCTATGTTCTAAAAATGGTTGATGCTTCTATTAGGTCAGTGTTCTCCATTAATCCGTGATCTATTTCTGCAGGAAAAACAATCCCGTGCAGCCGGTGAGATTTTTGATTCGAGCACCTTGGGCAGAGGCCGATTATTTCTCTTTTACGGACAAGTCCAGAGTTGCTCTTTGCAAGTGCAGTTCTTACCAAGAATTCTAATAGGCATCCTGCTGGGTGTTGTCTGTTCTTAAGTCTCTTTTCATTTGAATTGGAGAGAAATAGCAGTCAGTTGAGATACTGGTCTCTTTGGCAGTGGCCTTTGCAGAGCTAACAATACAAACCAATGTCCATCATCGCACATTACGACGAAATCATCTCAGTCAAGTTGCATGAAGCAGAAAGATGGTGATTTTTGCATTGTACAGCTTCTGACAAATATTTCCCTGTCTGTCCATAAACATCTCTATTGGTGCCTCTCTGGGTTCTGGAAAAGCAGTTCCAGCAGGGTACTGATGCGAAGAAATTAATGTCAGAGAAATACTTGTGTCATTGTTTTTGCCTTGATTTCTTTACATATCAAGATTAGTTTCTGATTCCCACTTGGGAGAAAATAATACAGTCACTCCTAGTGGAAAACCTGTCTTCAGTTATATTTAGCAGGGAAATGAGTCAAACTGTTGAGGGACTGCCAGCTTCATCATTATAGGATTATGCATTTTAATGGGACACAAGTTTGAAGGCCTCTGGGTTTGATAGTTGCGTCACACACATTTTATTTTTCCAAGCAATCCGAGGCCTAGAATCTACCTAGTTTTTAAAAGCCAGGTGTTGGGTGACCTCTGTTTCTTTTTGCTTCATTTTAATCACTTGATCCTTTTTACACGGTATCATTTGGGATGAGGGAATTGACACCAGCAAATTTAATTCGAAGGGCACCTCTATTTTGGAACTTTACATGATGACTTAGCAGAGAAATAAATTTCCTCTTCTTCGGAGCTTGCTTAGATAATTCAGGCTTGCACGAAGAGGAGTCAGGCCCTGCACCTGGCAACTCTTCTTCAGTACAGCTGGGACTAGGTGAGAGAAAAATGGAGCCTGGATGTCTTCGGGGCCTTGTAACGCTGGTTTCCAGCAACTGCTGGGATGGTGGTGTAATTTCACAGGACTCAGGGCCGGCTTTCTGGGAGTCATTTTCTGGCTACTGATCTTGTTTGCACAACGGCAGTTTTTGTCAAAATAACAAACAGGTATTCAGAAGTTTATTACCTAGCTTCTGTAGTTGTCTATGTGTGTTTCTCTTGGTTGAAGTCTGTAAATCTGGGTGATCACCATGACACAGTGAGCGGCTTTCTAATGTAAAGGCTTTACACGGATTCCCAGGAGCTTCTCTGAGCTTCTTGCAAGGGAGACACCTGTTTACCGGCTTGTGCCTCAAAATCCATCTCTCTATTTTTATATAAGAATGTCCATTGTTTTCAAAGGGTGTTCATTACCTGGCAGAATATTTTAAAGTTCCTAACACTTAAATATAGTTGGGAAATGTCAAAGAGACTGAAAACCAAGTCTTCATTTTAAATGCATTTCTTTATAGCAAAAAGAAAGGGAGAAAGAGAAGGAGTCTATAGATCACGACTAATATTAAATGCTAAGGCTGTTTACTTTCCTTTGGACCTTACCAAGTAAATATAAATCTAGTAGAAAAGAATCTATGAAGCAGATTTCTAATGGTGTTATATTTATTTTTTGTGAATAAACTATATTATTTATTCTAGAATAAAAAAAGATGCAACATTTTCTTCCTTCCTTCCTTCTTATGATGTGAAACAGAAGATAGAGGATAATTTTAGAAAACATTGCTGAAACCTGCAGGAAACAAAATGCCTCCAGAAGGTTTAAGAGAGGTTGTGGCAGTGGTTCACAGCAAGTAGAAATTTTCTAAGGAAATCCACTATTTAGAAATTTAAGTTTACCAAATAAAAGAAGAGCAATCCGCTCCAATGTTCCTCTAAATGCAGCCTTCTCCTGCTGCTCTCGCAGTTCAGCATTCGTTATTCCAGGTGTCTCTCATTGGTATTTTATGGAGGCCCTGTCTTGTAAAATGTGAGACATGCCCATGTCCAGAATGACCCTTAGTGAGCAATCGTCTCTCTTTTTGATGAGCCAGAGTTTTGGGCAACAGACATGAAGAAGTAACCAAAAAAAAAAAAAAAGAATTACTATGAAATTAGAGATATCCCTGTGGATAGAAACAAGTGCTTTAGGGAAAAGTAACATATCCTTCTTATAGTGCATTCGACTCATTCTGCAACAATTTCATGGGAGGAAAACATTTCTTCTGGACCCCAGATGTCTACCTTGAGTTATGAGTATCAATAACATTAGCCATCACTGCAGATAGACTGTTACTTGGATGAACATATAATTCCATTAAATCTAAAGCTCGCTAAGCTACTTGGGAAAATCGTATCTATAGCAGTGAATCCCCAAAGCTAATTGTGTTATGTTAAAAACACTTCTTCAACCCATTTATTTTTTCTCTCTTTAATTTCATGGAGTGTTTCCTTGGTCTTGCCTTGTGGCACAAGGTAACTAAGAAGATCCATCTGGCATATTCATGAACCCTCATTTATTAATTACTTCATTCGTACTCTTTATCTTTCTTGACACTTCTCTGTTTTCACAATGAAGTAACTCTCATCTCAGGACAAACTTGGTCTTTTCTCAAATGAATGACTTCATTTCTGGTCTCTTCTTTTTATTTCTCTGCTCCCAATTGATTTTTATTGTTTTTGAATCTGAATGATCTCCCTGTTCATTTCCATCCGTAGAAATAGTATTTATCTTTGAAGGTAATGCTCACACCCTGCCTTATGTGGGAAGTTTTTCAAACTTTGTTGGTTGGGTTATAATGTGGCATACCCAGCCATACTTAGTTATCTCTTCTGTGTTTGTAAGTTTACCAACTAGATTGAAGATTCTCCGGAGAAAGGATTTAGGGGGTCCCCAAATGACACACCCTTGGCTTAGTCCGTATTTGCTGTTTGATTTAATAGAGACTATTCTGACAACATCAGAGACAGAGATAGGACGTAAGGCTGATTTAGGCCATAGCCTAATAATACTTTTCTGTATTATTCAGTGCTTTAAAAAAATGCTGTATACGATTTATTGACACTTCTGACTAAGAATAGGTGTTCTCATGAAGCTGTCCACTGAGATGCTTGCAGCTTTCTCTGAAGAAGTTATCACTTATTCTGGACCAATCAAGACACACAAAAATAGCAGGGCAAAAATGTTTCCTTTTGCTTTTTCTGATGCTCCTTTTGATCATGGCTCACTCAATTTTGTTAATTCTTTTTTTCCCTTCTGATTTTATCTTAACTTCACGTTGAAGAGTTTTAACTATTTTCACAGAAGGTCTGAGAGCCCTTAGGCCATATCTTGTGTAATCCCATCATTTCACAGATAAAGAAATTGAGGCACAGAGAAACATATTGACGTGTCCAGGCTGGGCCAGCTCCCTAATATTCTACCATTCCAATGCTTTCTCCGATGTACCGTCATTAGCTACCTGCATCTTTCTATTTACTGTACTTCATTTGACAAATCATTAAAAATAGATAGCACAACACTGGCCTCAGGACCGATCTTTGAGCAGCCCCATTATTTTTAGCTTCCCATGTGGAGAATTGGCTATTTATGCCTGCGCTTTGTTTCCTCTCTGTTAAGAAACCTTTAATCACGACAGAACTTACCTTTCACCCTGTAGTTACCGACTTGTCTGCCTGGACTTAATAGCCTCCTATGAGAGAGACCTTCTCAACAGCCTTTAGAAAGTCTAAATAAATTATGCCCACAGATTCCTTTTTATCTGCTGTTTTTAGCACACAATTTTCCCAAACAAAAAACCAGGCCAGAGTGCGCGTTCTTCTTGGTAGGTGCTTTGAAATGCCTTTCTGTGGAATTTATTCTTTTCTTGTGCCTGGGTCAAGATGGATGCTTGTCTGGGACTGGGCTGTGGAGTGCGGCAGCCAGCTCTGAAGTGAAAGCTTCAGCCAAACAACTGGTTTCTCTGTCTACAGGATGCCACGCAGCCAGTCTGCCTGCGTATCTTTTAGGGACAGCCCTTTTGGTGTTTGTTATCTCCTCTTCTTGCTTAAGTCCTGCTAAAACTGGACTTCTCGAAGTCACCTCTGCTTTGAAGCCTTTTGAGACCTCCATACTATCGTCCCTTTCCCTCCTCCAGTCCCCAAAGCAAGTAGGATCTCTCCTACCTGGGGGTCCCTGGTTGCCTCTACAAACTTCTGTCATGGAGCTGTAGCACTTTTGATGGCCCTTTATTCACTTGTTGGTTTTACACCACCAGACTGGCCAGTGTCTAGCACAGCGCCCAACAAACGGTGATGGCTCAGTCAATACCTGCTGAATGAATGACTTCTGTGTCTCCAGGGCCTAGTGTAGGGTTGGAATATAGCTCGAATTAAGTAAATGTTTGTTAATCAATGTATGAATGTGTAAATGAATAGATAGGGTTGAGTGGCCATGGTTAAAGAGCATGCTCCCCAACCAGCTGAGTGATCTTGGGTAAGCTACTTACTTAACCTTTTTATGCTTCATTTTCCTCGTCTGTATAACAAGAATAATGATATTACCTATGTCATAGCGCGATGGTAAGGATTAAGCCAGAAAGTACTTAGAACAGTCCTCACTTACGGTATTTTTATTTTTATTTCTGAATCAAAACAAAGTAACTTTCTTCTCCTCCCACATGCACACACAGCAGAAATGAATGTGGATTCTGCTGGAGGTTTGTGGGAACGATAGGGATATGTGTAGTCATAACTGTATTGAATTAGCCCAAGACGTGGTGGCTTAATGAATGCCTACCTTTTCAGTTGACTGTTAAAAATTAATTTCCATTTTCAAAGTTCTTACAACATTACCTATGTGACCTCGTTTAATTCTCAAAACAGTAGTTCAAGTGGACATTATTATTCCCATTTCACAGATGATGAAATGGAAGCTCAGGAAGACAAAGGCAAGATCTTGCGTGAGTAAATGGCAGAGCCAAGTGTGGACTTGGGGTCTTGCCACTGCCCCTGTGGGACTGTACAACCAGGTCTGCCTGATTTGAAAGGAACCATTGTAGAAACTGACATAGAGGGTTTAAAAAAGTATTCTTAGATTAGTGCTTGAGGAACAAGTTCGTTTGTAGCTAAAGTCCCTCACTTGTATAATCGTGCCTCTTTATTTTTGCTTCAAGAGGGTGGTAGGACTACAGGTTATTGAATTATAGCTTATTAAATAACCACTGAAAGTAAAGCATTTGGACTTTGTGCTAACTGGTTTAGAATCTTGACGTGGACCCTATACTGACTCAGCAGCTACAGAGATGTGGTTGATTCATTTGGCCTGGGGATCTATCTCTCCATAGCCCTGGTATAGCTGTCTCTGCCCATCCAAGAAAGAACCCGCTGTGGCAGACACATTTGCTCTTGACAAATGCAGCATCCCTTTGGCTGGCCCCTTGCATAAGGAGAAATTGTGATCTTTCAGCTAGACCAAGACAGATGAGAGCATTAATGATCCTGAAAATCATTCTGGAATCCAGGAGAAGAGACAAATTGAGCAGAGCCCCTGGCCCACAAAGGTCTGAATGAGAAGTGCTGAGTTCAGAAGCCCTTTGCTTGGCCTCTGTGGGCACTGGGTGCATCCTGGGCTGTGGCTCTTCACGTAGGCCAGAGCCCTTGGACATGAACTATACTTTCTGAAGAGCAAGTCCAGAATGGCACCTTTGCATCTGTCCCGTGTGGTCCAGTTTGGTCTGGTTTTGAATGCCCAGGAAGTCCTTGTAGTCTAACCTACACATGGTCTGAGCTTCAGGGGAGAGTTTCTCAACTGTGGCATTGTCGACATTTTGGGATAGATGATTCCTTTGAGGGCTGTCCTGTACATTGCATTGTAGGATATTTACCAGAATACCTGGCCTCTACCCACTAGATGCCTGTAACATCACCCTAGTTGTGACAACTGAAATGTCTCCAGACATTGCTAAATGTCCCCTGGGAGTACAGCAAAATTGGACCTGGTGGAGAACCACTGCTGCAGGGTCATTGGCATGTGAAGTCTTGACCTGGGCAGAGCTAGTCAGTGAAGACTTGGTCCACTGATGGCTCTCATATCCTAGGTGTACTTTTGAATGTTTAGCAGCTAACGCAGTCTACTCCTCTTGCATGGAATTCTGCAACATATTTGGAGCCTAATACCATAAAATACCATGCATTTTCAGTTTTTGCCAAGTGTACTCCAAGAAAGCCATTTTCTTCAAGTGGCTGAACCTGGATAGTAGATACGTGGCTTATAACATCCCACTCTCCTCAACTCCATGCTTATGGTGGACATTGCAAATCCGTGTTGACACTCCTTCCTACTCAGCTTAGTCGCATCAGCATCATTTCAACATAGGCTCCAGGAACTATCGTTGTTCAGAATTAGTAAGTAAGATGTAACGTGTTCAATGTCTCTGGACTTGATCCTATGAAATCAATTCAAAGAGAACTGCCAAATGTTAAGATAGTGGTGGGAAGAGGGTCGTTTTGGCATAAGAGGGTCTGAGCCCTTGATTTCTAGTTTGTATTGATTTCTTTCCTTAATATCCCAGATTATTTATTTATTCTCAGTTATTTATTCTATAAAATGGAGTCAAACTTTCTTGGCAGAAAAAGAAATGCCATAAGAGCTGTTAATTATCCCTCATGGATTCTTGGATGATGGAAAGCAGGAAGCCTTAGGGACTGAAGACATGCCATCTATATTACCAGGATCTAAGTTAGCAGACAGGGCTATTTCTGCCAGCACTCTGGGTTTCCAAGTCACATTTTGAGTTTGGATTAATAATAGCTTTTGGTACATTTAATAGTAATCAATTTAGTAAAGTTAAGCTTTGTATCCAGGTGATGGATGGAACTATATTTTTTTTCTTGAAAATTAAAAACAAATAAGAAAATAAAATACGATAGAAATTCTATTACCACTGCCCAGAATTGATAATTGCTAATATTTTGTCATATTTACCTCAAATTATTTTTTTAATTAAAGAAATAGATCTTCACCGATAAAGTGACATAGTCAATCCATCTCTAGTTCCTTGCCCTCCCAGTCTTTCCAGAGGCATCCTATATTATGAATTTGTTGCATAGCTTACTGGTGTAATTTTATTCTTTTATTTACATATATATGAATCTGTAAAAAAAAAAGTGTATTATTTTAGATATTACTTAAAAATTTTTATATAACTTTTGTCATGCTGTTTGTATCCTTCTGTTGACTTGCTTTCTTCACTTAATGTCCTGATTTTGAAGCTTATGCAAGTTGGTACACATAGATCTCGTTAATTAGGAGTTGAAAACTTCCTTTTGTATTTCATTGTATGAACGTTTTTTATGTACCCATTCATCTTTTTGTGAACATTTATGTTGTTACCAGTTTTTTACCTCTAGAAATAATCTTGCAATCAACAATCCTGTAATTTCTCCTAGAGTTCTTCTAGCATATGTACCTAGCAGTGAAGTTAGTGGTTCATTTGGCATATGCATTTTAAACTTTACTAGATATTACAAATGTTCTCTAAAGCTAGTGGTACCAGTTTATCCTCCCACTAGCAGTATATGAGAATTTCCATTTCCATACATTCTCAGATGGGCTTGATTAAAGCTACCTTCTCTTGATGACC
Organism: Equus asinus; assembly: GCF_041296235.1. Lineage (NCBI taxonomy): Eukaryota > Metazoa > Chordata > Mammalia > Perissodactyla > Equidae > Equus > Equus asinus. The sequence goes on from NC_091792.1 coordinate 142,839,804, forward strand.
TTTGACCAACCAGCCAGTCGGGTTATAGTATGAATGTTTTGCAGTACGGAGATCATTCTACCATAGAAACTGAGTAGATTTTCTGACCATGGTAGAATGTAACTTGCCTTCCAGTTTACTACAGTATGAAGTCTTTTAAATGGCAAATGATAAAGCTATAAGGAATCAGAGATTACAGGCATTCTGTGCTTCTGGATTCTCTGGTGAATGCATCCTGCTTTGGCTCGAATGTGGCAATCCATTCTTTCACCATTTCATTGACTCATGGTTCCCTTTGATGTCTCAATCTGAGCTGGGCCTCTCTTTCACATAATAAGATTTTTCCTCCCTTTCCTGTATTGCCTTATTCTCCAGTGTGAAAACTGATGCAAATACATTATTTAGTTTCCCTGCAATCTCCTTATCCTTTTGAATATCTCCTTTGTGCTCTGCTTGTCTAGCCGATTCACTGATCCCGTTGCAGCAGTCTTATTTCTGATGCACTTAAAGAATTTAATATTATTTGTTGTGTTATCATTGGCTGTTTGTTTTCAAACACCATTTTTAATCCTCTCTAATCTGTACTTTACATCTCACCTGCTAAAGTTTATTCTTCTGTAAGCCTCACAGTGAAATGGATTTCAATTTTTTGAAAGATGCTTTTTCTTTGGTCTCAATAAACTTCTGAACTTTGCTAGTTTTCTGAATTTTTTTTGGCCACCATTTTAATTTTTTGTTCTGATGTGGCTTGTTCTGATTATGGATTAAAATTTGAAATTTCTCTTTTGCAGGGAAGTTTTCATGATAGAATTCCTGGAAGAATGTTATATGCAGTTTCATTCAAGAAGAACAAAAAAATTCTGGGAAAGTAAATTTCTTTGTGCTTTAAATAAATGACTGCACGTCATACTACTGGTTAGGTCCCAGTACCAAAGTAGAGACATAAGTATTGATAGTTGGTCAATAAATTGCAACTTTATTTTTTAGTAGATGAAAGGCCCCCCTCCCGTTTTTTGGTGGCTAGATTTGTAGAAATAAGACAAAGAGAAAAGCAAAATATCAAAGCTGATTTTCTGATGGGTAAGAAAATTAAAGAATTTCTTATCCACCTTTTTTTGTTGATTCTTTCTTCGGTGGAACCCATAAATATTGCAGTGCCTCAGGGCATAGTTCTTGGACTCCTTCTCTTCTTTGTCCACCTAGGTGATCTTATCTAACATTTCTAATTACACATGTGTTACACCTTTTGATATTGTCTCACTGAGGCTCTGTTCCTTATTTTTTCAACTTTTTCCTCTGTTCTTCAGATTGCTTATTATCTATTGATCTATATCAAAGCTCACTGAACTATTCCTCTGGGCTGTTCAGCCCATCCAATGATTTTTTTTTTTTTTTTAAATTTCAGATTTTCTACTCTTAGTTCTAGAAATGCCATTTGGTTGTTCTTTTGGTAATATTTACTTTTCTTTGTGAGATAGCCTATCTCCTAAGTCATTACAAGCATGTTTTCTTTTACCTCATTGTGCAAATTTCTAATAGTTGCTCTAAGATCATAGTCTGTTAATTCCAACATCTGGGTCATCTTGTGGTCCATCTCCATTGATTATCTTTCATTTAATACTGGGTCACACTTGCCTAGTCTTTTTGTGTTGAGTAATTTTAGATTGTATTCCAGACATTGTGGATTTTACGTCATGGAGATTCTGTTACAGTCTTCAAAAAGTGTTGATTCTTTTTGTGTTAGTAGGCAATTAATTAGTTAAACTCAGACAGAAAACTTTATTTCTTGGGTAGCAGCAGCTGAAATCTCAGTTCAGGTATTTTATTTTTAGTTGAGCAGCTTTCAGTTGGCCCCATACAGTTGTGGTGCAGGGTCTCAAAGACTTGCTGTCCTCTCATTCTCCAGGCCAGAAAGATGGCTTTTTCTTCCTAAATAAGCCAAAAACCAGAAAAATGGGAAACTCACCTATGACTTCTTTTTCCAAGTATCAATTCTTCTCCAGAATCTGCTTACTTTTATTTACTTTTCAGAACCTTTATGTAGTTGTTTTTGGTATTTTGTCCAGAGTTTATAGTTGTTATCTATGAGATAGTCACTCTGATTGGAGCATTTTCAGCCATACTGGAAGTAGATCTCCCTAGCTCCAAGTTTTTAAATATTACCTCTGTGTTATGAATTATTTGTTTCTCTATGCAAAATATCCTCCCCCCATTCTCAATAAATGGAATACCATTCTCCTTGATGTTCCTCCTTGATGTTCAGCTAGGAGTCACTCTTGACACATTTTCTTCACTACTCCTCCCCATTCAATCCATTGACAAATCCTATTGGCTTTACATGCAACATATTCTTTGAATTCATCCACTTCTCTCCATCTCTAATATTACCACTTTTACCACTATTATCTGTTTCCTTGACTAATGCAATAGCTTCTCAATATTCGTCTTCCTTGCATTTATCCTTTATCCCCTAGAAACTAGTCATCACACACAAGCCAGAGTATTTTTCAAATATATATCAGATTATATCCCTCTGGCTAAAAATTCTTCAGTGATTTAGATTCTTTGCTCTTAGAATAAAATCCAAATTTCTTACCACAATCCATGTGGCCATGTGTGATATGGTTCCTGTCCACCTCTCCAACCTCATCTTTCTCATGTCTTCACCAGGTTCCAGGCACGTTGTTCCCTTATCTGCTTCTTGAACAGGTCTCAATCTTTCTTCTGGGATTTTGCCCTTAGAGTTCTTTTTATCTGGAATGCTCTTCCCACTTCTTTTGCATTACTGGCTCCTTCTCTTCCTCCTACTTAAATTCAAATATCACCTCCTTCAAGGGAACTTTCCTAGCCAATCTATGTAGTTACTTTCTATCTCATTACCTGGTTTATTTCCCTCATGATGTGTATCACATCTGTAATTATTTTGCTTATTTATTGATTTGAAATCTTTTTTTTTATTCCACACTGGATTGTGGGCTCCATGAAAGCAGAATCCGTTTTTATCTTGGTTGCTGTTCTTCCTCAGTTCTTGGCACAGCATCTGGTATATAGAAGGCTCTCAATAATATTTGTTGAAAAAATGAGTGAAACCAGGAGTACTGAGCTTTTCCTTCTTTCATAGACTAACTCCTTAACTCATCTAAGCCTTTTCTCTTTCTGACACCTCATGCTCAAAGGTTGAAAGAAAACACTGATATGACTATGATTTTCTCTATTTGTAGATTTGAGATTTTACCCTCGTCCTGTTACAAATTAGCTGGATGATCCTGGGTAAGTCTTCCATCTTCTTGAAGCCCCGTTTTTTTATCTGTGAAATGAGGAAGTAAAATTGCAATCAGTGGTTTACATTTTTTTTTTTTAAGCAACAGAATACCTTCCCCTCTTTAATTTCCAGTGAAGTCTTATACAGAACCTTAAATAGCTCCATTTAAAACAGGATGGCAGGGCTATAACCCTTCTTCTCACTCTCGCACTTGAGCCTGAGACACCTCTGTAGAACCTGAGGTCTTCAGAATGCAGCCTGAAAACCATTTGTCCCTTCTACTCAAGCAGCCTCTGACTCTACAGCATGATCAGTTTTTCTGAGATGAGCTCAAGGTAAATAAGTCCCATACTGTTCTCTGTGGTAAAGAGTATAATTAATCCCTCCATACTACATACATCAAAAAACATTTGCACTTGTTAAAAAATTAAGGCAAGAAAATATGACCCCAAATCCAGCAAGCTAAATAAAAGTTAACTTGATTTAAATGTACCTCAGAGAAAACATGGTTTCCAAGCTGCTTTTTTTTTTTTGTCTTTCCTCCTGAGAGAATAGCCATACTCCCTGTTAGGGAAAGACAGGGAATTTGGGCATCAAAGATCTGGAACAAAGGTCTGTGTTCCTACCCACTCTCTAAAGGATGAGGCAGGGAATATTGCTGCTGGAGTAGTGTCTTGGGTATTCATTAAAACAGGCAGGGCAGGCTAGTGGAAAGAGCCAGGACTGGACGTAGGGTGGGTTCATGAGTCAGCTGGGACTCCAGTTACTGTTAATTAATGGCTCAAGCAACTTTGTCTTCTGAACCAGCTCCTCTGCTGGTACTAAATCAAGACCTTTTTTCATCTTATATACTTGTGCTTCTCAGAGAATCTGCCTTTATCAACTCACACTATCTTTTTAGTCTCTTAAGTGCTTCCCAAATGATACTTAACTCTCCTGATTCTTTTGAACCATGTCCAGTAGCAAAATGGAATTGTTTTCAGCTTCTTCCTTGCCTCCTCTTATTTTGGGTAAAGTATAAGCTTCTTGAGGCTAAGGAGGAGTGTTAGAATTGCCTCAATTTTGCAAGAGTGGCTAGCACAATGCCAGGCATATAGCATGTGCCTTTGACATTATTGAGTTCAAACAAATGTTTGGCAAAATGTATTTTCCTCTTTATGAAAGTAATATAGATTTACTATAGAAAATTTAATGTGAGGAAAGAAAGAAGTGTATTCCAAGTGTCATCTGGGGAGAGCTGCCTCCAATGTCTTGATAGATTGGGTGAAACCCCACTCTATGACTTGTGGGAACCTGATGCCCTTTTCATGGTACCACTGCTTCTGGATCATGGAGATGCCTCGTGGATGTCTTCCTGCTTTCGCCTACGTAGACCTGGAAGTGAACCTCTTGTTCCTTGACTCAATTTTCTCTCCCCTTTTCAACAAACAAACAAACCAACCCATTTCCATGCATGCAGGATATTTGTACATAAAGCAAACTTTGCTTAAATCTTGGGAGATGGGAGAGGCTTAAGTTAGAGCAAAACAAATCACCTCAAATTGAATATCAGACATACCTGTTTTTAAGAGCTACTTGACAACCTGCCATAGTGTTTGACAATTCCCTTTTTTCTTCTCTACCCGACCCAACCCCCTTTTTCTCTTTCCACTATGCCCAAATTTCTGTTTTTTTCCCCAATACAGAGCATATTTAACTAGGTTTTTAATTTTTTTCCCTTTTTTTTGGGTTATGTTTTCTACCCCAGGTGTAATATAAAAGGGGTTTTTCAAAATGAGGGTCATGAAATAAATTTTAATTATTTTGTGAGGCAAGTAGGGCATGACTGAATAGAAAGTTTTCTTGAAACTTTTGTTTCAGGTAGGGGTGTGTGTCTGTGTGTGTGTGTGTGTGTGTGTGTGTGTGTGTGTGTACTGGGTCACTGTGTCAAGGTCCCAACAGGAAACAGAAGACACACTTAAATTAGAGTAAGTTGAGCAGGGTTTAGTGGGGAAATAGGGAAACCAGGACCCAGGATCAATGCAGACCTGGGGCTTAGCAGCAGCAGAGCTGTTATTAGCTAGTTCTTTTGATTTTTTGGATCTTGCTGGTGCATCCTCTCCATGTCTCCTGCCCCAAGAGACTTTTCTAGGCATAGTCCCTAATGAAAACAGCACCTCTTCTAAAGGGAATCTTGAAAATGTTTTTTTCTACCTTGCTACAGAAGAAAATAATAACCCTATAGAATACCACCACCAGAATAACCACTGTTAGTATTTTGTTGTAGATCTTTTTTTGTCCTTCTCTCTATATTTTTTACAGAAAAAGCAACAAAAATTTTAAGCACCTACCATGTGTAAGTCACTGAAGTGTTTGTTTTACTGTATGAAAGGTGAGCAAGCAGTGCTTAAAAGCAGCTTAACTAGGTAGAAATAACATACCATAACTTGATGATGGTTATGATCTATTACCATAAACCTGATGGCTTGGAACAAAGCAAGTTTATTATCTTACAGTTTTGGAAGTCAGAAGTCTGAAATGGGTCTCACGGGGCTAAAATCAAGGTGTTGACAGGACTGCGTTCCTTATGGAGGCCCTAGTGAAGAAGGTGTTCCCTTCCTTTGCAAACTGCTGGAGGCTGCCTGCGTTTCTTGGCTTGTGACCCCCTTCCATCTTCAAATCCAGCAACACTGAGCTGAGTTCTTCTTGCTGCCATTTCTCTGGTTCTCTCGTCTGAATCCCTCTTCCACTGTGATCAGTGATTAGGCACACTTGGGTAATCCAGGATCACCTCTCTATTTTAAGGTTAGCTGATTAGTAGCCTTAATTCTGTCTGCTACTTTAAATTTCGCTTTGCCATGGAGCCTAACATATTCACAGATTCTGGGCATTAGCATATAGACATCTTTGGGGGACCATTTTTCTGCCATCATAGCATAGTCACAGCTGTTGAGCAAGACCCAAGGGGACACGGCTTGGATGCTACAACAATCAGAAGCTACAGCATGCCAGAACCAGTGAGCCTCCGTTGGGGGAGGAGGTGGTTCTTAAAAGGAAAAGCAAAAGAACTTGAACTCTGGGCCAACCTTCTGATTTGCATAAGGATGGTGATGAGAGGATAGACTTATTGCTTGGGCCAGGTAGCGGGCAAAGAGGAAATGGGCAATCCCTTCATTTCTGTTTATTTTTGCCGTTAAAGGCAATGACCTTCAAACTGAAACTGGTTGCTCAATGATGGTGAAGTTGGGGTGGGCTGTTGATGTGATCCAGCCACTGAGCCACCATCCCCCTGCACTGCAGGGACTTGAATATATTGCAGGACCACTGTTGGTGGTTGTAGGCATATCCCATAGAAATGGAGCTAGGCCAGAGGCCTGGAAATTTATTGATGGCTTAATTTTTTAAAAAGAAGAATTAAATGGACTTTGGAAATCCTAGAAACCAGCAAATATTCTATCAATCTTCAGAAAAATTCTAGTAAAATTCTGGAGAATTAAATAGCTGGTTATTGAACATAGAGAAAAAATAGATGCCTAAAGTCAAAGAAAAAGAAGTGAAGCTAACCTCATCTGTAGTGGACAACAGACAGATAAATCAGGACATGCTGTAGATAGCGTGAATATTGATTTCATCGTTGTGCTTGACCAAGACTCCGAAGGTTATTTTTCTTTTGGTTGGAGATGACAGCTAAGGTGGAGAACTGGAGGTGACACTTAGAAGCATTTATTGCTGATCAACAACTATGTCTCAGATTTTGGTATGTCAAACTTAACATGGACACCAGGCTATCACCCCCACCCCATAACATAAGTCTTCTCTGGTTAATGTCATCATTGTCCTTCTAGAGCATAACACTTAAATCCACAGGGACGTCTTCAGTGCAAATTCCCTTGTTATTGTCTACATTCAATCCTGTCAATTCTAATTCTAAGATGTTTAGGCTTGGTACTCTTCAACATCACTGCCGCTGTCCTGGTTTAGGCCTTGTTCCTTTTTACCTAGATTAATAGTTTCCTTGTCTTAGGTTTGCTTCTCTCCTGTTTTAGACCTAAGAGTATTCTTTCGTTAATGTGATCTGATCATATCATACCCCTCCTCAAAAGCATTTGCTAGCTTCCCACTCCCTACAGTTTGGTTCATACTCACCTTTTTATTGCTAGTGCTGGACTGCTGACTCTTCTCTATTTTCCTTTCCTCCATCATTAACCTGAAAGCACCAACTGCTACTCAAAGCAGTGCTCCTGAGAGCTTCAACTTTGCTTTGTTATTCATTCATTCACTCACTGTGCATTCATTCACTCAGTGAGTTTTATTGAACACTGAGTTAGGTGTTGGAGAGATAATGATCATAAGACAAAGTTCTAGTTTTCAGAGATCCTGCAGCCATATCTTAAATTGATTGTTTTTGACTGCTTTTCTGCTACAGTGACAGATTTGAGCAGTTGCAACAGAGACTGTACCGCCTGCAAAGCCTAAACTAATTACTATCAAATTTTTTTCCAGAAGAAATTTGCCATCCTCTGGCCTAGATCATGACTCAGAATTTGCAGATGGGGGAACGAGTATCTGGAGGTTCACTATGTTGACTGAGGTCTTGGGGGATAGCTCTGACCCAGGCAGGAACCCAATGAGCATATTGACCTGGTTCCTTTCTTAGCCATTTTTTTTCCTCTAGATTCTGGTCTCTTAACTTATGGGCACTGATTGTTCCTCACTTCCTCCATTTTTGGAGTCATTCAGACTTTTTCCATAGTTTGAGGAATATTCCTGATTTCACTATGCTTATCTCTTTCAGGCCACCTTCAAATGTTGTACAATTCCAGCCAGCTAAAAATCCTTTAAATTCTGTACCCCTGTTGGATTTTGAATCTACCAAGGGTACGAGGACCCAGACTTCCCAATAATGATACTGGCCATCATCTTGTAGGCAGTGGCAAACATTGTGCTAGGCTTGTAACATACATTACCCTTCTCAGTACCACTTTACAATGAAGATATTATTATTCACATTTTATAGATAGAGAGATGGAGATTCAGAGCGGTTAGTTAATGTACCCAAAGTCACACAGATAGTAAGTGGTAAAGGCCAAATTAGAATCCAGGTCTATTTCACTCTTAGAATCATGTTCTTTCCACTATAACACCCTGCTTCTTGGTGATAGCATGACGTAGGTGTATTCCACCTTAGAATGCTCTCAAACAACCATTCTTGTGTATATTATCTCATTTAATTGATTTTGAGCCTCACAACAACCTACTAGAATATTAGCTTCAAGAGGGCAAGGACCTTGTCTGACTTATTCTCAGCCACAATCTCAGCACGTGGCACAGGGTTTGACATTAGTGGGTACTTAATAATATTTTTGTGAATGAGTGGGTCCGCTCACTATCCCTCTCCACCTTTTCTTAAAGCCAATAACGCATGACTTTTGCTCAGGTCTTCCTTTATCATTCGAACTGTCTTTACAACGTGTACACCTTCTTTACTAATAAGGGGGGCATGTTTTCCCATTTGCCAAAGACACTTCCAGTTTGCTCCTGCTGCTTTGGCACAATTATTAATAGGACCTCATTTCACTTTCAAAAGTGTCTTGATTTGGTCGATAAATCGTATGGTCATTCACATGTAACATTTAAAAAGAAGCATTGAATTTGGAAGTCTGGTGGAGAGGGAGTTGAAAGTACAGACTCTGGAGTCAGACCACCTGGGTTTAAATCCCATTTCAACCATATACTTGCTTGCAAATTGGACAAATAACCACTCCGTCCCTCCATTCTCTTATGGAGGTGAGAAGACGACCTACCTCCCAGGGTTGCTGGTGAGGATTAAATTATAATTATGCAAAGTGCTTACAGCAGTGCCTGGGTCATAGTTAGAACTCCAAGTGATAGCTATTAGGAGTACTCCTTCCTTTAACAAGTTATAATAAATTTGGGGGCCCATTGTTGGAAATCCCTATGCTTCAGCACTCACTCAAAGTCAAACAAAGTGTATGAAGCTCCCCTCCAAAAGGCTGCCCCATTGCAACACTAGCCACTAACCAGCGAGCATTTATTAGATTAAAATACCCTTGTACCGAGTGAGCAATTTACTTCAAGCTCTCCCAGTCATCCCAGATTCATCAGCTTGTCCTCTGGTTGACCGAATCTTCCAGAACAGAAACTTGTCTTTCCAGATTCTCCTTACATTTCACGGGAATTGAGATGAGGCCTTGCAGAAGGGTGTCCCCTTTCAAAGTCGGTCACTAAAACTGATTCATATTCCCTATGTACATTTCTTATTGGGACTAACCCCACAGCAGAAAGAATTGCACCTGTGCATTTTCCTCCCTTTCTGGCATTTGCTTTTCAAGGGAAAGCATCTGAGCAATACAGAGTTCACTTAAGCCGGACATGAAGACTCTCTGGTTTAAAAGGCACCAGAAACGAACGACAACTAATTTGAGCTTTCTGTACAACACTGTTTATTAGACCAGATGATGTACTCGACTCCAAACATTCATATGGAAAAAAAATTGAAGAATTGTGATTAAAATTGATTTTTTCCCTTTGGGAAGTTGGAATCAAAAATGGTTACCTGCTCATTTATGAAACAGATTTATTCTGTTGACATGGAGGCTTGTTTGAAATGTAATTGAATTTCTGTTACCTAATGGAAAGTGACAGTTAACAGTATTTATTTTCCATTTGTGTCTCAGCAGATAACATAACACAATTTTGATTTGTAGTTAGCTTCGGAATCTGGGATTGTTCTATCTCTGTAATTGAAAAGATGGGAGTGTGATGGCCCCAATACAATCCTTTTTCATTTTTATAAAACCAGTAAAGGTAGCTTTAATACAGTAAACAGCCTCTCTTCCATGCCGCTAATGGTTATATTCAGATGTACTGCGTGCAGCTTGTCTTTCTTATTAAGCTCTAACACATCTTTCTATGTTGATAATCTCCATTTAGAGTCACATTTTTTTCCTCTCTGCAACTAATTTCTGTAAATAACCTCTCCTCTGTCTTCTCCCCCTCCCTTTTGTGCAAAAATAACTTCTATTTGGGAAATAAACTGAATGTTCTCCATGAGGATTTCAAATCTTCCTGCCTAGCTGACATGTCTGGGTGCCTTGTGTATGGGACAGGAAAGTTGTGGGGGAAGAATCACTTTTGCATGTGGCAGTTGTTCAACACAGGGGTCTGGGTTTTTATGTCAGGGAAAGGAATGCTTCCTTTGACTTGATGTTAACTCTTTTCTTTATCTGAGTCTAGACCGAGAGGTACAAGAATATAATGACTAATAAAGTAGACTGAACATGGGAAAGAATGTTCATTAAAACAGTTTTCTTTTTCATTAGAGAAGTTGGAATCAGATCTGGAGGCTGCCTCCCCAGGCACTGATTCATTTGTCTTCCCATGACTTTATTCCTTGGACTCTCTGCTTTCCCAGAAACCCCTTTGGATGGATAATTCCTGACTGCCATTTGAGAAACAGTGAGTGTGCGTGACGAATGGCAGAAATGGAGGTTTCACGGCCATTGGACTTGATTATGGAATGCCCTGCCTGGCCCTTGACTTGCTAAGTGACCACGGGAAGTTCACTTCATCCACCTGCTGTAAACGAGGGCCTCAGAAGCCTTCCACAGTGGTCGGATGAAAGGTCTCCAGCGAGGCTACGGCATTTTTGATTCAATAAAACCAGCCCTCTACGTCAGGGCCAACTCTATCAAGCACCCTGTCAAAGTGCCCAAGTTTAAGACAAGTAGCCAAGATGGCCTGGAGGGCAGGGGCGAAGAAGAGATCGGCCAGATGCTGACCATTCATAACAGCCTGCAAGGGGAGAACGGACATTTTGGCTCTTACTTTAAAAGTTGTCCGTCAGTCTCTATGGGCGGGGCAGCTCTTTTCTAGAAATATAGTATTGCAGCAAGGACATTACTCAGGACATTTAAAATTTTTTTTATGTGGTGTTTTGTAAACAGTTATGCAGCCATGAAATCAAACCTTTTATACAACATCAGATATCATAACCATCAATTATTATTCTATCATCAAACCATTTCCTTGTTCATGCTGAAAAATGAATGAAGAAGGAAGATGGATTTTCGGAGGTGGCTTGAATCTCGAGTGGCGAAGGACTCAGGAGAATGCAAAGTGTATGCCTCGAGAGGTACAGTTGGGGGGGAAATGAAGAGAATAGGAAGTGGCTGCTCCAAATGCAGGAATAGTGTTGCTTCAGAGGGAATGTTGAATTTCAGAAGCAGCGTGCTCCACTGACCAATTTTAGAAAAGGACTCTTCGTTCGGTAAACGTTTGTTGGGCGCTTATCGTGCGCCCAGCACTGTGCTAAGTTAAAGGGGCAAATGATAAAAAGACCTCAGACAGGATCTGTGTTTGCCAGGGAGTCACTGGTTCTAAGCACAAGAAGCCTACGCTGCTTGCTTTAAAACACACGCGCACACTTTTTTTTTTTTGATGATGATGGGGGTGAGGAGGGTGCATTTTAAACTTTTCATTAAATGCTGACACTTAAAGAATCCCCTTTGATGATCTTAGAAGCTAACTGCAATCTCTCGCAACTGATGTTGCTATTCACTAATAGACCTCAGGCTATTTAATGACTTGATGACTCAGTTTCTCTGTCAATAAAATTATGTCAGTAATTTTACCTACCCCATAGGGCTATTTGCAATTTGCTACAAATTTTAGGCATGATAGGCTCTACATCACTACTGGTGTTATTATTTACTTAACAGCTAGAGTTCAATTCTCATCAACATGAACCTCATTAACCCTGGACTCGGATGGTTTTGCCAGATAAAATCCTTCCAAATCACAGGGTCTGAAAGAGCTTGTGCTTGTGTTTATGATAAATATTGACAAAGAAATCAACTTTTATTAAGCTAAAATCTGAATTGTATTCATTTATTCACCATTAATGGGCTCATAAATGATTATTTTAACTTTTAATGGAGTATCCTTTACACATGCTGAATTAGATAGCGAGTGAACAAATTAGGGGTTGTTTTTATTTCTTTGTGAATGAAGACCAGAAATAGGCCCTTTAGCACTGGAGTGGTAGCTCCAAAAATTTGTTAGGGACCCAGGTCTTTCCTGTCTTTGTGTTTTTTCGTTTGTAGTACATGGGCTCTCATCTTCTAGATGAGACAGTTGCTGAATCTCCAGCCATTATTTCCACATTTCAGACAGGAAGAGGAAGGGCAAGGGGCAAAAAAGGGGTGAGTTCCAGTCTTCTGTCATCTTTTAAGGAATTTCTTGGATGTCTCAGCCAAAGACCTCTGTTTGCATTTCATTGGCCAGAACTCACTCACCTCTCCATGTGTAGCTGCAAGGGAAGCTGTGAAATGCAGAATCCACTGGGCACATTGGTACTCCAAATGAAACTAGGGCTTTGTTATTAGGCAGATGAGGAGAATGAATATTAGATAGGCAGCGTACCAAACACATATTAGGTAGAAATTCTCTGTGGCATACTTGCACCTGTTTATAAGCTGATGGATCAATATAATAACAAGTTTATTGCAGATGTCAGCTTACTGCCAGATACCAAAGGAAAATAGGTTTATCTAACTGGAAATTTATGCATTTGTAGTTATGTGTGTGTGTGTATATATATATATATTTTTACACAATCATGTTTTTGATATATGCTCATGTAATGCTTCATCACACAAGTATGTATATATGCCAATATGCCTATATCAAGTAAGTTTTTAACTTATGCAAAAAATGCTATAGTTTGGAAAAATACCGTTGTCTAAAGGGGGAAAAAACCCCATAAAAGCAGTAGTAAAGCAGTTTTGCCTTATTTCTAGATAATGAGATCCTATATATCAAAATGTGGCAAATTGAACAATGATTAAAAATATGAGGAAGACACAAATAACTGATGCTGACCGTTACTGTAAAGGGAGCTGAGAGTGGATACCAAAGGCAGGAATGCCAGAGTCCTCATGTTTATTTCTTGCTGCTCCCACCTAATCAGACCTGACCTTTAGAGGGCCTTGATGCATGGGACCCTCATCAGATTGGAAATGATGAATCAAGTATAAGCCTAAATTGCAAATATGGAAATGTTTAATTTGCACATCACAAACAAAAAGCCACATGATTTTTGATGCAGACTATAATTTCAACACACATGGTTCTCATAGATGAGGTTGACTAATATACGATATATATATATATATACAAAGATTTTATATTTCTCAAAAAGGTGCTTTCTCGCCTGAAATTTCTGTCCTGGACCTTGCCTCTAGGGATGCTGTTCATATTTTGGTGTAAGATGGGCCTTTCCTGACGGATCCAAGCAGCCTGGTTAAATAGTCTTGTGATAGTCCCTAAAACTGAAGTTACTTATGTGTTAGTGTTGGGATGTCCTTAGTTTGTCGTGCTCTGTGCCATAGAGAGTTGATGGGATACCAGTCTATGTCCACATGATCATTTAAATGAGTCATATTTTGGCTTGTTTGGAGAAAGAGGACTGAACTGTAGCCTACATTTTCCAGGCTCTGAACGATGAGCTAGCTCTTCAACCCCACCAGGGCTGAGCAAGGTGGTTAACCATTTCAGCCCCTGCAAGAGGCTTTATTTTGTAAATTTCTGCTCCAGGGCCCTCTGCAACCCTGAAAAGCCCATACGCTTACTTCTGTGTGCAATCCTACACCCCAGATAGAACTAAGTTCCTTATGTTGCAGCTGCTGAGGCAATGATGCTCATGCATGAGACATAGACTTTTAACACTGCAATGAAAATATATTTTTTTATTGCACTGGAAACTATGGCTTTAGTGCATAATTTTTAATAGCAAAAGTCCTATTCATCAACTAGCTTCTGTGGTCAGCTGTGGCGATCCAGGCTGACAAATGAGGAACTCAGTGACTGAATTTAAAATCAGGTCCTTAGAGAAGTTGTGTAATAAAGAGCATAAAATTTTCACCGCAGCTGTTCTTTGTGTTCAATCTGTGTATTTGGCTGTGACTTTTGGCAGCATTTGTGCATTGGTTTTGGTATAGAATATTTTATCCGCTTCTTGGTAATGAGACCTATGGATTTAGTTGACTCAATTCTGTACTTCTTTTTACTGCTCAGTTCACTAGTGGCCTATTAGTTGTGATATTACTGTAGCGAGAGGAGTTGTTTAGGTTCTTATCATTAAACATTTAGTAAGCACATTTATTAAACACATATGTAGGATAAATGCTGTTTCACAGAAGGGAGGCATAGGTGCTTCTAGATGTTTACATTTTGAGAAGAGAAAATTTGCACGACAGACACCAGTAAAACCAAGAACTTCATAGGAACTATGCCTCTTGGACATCTGCTTCTAGGTTTTGTTTTTGGTGTGGAATTGAGCATAGTAAAAGCCATGTTTTGTAGAGACACTATATGTTTTCTACTACATTCTACTACAAGTTCAGACAGTGCCTTTTTCTATGAGCATTCAATGCCTAACCGAGAGTCTGGTATGTGTAGGGGCTTAGTATGTATTGGTTGAAATGAACTAAATTGTTATGAAGGTAAAATACCATGTTAGTCAGGAGAAGACAGGTTATGCTGCATTAAACAACAACCCTTAAATCATGGTAATCAATAGCAGTCATGTATGTTAATGATAAAAATGATGGCCAATATTTATTGAGTAGTTACAACATAGTAAACATTGTTCTAAATAGTTTACATGGATTAACTCTTTAATACTAACAACTAAATAAGATGTTTGCTATTATCATTCCCATTTTACCCACAAGGATGCAGAGGCACAGCTTATCCAAGGTTATAGATAGTCTCAGAGCCAGGATTTCAACCCTGGAAGTCTGGTTTTAGTGTCTGAGCTTGTAACTACTACACAATATTTTTGTAATCATTTAATATTTCTGTGGGCCAAGGAATCCCCCCCGCCGACTTTCTTTTTTGTAATAGCACATGAATTTTGCTTTTCCTCCAGCCAGCTACGTGACTAAGACTAGGCCAATCAGAGTTTCTCTCTCAGGAGTTGGAATATTAACTATAGTTGGAGCTAAACTATGTGTCCATGGAGCTGCTGGTAAGAAGGTCTATTAGTTCCTGTTCTCTACATCACCTGTTATCTAGGTCCCCGTTCTTTCTGAAGCCTGACTCTACAGACTTTCCTATGGGTTACCACATGCCACATGTCCATTTGTTTTCTCTTTGTAAAAAATGATTTGGGCTTACATTAGCCAAAGATGGTTTCTGTTGCTTACAACCAAAGAACCCTGATTGACCCAGAACATAGCTGACATGCGAGTGGTTCCATCTTAGTGACACAGTTCTCTTTTGTCTCCATCTCTCTGGGCATGGAGCAGTAGAGGCTTTGGACACAGGTAAACTAAGCTGTCTTGGCCACTGTTTTCCTGTGTACAAAGGGGATATGTTCTCATTTGATGGTGCCTGTATTGAATCAAAATGTGAGAGGATCTTACTCCCTCTACTTCCCTTAAAGCTCATGGTGAGCTCCAGGTATTAGTTATTTGCTGACTCTTGGGATGGAAACAAACCATTGAGGTTGGCTTTTTTTGACCTTATGATAATGAACCTTTTTTTTTTTGCAGTGATCCTTCTTTTTTAGATACAAAGATCACATATGAATGAATGAAATCTGTTCATTGGCTGTTATGGGCTATTATATAGCCCCATGATGGTCCATGGAGGTGAACTGTGTGTTTGTGTTTTGAGGCGAGCTGAAGGATGTGAGAACCTTATGGGCAAGAGTGAGATGCTTTTTAGACTGCATTTCTGAGAAGAATATATATCAGTGTTGCAGCCTAGTGGTTCAGAGTATGGGCTTTGTGGGAGAGGTATCTTGAGGGTGTGGGTTTGATTCTCCTAGTTCTATTACTTGGCATTTCTGGAAAAGCTGTTTAGTCTCTGCCTCACTTCCTTATTTGTACTAGTAAGGTTGTAGCGCTTGCGTTGTACATAGTGTATAGCAGGGGTTTATTAAATATTGCTCATTATTGGTAATATTGATTTGATGCCCAGAACCCTTTCTAGTTTCAAGTGAGAGTCACTTTGACACTTCTTTACTGTCTCTTATTTATTGCAATGATTTGTCTTGTCTTCTTAACAATATGCAAGACCCTTGTCTTTTCCTTCTCCTCGCATCATCAACCTGAATCAAGCCGCAGTATCTAACACAGTCCTCCACACCTTATACATTTGCAGTTGAAAAAAGATAATGTGTTGATTTGAATGGTGAGATAGGAGGACATAGACTTTGGGGCAGGGCAGACGTTGATATCCATCCTGGCACTTCCATTGCCAGCTGTGTGGCACTGGACAGGTTTCTGCAACTTGCTAGGTAGTAAATAATACCAGCTTCACAGAGATGTGAGGATTAGATGAGCTAGAGTTATAAAGACCTAGCACAGAGGCTGGGCACAAAAATAGAGGTGCTCTCTATGATAACATCATTTTCTGTTTGAAATGTGAATGGGTTACCACTTAAAGCATATATCACAGATACATACCGCTAGGAATGCTGGAATGGTAAAATTCAAAAAGGTGATGGCCACAGACCAGGGTTGCCATGAAGTCTAGCTCCTGAGCTTGTGAATAATTCAAGCAAATTTTCCATCAACCTAATTGATTTAGATGAAGAGTTTGGCCTTTGAGTGAGTTTGCCAATAGGACTTAACTTCTTGTCCTCTCAGGATCAACTTAAACTCTCTGGGAATTGAGTTGACAGATAAAGTACAGCACAACCAGTTAATTTAAATTCCAGACAAACAACGAAGAATTTTTAGTGTAAGTATGTCCCATGTAATATTTGGGATTATTTGTTATTTATTTGGCATTCAAATTCAACTGGACATTATATCTTTTTATTTCCTAAATCTGGCAACCCTATGAGGGGCCGTATAGCAACTACTCCTATTACTCTTGCTAGTGAAGTCAAGAACAGACCTTTCAGGATAAAGTTGGATTCCTCTCTCCGCTGTCTGTTGCCCTGGATTCTAGCACAAGGCTCTCTCTGATGCTTTTCCCACAAACTCCAATAGAACCCTGTTTTACCTTAATTTTGCGTTCATCTATTTTAATCCATTTCATCAGATGAACAGCATTAACTCATCCTATTTATATAGAATCTATTTATAAGCACTGAAAAAGAGAGGGTATATTTGGCAGGAAAAACAACTCCTATTTAGCAATTGGCAAACATCAAGATAGGTTTTGGCTTCAGTAAACATCTCTAAAAGTTGTGATGGAGAGAAGGAGATTATTACCATCCTCTTCCTTTTTTGGGTAAACTTAAAAAATGAAAACAAACACACAAAAACATCTCATGATAAGGAATAGGGAGAGACTTTGCTTTTATCCTTATAGAATATTCTTTGAGGCTGCTTCTCAGTCTCAACTCTCAAGGCACTAACTAAACAGCTTTGCATTAATTGGAGAGGCAGCTGGGTTGAAGCAGCACTCGATGCCTCTGAATGACCACAGCATGGCCAGTCGCCCATGAAACTGCCTCCTCAGAAGCCTTCCCATGGGCTTGCTAGTGCAGGCACAGCCCGGGGAGGGCAAGGGGTCTGGGCTGTGCTGTGCCACTGCACAGGCTTTGTAGTTAGAGCTGCCAGCCTCAAAAGGCCTGGTGGGCGTCATCCCAGAATTACAGGCATGCTTGGTGCCAAAGAACTGGGAGCTCCTTTTGCTTTGTCATTGCATGTTTGTGGGATCATGGGGAAAAACATAAAAGGAAATCCTTTGCCTGGTTTCTTATCTTTCAAAGGGAGAGATCAAAATCTGACTGTATAGTGATTTGGTATCTATGGATGAAGAGACCCATTTGAATGCTGACTCTTGTGAGAAATCTCCAAAGACCAATGATTCTCTACCCATGGAAAGCTTGTTTGGGGTTGTGTGCATAGAGCGGTGTGTTTTCGACTTCACTAGGCTTTCTTGAAGAAAACTCAGCTGGTTTATGATCATTCACACTTATTCCTTTTTTTTAAAGATTGGCACCTGAGCTAACAACTGTTGCCAATCTTTGTTTTTTCCCCTGCTTTTTCTCCCCAAATCCCCCCAGTACACGGTTGTATATTTTAGTTGTTGGTCCTTCTAGTTGTGACATGTGGGATGCCCCCTTACCGTGGCCTGATGAACGGTGTCATGTCCGTGCCCAGGATCCAAACCAGTGAAACCCTGGGCCGCCGAAGTGGAACGTGCAAACTTAACCACTCGGCCACGGGGCCGACCCCTCACTTATTCTTTAATTTGTGACCTCACGATGCTTCTGAATTGCTTCCTATTTATTTTACAAAAGAAAGAATTTGTAGCAATAGATATACAATATTTATTCCCAGAGAGAGACTTTAGAAACGAAAACTCATAAAAATTAAGCCTTCTATGGAGAAGCTATAACACTCATTTTAGGGACATGACCTATGTATTAATGGTCACTGAAGCATGGTTCAAGTCACATTTTCTGAGTGTCAACTATGTACCAGGCAAGTCACTGTAGATACTAAAATAATAATAATAACAACTAACTCTTATGTAGTCTTTCTACTTTCCAAGTTCTATTCTAAAAGTTTTATGCATTTATATATTTAACTATCTCCTCGTTTACACCATAAAATGGCCTCAGCTTTGGCCCAGGTCTTCTCTAAGAAATACAGTAGGGAAGAAATTGAGAAAATGTAATTTTATATTCAAAGATCTGGATCTAAGAAGGTGTTTGTACCCATAACAGTCAGAAAACATTTTAGGGGGCTTCATAATACCAGAATTGAGAGCAAGGGGAGTGTACCAGAGAAATAAGATCATTCTAGAAAGCACGGAGGGAAATCCCTGCGTTAGACCTTGAAGAAAAGCTGGGCTTTGAAGTGATAGCAAGGATGGGTGGCGCACAGGCCCCTGGGGGGGTGGGAGTGGGAAAACGTGTCTGGGTGACATTTCTGAAGCTTCTCTGGGAAAGGGCACGTCTCGGAGATGGAACATCAGGTCTTGGCTACCTGCTTATTTGTAACTGACATTTTCCAGAGAATGGTGGACAGCAGTTCTGACCTCCTATCTTTTCCTAGTCCCTCCTTTTTCGAAAGTGACTAGAATCAACACAATCAGGCCGTTCATAGCAACTCATAACAGTTCCCTCTTTCAGTGCGGGAAGTATTTATTGAATGGCTATTTTGTACCTGAAGATTTCTATGTGTTCTCCTGGGGTTCATCTGTATGTAGGGGTGAGAATAGAGGCCAAATCCTTAGGACGATCCCGCTAGGAGGAAAGTCTTAGAGAAGCCTTTGTGGTGATGTATTTGTCTAGTCATCTCAGCCCTCCGTCCTCCTTTGGTCTGTCTCCTTGCCATCTCTTTCTTCTTCTTCACCCCCTTCTTTCCATCTCTGAGGAAGCAAGTCCCCCCTCACTGGTTTTCTGTGCTGGCTGCTGCCCGACATCCAAAGTGATAAACATTTTAGTTCTGCATCCACGGGAAACCTAGTTATTTTCTTCAGCTGCTCTAACCACTTTCTCCTCAAATTCACTTATGTCTTCATTTCCCACATTCTCCAATGAATTCTCTCTCCAGCTCTTCCACTCTTCACTGGTTTCATACCAGATGTTTCTCTCTGACTTACTGCTTTCTTCCTGCTCCTTTTCTCTTTTAATTAATTAATTTATTCTTCATATCTGCTGGTCTCCTCCCCAGGCACCCTGGCCCCTGAGTTCAGCTTAAACGTTCAGGCTGGTCAAGTGCGTGGGCTTTAGATCAGCTTGACTTGGGATAGAAGCCACTTTCTCTGCTTCAGTAGTGGTGTGTTTAGGGACAAGTTGTTTGGCTCTCTGAGCCTCAGGATTCTCATACTTGGGGATAAAACTTCCTACCTCCCTAGGGTTTTGTGAGATGAAATGTAATACTGCAGGATGTGTGTGAGGCTCAGCATCACGTCTGGCAAGAAGCAAGAGCCCCGTGAGTGGCAGTCACAGCTATTAGTCACCGCTTAATGCCATCCTACTTCAAGTTCAAGGAGTACTTCTCAACATTTACATCGGACATGCATTGACATAGAATGGCTGCACATGACCTCTTGTCCACTACAAAACCAAGACGGGGGAAAGAGTGGGAAGAAGTTAATTTACTATGTCATTAAGAAATATTGAGGGAAAGAGGATTTTAAACAGGCAGCTTCATCAGGCTCAGGGGTTTGGACTTGTTATAAAAAGTGAAGGAAACCAGATTCTGAAACAGGAGTGTGATCCTGGGCACTAGTTTCCAGGGAATTCATCTGGCAATTGGGTGGAATACTTTAGGTAAATTGGAGATACAGAAACCACTAAGGAGGCCAGAGTGATGATTTGATAGTCAGAAAGTGGGATAAAGACCCAGATTAAAGGACAGCCAGAGAGGAAGGATAAATGAGGTACATGAGACATAGGGGTGGAGTGGAGGGGAGGAGAGAGTAAAATGTGAACCAAGATTTTGTCCATAGGCTATGATGAAAATGGTTATTCAAATTAATAAAAATGAAAACTTCACAAAGAGGGATCAGTGGGAAAAGAGACACTGAATTAAATTTTAGGCAGACTGTGACTGTAATGTCATATCTAATGAATCTCAAAATCAAAATCAAATAGGCTCAGAAATAAGGGGCTATATTTTGGAATCACCCGCATTGAGTCATTAATTAAAATGTTATTTCACTTCATTAGTTCAACATATACTTATAAAGTGCCTACTATGTGTAGGTATAATTCTATGAGCTAGAGATAAGGGATTGAACAAAACAGTCTCTGCACCCCCCCCCCCCACGCTTATATTCCAAGTGTGAGACCAGAATGGGTATGCAAGGAAACCATGATCATGAATCACATGGACTTTGGGATGCCACCGTGCTCGGCACTGTACTTGGATTATATTATTTGTTTCTCGAGGCAACTTAAGGAGATAGATACTACTATAACCTCCATTTAATAGGTGAGGAAATAGAGGCTTAGAGAGGCTAGTGCGTGCAGAAGGAAAAGCAGAAGGCTTAAGACTGAACTTTGCAGGATATGGACCAATGAAGCTGGTTAAGAGAAAGGGGAAGTAAGAAAGAAGGTAAAGAAAGGGTCAGAGAAGTGGGAGAGAAACCAGAAGCTGCTGGGAGCAGTGATCAGTGTCAATTGCCCTGAGAAGCTAAGCAGAATAGGAAATGAGAAAAGATCTCAGGATTTGCTCAAAAGATACTACTTAGGACTTCCCAGTGGTCACTCCCCTCAAGTAGTGCAAGTAGATGCTGAATATCAGGTTCCTTCACAGATCGAGAAATCTCTAGTGATAGAAGGGACATAGACCACTCCTCTCAGGTGTCAGAGAGAGAAAGAAGTGAAATAAAATAGCAGTTAACAAACACTACCACATGAATTTATTTTCTACAAGGAGACAACTTCCTTTGAGGGAAGGTGCAGAAGAGAGAATAAGATGTTTGTGAGATGAAGAAAAGGAACGTTCCCATGTGGTTGGAGGAGACGGGATTGAGAGCCAGCCTTGGATGGGAGGACTCATCTTGAAGAGTGCAGGGACGGATGATAAACGAGACGTAAGGCCTGGATCTGCTGAAATGGAGCTAGGTAACGGATGGGGAGACTCTTGCTTTGGACAACTAACTTTTTCTTCAAACAGTAAGATTCCATGTTACCAGGTACAAGTCTTGATCAGCAGAAACGAGTGGGGCCTAAAAAGAGGCAGGAATACTTTCTGTAGTCTCTTTGGGGAATTCATCAAATGGGATTCACTATTCAGTTGTTGTATTGTTGATGTCTACTGCAGTTTATTTATTTATTTTGCATTTCTAAAATAGCTGCTCCTCTTATCCTGTTGGTGCATGTCTTGTTCTTGTAGGAAAATGCTGGTGATATTAAAAGGAAATTTGTATTTGCACTTTCGTTAGTCTTTCACATCCTCTTCCTGTCAACTTTATTAGTGTGAAATGCCATTAATCATTACAGTGTCATAAAACACATTTTACAATAATGTTATTTCCCTCCAAGGTTTATTTCTACCATTCTAAGAGATATTTGTGTTGGAAATAGCTTTCATTTTGAGCCTTTCATCTTGAACTTCATAGTTATTCCAGGGACTACTGCCCCTTAGTTGATAATTGGTTTCGGATGCCTGTTACAGATTTTGTAATCTCCTGAGGGAGCTCTGTAAAGGGATGGGTTAGGCCAATTAAAAGACCCTTAGTTTTTGAACAAAAATCACCATATGGTCTTTCCCTAGGACCAGGTGTTCAAAGCCTAGGGGGGTGAGAAACCCAGTCAGGGTCATCATCAGGTAGAAAGGAGCTCTTTGCCCTTGGGAGGCTGTAAAGAGTGATCAGTTCCTGAAGGATCTGAAGAATGAAAACCAGGGTTGTTGGTAAATTGAATGGGCTCATATAGTTCAGGTTTGGGGTATCCCAGGAAGGTTAGCCAGGGAACTGGAATGGGTTGAGGAAGAATCCAAGAGTTGCTAGGTCTCTAAAGAGAATTTAACATGGAGGGCATCCAGAAAAGAGGGGGAGTGGTGAACAGGTATGAATATGAGAAAAGGTGCTGCAGGACCAGCTGGTTGTCATTCTCCTTTGCTATACAATCGACTCTTAAGTCTTCTGTGTGGTCGACAGCTCTTCTCTATTTCAACTCTATTCCCAGGCAGGTCAGGAGCAGTCTTTTTCTGAGCATGTGACATTTACAAAATACTTAAAGAACCCCAGCTGGTATAATATGGTCATTCCTTTTTTGAAATGGTAGCATTTTTTTAAATTGCTAGCCTTTATATTCTGACTTTTGTGTCTTCTTTATCCAGTAAAAATGCACAAGATGGAGGCAGTTGATGTCTTTCCTTTAGAAATTTGTGTGTGTGCGCATAGTGTGGCCTGTGTGAGTGAGCTTAGAAGTAGAACTTCTGAGGCCTGCCTACTGCCACACGAGTGATTTTGGAAGTAGACCCTTCCCTAGTTGAGCCTTGAGGCGACTGCAGCCCTGACCAGCACTTTGATTATAGCCTATGGAAGACCATAAGCCGGAATCACTTATCGATGCTGCTCTCAGATTCCTGATCCACTAAAGTTGTGAGATAATGGTTGTTATTTTAAGCTGCTACACTTTGGGGTAATTGGTTATGCAATAATAGATAACTAATACACAAAAAGTCTGGAGGCAAGTTGGTTCCAGAATTGGATCAGAGATTCAGTGATGTCATCCAGGCCCAGGTTCTCTCTGTGCCTCACTCACGCACCTTCTGTGCATTGGCTGGTCCTTGGGCTCTCCCTTCATGATCATAAGATGGCTGATTTAGGCATCATACACTCAAACCCCAAGGCAGGAAGGAGAGTTTCTTCTTGGGCATCTCTTTTTAATTGGAGATGAAAACTTTTCTCAGGAGCCACCTACAGGACTTTCCCCTCAAATTCTTGAGGTCGTGATGAAGACATATATGATGTCCTCGTTGTAAGGCAGGATGGGAAAGTAAATATCAGGCATTTTTGTCCTCTATGGTGGGAAGTGATCTCTCTCAGCAAAAAAAGAAGAGCGAGTCTGCAGAAGAGACAATTCCATATCTTTCCCTCTGTGAGTGGAAGCCTGTAGCTTTGGGCAACTTTCATAGGGTGGCAATAGCCATATCCTGAGTCCAGGACTCTATTTAGTCTCTGGGCACTGACTGCTTGGGCAATTATATCTCCCATTCGCCTCTTCCTTTTTCGTAGCAGATATTTTCCCACTGAGACATGCTTGCGTGCAGGGAATTGGGAGGGAGGGAGAGAGGTATGGATTGGTTCAGGTATCCAGCTCCTGGCTGCTGGGTGAATCTCAGGGGACTGCTGCTGTAATAGAAAGCATTGTTTCCTCTGAAAGTTTGGGCAGAGTTGTTGAAAAGGGATGGACTGTGGTTTAATAGTTTTGCTTTTCCTTCAGCTTCAGTGCAACCCCTGCTGCTTCTGACTATGGCTGTAGCCTTCTAGAAGAGAAATTATGGAGAGAAACAAAATCACATAGTTTGTCCTCATGACTGCTTTGGAAGTGGTGGGGAGATGAAGAATACGTATGCGGGGGCAGGGGGTGGAGTTTGAAAACACAATGACTTGCAAAGGAATGGTTGAGCACAAATTCTGGCTCAGAAATAGAGAGACTCACGGAGATATCTGAGTTGCAAGAGCAGGTAGTTTAACATAGAGAGGCGGATGGTACAGGGAAGATCAGGAGATCTGGAGATAAATGTGTTCAAACGTCAGCTCTACCCTTTATTAGCTGTACCATCTTGGCCAATTCATTTAACCTCTCTGAGGCTCAATTCTGTCATCTGTAGTATATGCAAGCACCCAACATAGAATGTAGTAAGTACCGTATTTCTTTCTTTCTTGTGAAAAGTCAAATCAAGTCACTTCTCTTTGGTAGAATCTTGACGTTTGTTTTTTTTCCCCTTCCCCCAGCTTCTTTTTCAGAGCCCCATGTCGCCATTTCATTCCTCATTCGTCTCTGAGGACGTCCATGTGCCTATGTATCTGGCCATGTGGAAGAGGCATCCGAGGCACACAGGCACCGCTGGGGGCAGGAATTTAATTTCTTACCTGTCACAGGCATATTTGCATTTTGAAAGAGGAGGACTGAATGGCTACAAGCTAATGCAAAAGCATAAATCATGAATAGTAGGACATCAGTGGATGAACAATTTTTTGGGGAGCTGTGTCTTTCTCTGGCTTCTTAAATCATCCTATTCAGGCAACCGCCTCTTCCTCCTCTGCCCAAAACCAACTTCACAAATGCAAAGTTCCCGTTAGAACAAAAGGGCTGCATACGACACGGGACTATGCCCTCTTTACCCAGAGGATGACTTGTTACTTTCTTCTTTCCTTTCTAAGGGGTGAAAACTATTCTGTTGCCTCCTGCTTCAAGGCAGGGACAGACTAGGGGGGGTTCATTCCTTCTTTGTAAAGTGTGGGAGGAGATGGAGCTGAGCTGTCCGTGATCTGTAGAGCTTTGGGGATCCCCTTCCCTGCTGGCCCTCTGGAGATAGTGGGGAGCACCTCCCTCCATTCTTGCCATGGCTTTGGGTTCCCTTGTGGGGTTTTCCCTTTCAAAATCTCCATCTTCCATTGATTTCACCGTGCTATGGAAGACTGTGGGCCCAGAAACTCACAGGTAAAACTGACTCCAGGAAGAAACTAATGGAGGGGTTTAGAACTTGGGCTTTGCAGTTAGACTGCCTGGGTAAAGTCTTTGTGCTTCCACTCAACAGTCATGACCTTGAGCATGTTATTTAATTAACCCCTCAAAGCCTTGGTTTCCTCATCTATAAAACTGGATTAATGATAGTAATAATAGACAGGGCTTACCTGAGCATGTATCACACGCACAGACCTGTTATAACAGTTTATATGCAGTGACTCATTTAATTCTCACAACAATCTTAAGAGTTGGGTATCATTATCTCCGTTCCCTGTGAGCAGAGCTGAGGCAGAATAAGGTTAAGTGATGTACCCAAGGTCACACAACTAGTCAGTGGAAGAATCAGGATTTCAGCCTGAGTAGTACAGGTCCAGAGCCCCTGATCTTAACCCCTCCACTACCCTGATTTCATGGGAAACCTTTTGGGACCGATTGAGATGACACAGGCAAAGTGATATAATGGCTCCTTGGTGGTTGTTGTTGCTAGTATTATTTTCTGTTCATTGGGTTACTTTCCAGAGAAAACCTGAAATGTATTCTTAGGTGTTGATGAGATAAGGAGTTATCTGTTACTGACCCTTAGAAGTTGCCAGAAAAAAATTTTAATGAAGTCTTTCTCCTTCTTTGGTTCCCTCTTTCAAGTTCAAATGCTACCAGCTAGAAGTAGAACTTTAATGTTTTAAATATCTGAAGGTGGATAGGTAGGTTTTCTGACCCCCATTTTAAACACAAGAAAGAGGAGGCAGTGATGGATCACATGGCTAGTTAGTGGTGCAGCAGGGTCTTACCATCCAGGGGTCCTCCTGCATGACCCCGGCAGGAGGTTGACTTAGATATGGTGGGAAAGTAACTAACAGGGAACCTCGGTGGTTGAGAACAATCATGTCTGACGTTAGATCAAATCCTTCTGGATCCAGTACCAACACCGTGTCTTTGTCACTACATAATGAGCATCACAAGAGGGTGGCTTGTGGTGGAGTCAGTCATATGTCTTGGCCTTAAAATTGTTGCAAAGGAGAAGTGAAGGCCAACGACTGAGTTGGTTTGTAAGGACCACAGGAAGTAACAGCCGTATTATTGAAGCTGACCTTCTGCTTAAACCTGTAGCCATTTCATCAATCACCCATCGGTTGGGTCTCCTGAAGGTCAGTCAAATGATTCTGTTAATCGCCTGCTCATTCTCAGGTTCTCGCTTCAGGAGTAATAAATTTTTAAAACTTTTTAAAAAATGAAAAGTTGGGTGACAGGTGTGTGTGGAAGAAAAATAATCAGATGGAAGAACAGTCATTTAGGAGCAAGCGGTCGGAGCGAGTGCTGGAAAAAGGTAAAAGTTTCCCCTGACTGAGGAAGACCGTGCTGACTCGCAGAACTGTGCCTGGATGAAAGCAAGGGATGAGGTCCTTGACTTACCCAAGGTGTGTCCTCCACACCCCTCGGTTCTGTACCTCTTGGCGTCAAGTGTTTCTACTACTGAGCGAGCAATGCACAGAGCCCAATGCCGGGAAATTCCTTACAGAATTAACCACACAGATAAGGTCCTTGTCAGTGACGAGCTCTGATGAACAGGCTCCTTTGAAATCAGAGAGCTGCCTGACCCACTTCTCACTTGTCATCTAAAATATCAGCCTTCCTTTTGTTACACAGCTTATTGGGAGAAACAAAAAACACACGCAGACCCTTAAAGAGATATATCTCCTTTGTTGTAAACAAGTTTATTTGTGTGCAAAAATAGATACTGTTATTGGTAAGATGGAGGAAATGGAGCTGCGGAATAGAAGCACTGAGCAGAGAGTTACTTGGTCATGTGGGTTAAAATACTACAGTTGTTTCAACATCATGGGCCTCCATGTCAGAAAGACCTAAGTTGAGTCCTCTTTCTGCACAATTAGCTGTGTGACCTTGGGCAAGTTACTTAGCCACTATGAGTCTCAGCCTCAGATAAGTAGATAAGTGCAGTCATGTTTACCCCTTAAGATTTTGTTAATGCTTATGTGAGAGGCTTCATTCATTCAAAGACTGTTTATTGGTACAATAAGCATCCTGCAATAGCATACAGGTTAAAAGCATAGATTCTAGAAGCAGAATATGTGTTTGAATTCTGGCTTCACCACTAACTTGGTCAAGTTACCTAAGGCCTCTGAGCCTATTTTTGCATCTATAAAAAAAATAGGGATAATAAGAGTGTCTACCTCGTAGGGTTCTCGTGAGGATTTGTTGAGTTTCTATATGTACTGCCTGGCCTTAGAAAGTGCCTGGCACCTAGTCAATACTAAGTAAGTGTTAGTCATTGTTATGTGGTAGGGACCATGGCAAAGCAAAAGAAAAACCAAAGGGAAAAATAACAGAGACAAAACCTTTGACTTCATGGAACTCCTGGTTTTGGGGGAGAAGACAAGACACATGAGGGCTGCAGCACAGAGCCTGGCATCTGTATTCAGTGGAGGGAAGCTGTAAGAATCTTCATTGTTACCAAATTTACTTGGCTTCAGTCACCAGAAGCCAGCATCTGAAAGGCGGAGTTGAGCTGTAAGTCACGTGTAGTCCATATGTCAGGCCTCCACCTCCTTCCAGGTCCTCATCTCGCCTCTGGGATGGATGCATCCTTTGAGATAGGCAGGGGAATAGAGGTGGCTGCCTGATGGCCCACTTATAAAGTATATTTTCACCCATGATGAAAAATGTTGGGTTTCTCCATCTTTGGTTGGTTGTGATTCAGTAGTGCATTACTTGTGCCCAGGAGAACACAGACTGCAACATGCCAGAGCACCTTCAGGGATTAACTCCATCATCCCTCAGCAAGGAGTTGCTGTTGAGAAACATGTCCCATGAGATTGAAGGGCCAGGAGAATAAAAAGGCCCACCCCCAGCGGTGTCATCATATATGCAGTGGATACATGCCTGAAAAGTTGGGGATCAGGTGAAATGAAACCTGTTTTCTCATTGTTTCATTGCACGATTGGCAATTAAGTCCGTTGAAAACATTGACTCTCAAATCTCTAATTTCCATAGAAATGTGTGCTCTAAGAAATAGTCAGGCTGTGCATTGTCTTCCTAGCCAATATTTTCTACTCATTAATTGGGGGACAAATAATAGGAAAGGCCATTTTTTTCTTTCCCGCCTTCTCTCCTTTTCTCAGTCCCTCCCTCCCTCATTTCTTTTTTTCTTCCTTTTGTTCTGCCTTCCTTCGGTCTACCCTCCCGCCTTCCTTCTCTCTTTTTTTCCTCTCTCCCTCTCAGAGGTAAAAGAGCATCTAAAACACAGGAGAAAAGAGACACACCTAAGCTGCCAGGATACAGCTCTGAAGCAGGTCGCAGCATATTTCTGAGAACAAAAACTGTGATCTCCTGCCCTTTTGGCTTCTTGGGAAGTTGGTTTCTTTATTTGGCATTTGTTTAGCATTTATTTACAAAGTTTAGGCAGCAGCTGCGACTTCAGCAGGTACACACAGAGAAGAGCTAGCAGGTTGCCAAATTCCACAAGTACAAATCAAATGTAATGCCACGTTCCGTGAGTTCTCGGTATTATGTGAAATTAAACTTTGGAGCGTCAAGTTGCTGTATGAGAAGGGACACTTCCACTGATCTCGGTGAGCCAGTGATCCACATTAAAGATGAGATGCGTGTCTGGATGGGATGCATCAGGGCAGTCCTATTTGACAGGGGGCGGGATGTGCGGGGCATTGTTCGGGGAAAGAGCGGATGGGCTAGATATTGGCTTTCTGGTTGAATTGGGCTGGGCCTCTCTAATAATAGCTCTCGGAGGGAAAGGCCAATTTGCTCTCCTGCTGTTTTCTAGAATGCTTAAATCCCTTTTTCTCAGTGGCCCAGTTATGTACCTTAAGCATATGGGAACTCCAGCAACTATCTGCCCCAAATCACACATCCTGAGCACATTTCTAACAATGTGCTGTTTCGATGAGGAGCAGAGAGAAGGAGAAGGGGGAGGCACAGATTGCCCCATGGCAGCTGAGAGCAGGAGCTGCCAGCCACCCTTGCAGAGGGACTGCAGAGGAAGTTTCAGTGCCCGAGGGCATTGCGCGTGTCAGTGGAGCTTTGCCACCATCTGTGGTGGGAGTTGGGAGTGAGGACACCATGTGTGAATCAAGGCGGGACAGTCTGCCTGGTTCTGGCTGGTGAATTCTTTGTTTGTTTGATTTTACCGTTTTGGGTTTAGAGAGCTAGACACAACGATCACAATTGCTTGGCCTAACTATACAGGATTCAAGATAGAAGGATTTTTTTTCTCTCTCCTCCTGGCCTCCATATTTCTTTTTCCATCGTCTTGAATACCTCCATGTCCACTTCCTCCAGCATCCAACTTCCCTCCATGTAACCCAAGAATGAGGTTGTACAAGGACCGCTCAATAGATTCATATTCTTTCTTTCTCAAGATGCCTGTGAGATCACTAAACTTTGCTTTGCTCTTTGCCCAACATTTGGTCAATTCAAGCCTTCTTATTTATCTACACCATATATCTATGGGAAAAGTGAAGCTAACAGGCTATTGGCTCACTCAAGCCAAAGCCCATTTTGTTGTTCAAGTACATTGGAAGAGAGGGGAATGTGGTTTTTACCAAGTGGTCAGATCACAGAGGTATAGACTTGGAAGGCCAGAAAGACCCAATAGCAGAAAGCAGTGGCAGATTTTGCTGGTCAGTTAAACTGCGAATGCTCATGCCGAGATTTTTCTCAGCCTTGTAAGCTCTTCTTCCTGTTCTAGGAACAAACAGTTTCCATTTGTCATTTTTTGCTGTGGGAAGGTATATCTGGAACTCAGCCCCTTAAGCTCAGGGACTGACTTTCTGGTCACTAGGAGCGACCTAGGGGAGGATGTGGATGGTGAGGCTTTCTGTTCTGAAAGCAGAGGCTCAGAGTGCAGTTCGACCACTATGTGCAGACGCTCTTCTGGTGAGGGAAGGAAGTAAGAAAGTTAACTCGACTTTGTCCCTTTTCTTACAAAGCTCACAGTATAGGGAACTGTGCGTTTGTTAAATCAAAATTGTAGCACTGTGGAAATTCAGAGACTGATCCTCACTCAGGCGCTAAGAGAACCCCAGGGAGGAGCTGGGCTGGAGATCTCTGGAGGCTTCTGAGAGGACGGACGCACTCCTTCAAGATTCATGAAGGACAATGAGGACCGAGCCTGTGCGCAGCATCTGAATTTTTGCAAAATATTATTTGCTCAGCAGTTGTTTTCTCTTGTGTGTTACCTTAAGGATTGGTACTATAACCTTTCAAAATTAGGGGTTGAGCCTGGACAACTCCCAGTACCTAGGACAAAGCCCAACATATAGTTAGTGCTCAATAAATATCAGTTGAATGAATGAAAGTGTCTTATGGGCCATTCCTTGGATTTGTGGAAAGAAAGCATAGATTTTTTTGGGGGGGGCGGGTAGCTAATTACTTTCTTTTCTTTTTTTGGTATTAAAAAGAATTTTAAATGTAGAGATGCATGTAACAGCTGCCATCTTGAGCTCCTAATGTATGCTTGATGCATTATAGTGCTAGATTGAATTTAATCTCACAGCAGCCGTGCAAGGGAGTTTATTGTGCTATTTTAGAGATGACAAAACTGAGGCTCAGAAAGGACGAGTTCCTTGCTGGTGACACATAGCTAGTGAGTGGCTTGGGCAGCGTTTTTCTCTTTTCTCTTTGACCCCCAACCAGTGCTCTGTCCCCATCCCCTTGCCATCTCCAGTTAATGTTCATAGCTGATTGGAAAGTCAGTCTTTTAAACAAGGGAATAAATGAAATGAGGGAATTTTATTTCCCATCAGATTTCATCTCTCTTAGAGAGATTTATGTCCCTGGATTGTGTTTCATGGAACCATTTTACGAGTAGCTAGATTTATAGGTAATAATCAATAGAGTGCTGAGCTGGTTTTCTGTTGCATATGTATACCTTTCACAAAGAGCAGGTAAAATGGTGCAGGCAAGAGATGGTCTTCACAGTTCCTAAGCATCCTAACTGAGCTGACACTAGTGGAGGGGGGCAATGGAGGGAGATGGAATCTACATTAGGACAGATGCTTGGAAAGTAGTGGTGGTCCTGCTCTATGTTTGGAGAAGGTGAACCATCAGAAAAGGGTCATCTGTCAGGAGACCGCATAACTCACACCAAAGTCTCCACGTGTATGTTTGTGAAAATGGATACCCATGGAGGAACGCCCACTTGGAGCGGAGTACATCCTGGAACACATCAGGAACGTGAATGTGAATTCCTTTTGATGTCAGACTCTACTCAGCAGAACTCCACGAGGATGGGTTGCCTGATCCTTGATACCCATGCATTTTGCTTAGAGGTTATCTATGATCACATGACCCATGTTTGTTTGTGTGCGGGACTCAGTCTGTTCCTGTGTCTTTGATACCTTCTTTTTGTGGGTTATTTTCTTGCCCTTTTGGGGATGCCTCATCTAATTTCTGCAGGGTTTTAGTACCTAACAAGACATCATCTGGTAAGAGGACTTAAGCTATTTCTTCTCCTAGATATATTTGAGTTTAATTTCAGTACCCTTGGAGACCAGAAAACCTTTAAAAGGCAAAAGAATGAATTGCTAATTATGGGATTTCAGGATATTGAGAGAGCAATGTTATAATAATTTCCAGGGCAAAGGGCTCTTCCCAGATGCCTTTCAAATATGATCACAGAGGTCACTGGTTCCTAAACTTTGAAGTGCATTAGAATAACCCTGGGAGCTTATTAAAAATACAGGAGTTCTAGAGAAGGGCTTGTAATCTGGACATGCAGGTCTGAAATAGGACTCAAAATCCTAAATGTTGAGAACATGTAATGTAGACAGCTGCTTATTCTGCTTTTTTCTGGTAAGGATTGGAAGTCACCAGCGTGAGCGTGGGCATGTGTGTGTTTGTGTGGGTGTGCACCTCGGTGCACGTGTGCTTCAGGACCTAGAGCCAGCGTGACTTTGGGCTGCTATCTAAGCTGTAAACATGGCTTCCATCTCAAGAAAAAGCAAGCAGTGGGCATTTCCCTTATTTACTGGAGGGATTCAGGTACTGCTGCCCTTTCTCTGAGTCTTTGCAACTCGCCTGTAAATGTACTGTTGACTCCCACTAAATGTTCATCAGATCATCCCCTGCTTCCTGGATGGCTAAGAGTGTCCACTAGTAGCATGTTATCATCACCGCATAGTGTTTTTATATTTATGCTTTCTATAGCTTCGCTTCTTCAGATGTCATAATATCTTCCTTCACTCCTTTCTTCCATCCTTCCTTCTTCTCTTCTTTCCTTTCCTCCCTCCCTCCCACTTTCCCTTCCTTCCTTCCTTTTATCTTAACATAAGGAAATCAGTATGAACTTAGTATTCCAAGAAGCATCTCTCTAGTTTTTTCCATTAGCCTCTATGTATTATATATATGCGCATCACTTGTGCATTTGTATTGGCAGTGCATCTCATAAACGCTGCCATGAACTCCGTTCTTCCATCCAGGATGGGAATGGAGTTTTTAAAGACAGTTGATGAGGTGGCATCTGTTGGCCAACAGTTTTATGCTGCAGTAGCTCTGAGCAGATAGCATTAATAGGAATCACATTTTAAAGTTGTAAATTTGATGTAAAATACTAAATTTGACAATAATTGTGTTATAAAGCCAAAATTCTATTTATTAAAGGGCTCCCGTCTCTCCTTCGTGTGAGGGGCTCTGAAATTCTTGCTTATACCTGCCCCTAGCAATTATCATGCCTTCTCTAAAATTCTGTTTTATTTTTCCATTTTCATAACAACTACATTATGATGTGACATATTTTTTTCCAGATATTTTGCTTGAATAAATAAATAGGATATTAAATTCAACTGGGGTATTAGATTATAAATTAGTTCTGTAATAGGCGTCATAATGTTATTTAGATTTTCAGTTTACACGGACCTTGTAGCAACTCCCCAGAGCTATGCTACAGAATTAGAAGTAGATAGAAGTTGATGTAAGAAAATTGGTTTTTGTAATATGCTGATGCCAGTAGAGTTGTGTTGTGTGTAAAGGTATTTAAGTGAAATCTTCCTACTTACTTCATTGTACAGACAAAAGATTGATAATGATTTCAGTGACTGATTTGTTGGTGCTGATATTGGCCATATGTGAAACTAAAATTTTTCTTTCCAAAATTAAAGCAGTATTTACATATGAAAGCTAAAAATCCATTAGTAGAATGATATCAGCTGTCCCATGGATGGATGTTTCTCTTTCATCTGATTGGTATAATAATGACATAACCTCCCAGTGGTTTCTTTGTGACCACGTTAGTCCTTTCACTTATATTTCACGTCAAGGAAGATACCCCACCCAGAAACACTGTGTGATTATTGAAGTCACTAGCAAGCAGGATATAACCTTATTGAACTAATATGTAACGCGCACCAATGGAAAACCATACACATTTGATAGAAAATGTGAATTAGCCAGGTGAGAGCTGATAGCAAGTTAAAAAGAGAGCACCTGGGTAGCAAAAGAAAGTTTTCTTTGTAGTGGGTACTTTCATAACTCTAAACCAGGGTTGGCAGACTATGGCAGGGGCAAGACAAATCCGGCTATACTTTCTGTATAGCTCACGAGTCAAGAATGGTTTTTGCATTTTTAAATGGTTGAATAGAAATCAAATGAAGAATAATGCTTCATGATGCATGAAAGTTATATGAAATTCAATTTCAACGCAGGTAAATAAAGTTTTACTGGCACACAGCCGTACTCATTTGTTTACAAAATGTCTATGGCCGCTTTTGTACTATAGCGGCAGGCTCGAGTTCAGAGACCAAATGGCCTGCAAAATGTAAAATCGTCACTCTCTGGCCCTTTACAAAAAAAGCCTGCTGACACCTGTCTTAAGCCTAAACCAGGGTAGACTGCTATGTCCTCACGTCTCTGAAAGCCCTACCCTCAAGGGGGTTGGTGAGTAGGAAGTGGGTGTCTTCTGCTTGGGATCTCTGGTCACTAGTGAGCAGAAGCACTTTGCTTAAAAGGGAGAAAATGAGTGAACAAATGAGAAAGATTGCACTCCTGGGCCTTGGTTAAAAAAATGGCCAAATGTAAAATCAATCCAACTAACTTCTGTAGCACGACTAAAAATATCCTACTGGGATAAGCTCACTTCCAAGTTTTATGGCACTTTTATCCGAATCCCAGAAGGGTGATACTCTGTGAGACTTACAAAAGTGCCCCAACAAAGTCTATTTTAGAGTCTTGCCACCCGTACAACACTTCTGGAAGGCCTTTGTAGGGTGGCCAGGCCCGACCTGGGCCACAGTGTCCCTGCACCTCACCAGCCCTGACATTTTGAAAAATCTTATTCTCTCTTGGGCCTCAGTCTTTTCATCTGTAAGCTGAAGTGGCTCATTTCAATGACCTCTAAAGCCCCATTTGCTTCTGAAATGACACAGTGTCTCTGATAATGGAGACTCTGACTAGCCTAAGAAGGTTCCCGTCCCAGGAAATGTGCCTCTTCTTTCCGGCACCTTTGTAGCTTCCTCTTGCCTCTAAAATGTTGCCTTTCATTAAGGGTTCACAAGTCTTGACATGTTTGTAAAGAAATACACGGCAAGAATTCATATGCCTCGCCTTATAACAAACATGTTGTGAATAACCTATATTTGGAATGCAATTTGTCATGGGGATGCAGGCAGAGTTTTAAATTTGAGCAGCCTCTGAAATGCGATGTTCTATTCTTCTCAAGCAGATCCCTGAGCTCCTCCACTTTACACCTTGAATGGAGTCTTTATTGGAGAAGCTGCTCTCCATTTCCGAAGAATGGGAACATTTGCACTAAACGATGTAAGAGATGCCATTGTAATTTTCATGAGAATTACCCTTTCCAATGAATGTTAGATTAAGAACCAAGTAAAATCCCTTGAAAGTGGTTGGAAGATAAATTAGAGCTGAGCTGCAGTTAGGTAGAACTAAATTTTATTCCTTCCCTTTAAAATGGGTTTTAATTGATTTGGCATACTTTTTAAGTTAATAATGAATACTGTACCTGAGTCTGCATGATCACTCCTGTGAATTAGATCTATTGCACTGGAAACAGCTTTCCCTTACAGAGGACAGTGATTTTAATGAAGAGTCTTTCCTTATTGCACCGATGGAAATGTGGTTGATGGTGGTTTCAGACAGTTCTCTAATTAGCAGTCCAGCCTGTTCCCCTGAATATTTTACCTGAAACAGGATAGGAAATCTAGAGAGGAAAGGTGCTTTCTCATAATGCTGGAGTTCTTCCTCACTTTGCAGGAGACCATGTAAATGCATGGAGATCTTGGAGCTGGGAGCATCCTGTAAAGATGTTGTGAGGCCTAGAGATCTTTAAAAGGGGTAGAAATAAGTAACTCTGAATAAACAAATGGTTTTTATGTTGGAATAACAAATTTCATTTTTTTGGGGAGGGTGGGCACAGAGGAGAGGCATTAAATCCCCAAATTGGGGGCTAGTGATCAGATTTCAGGTATGTCAAGGTGTAATGTGGTTGGAGGTGGGAGTCTCATGGCTCTTATACTCACTTGTTGGGGAATGGAGTTTCTCAGTCTCTCCAGTGGTATCACCAGAGGAGCATGGGGTGTATGCCAGGGCCATGTTTAGAGGCCATGGTTAAAGCCAACATGGAGATAGGGGCCAAGAAAGAATGAACCAAAGCCAGACATTCCCGAAAGGTGAAAATATAAAGAACAGAGTCTTCCCATTGACTCACAACACTGAGTGAGTGAAAAGGAATGGACAAAACATGGAAGGAGACGAGAAAGGAGAAAGACAAAAGTTTGAAAAATATAGTGTCCTGAGCGATAGATGCTAGCATTCAGCACATTTCTACTTTAAATAGGACATTTGGTCACTATTATTAAGACTATGATCTCAAAAATTTAGGAAAATTTTTGATCAGATTTGCATTGATATAAAATGATAGTAGCAACCACTAGTCTGTCTTGAAGACTTACTATATTCCAGATGCTAGGCTAAGCGTTACACACAGAAGGATCTAATTTAGCTGCTATTAACACCCTATGAGGTAGGTACTACTATGTTTTCCATTTTATAGATGAGAAAACTGAGGCACAGAGAAATTACCATTAGCCAAGTTCATATGGCTAGAAAGTGATAGAATAAGATTTTAAACCCTGGAAGAATGACTCCAAACTTCTCGATTACACTGATTCTGCAGAGGGAACTGGGTTCACTACCTATAAGTGGAGAAAGAATCATATTTCCTGAACTCAAACCATGGGAGTCAGAGCTAGGGCCAAAGTGAAGAGCTGCTGGTTCCCATAATGCACTTAGAGCCATAGACTGCTGCGTGCTTTCTCGCTACCCAACTGTAATTAAAATTATCATACAGTATAATGATTTCTAATACATTTCAGAACAAATCACCATCTTATATCTGACATGTTGTTAATGTTTACTACCATAATTACTAATTTGAAATATAAGGCAGCAATTTTTATTAGTGTTTGGTTATGTATAATTATGTCAAATATGAGACTGCAATTTAGATTGAACTGTACTAGCAGAGATCGTAGAAAATGATTACCCTGTATATTTGACACCCTGGGTATTTTATGTTTCTATAGATTTTTTCCCCCTTCAAACCATAAAGAATTATTTAAAGATCATCCAAAGGTTATTTATAATGCTTTTTATTTAAGGAATTTTAGAGCATGGGAATACACATAACTAAAAATGGAATGTACTGAATCATGGTTTAATAGAGAGGAATGGAAACTACGATCAGTGAATGGATCTGATGTGCCAGACCCTCTCCTGGGCACTTTGTGCATCTAATTTCTAATCCTCACAAGGAGCATATTATTTTCCTGACTGGAAACCAGGATCCAGAGAATTTAAGAGATGTTACCCATCTAGTGAATGGTGGAGCTAAAATTCAAGTTCATGATCTTTCTGGGAGTTTTTATCCTGAGTGGTTAAAAAAGAGATCGTTTTATGGTAGATTATTGTTAGAATGTGCTTTCCTATAAAATTAGTAGTGTCCTGTATTTAATGAGATGATGTATATGCTGGTCCTTCCTTATATATTATCTCATTAAATAAGTTCTTTCAGGTCCATTTTAGAACTGGCAAAACTGAGACTCAGAAGTTTCAGAGTCGTATCAGGTTTGCACAAGTTAATACGAGAAGAGCTAGGACTTTAACTAAGGACTTCTGAATTAAATTCTAGTGTTTTCTCAGGACAGGTTGTTACTAGCTTCCTTTGTAACCGGTTACTGCCAGGATGCTCTAAAGCTGCTCTTTATTGCAACAGACCTTGAGTTCTTTGATGATGATGATGATGATGATGATGACATAGTTTGATGATGAAGGTAGCTAACAGTGATCAAGGACTACATGCTAAGCTATTTACATTTATCATACTTATTTAATTCTTGTGATATGCCCCTTTTATGAATAAGGAAACTGAGATATGCAGAAGTTCTTACAACACAGTGGGAGAGTGAGGACATGAATATATAGAGCTTGTCTGATTCCAAATTTCATTCTCCTACATATTCATTTCCCACGGGGATAATAATCAAGTTATCTCTTGGGATCGGTGACCCTGATTCCTTATCCTTCCCCAAGAAGATCCATTTTCCACTCCTCAGTATGTTTTTTGTTACGTTTCCCTGAACACTCTCTTTTTTACTAACGTATTTCAAAAATCCAATGATCAAAATTTCTTTGAACGTTAACATTTCGACAAATAACACTTGAAAAAACAAAAAACAAGTACAAAAACCAGAGTCCAGAAAGATTACTTCTTGGTCCCATTGCTTAATCAAATTATTTAAAAGCAATAAATGTTTTAGATTTTAAAAGCAATAAAACTATGTTAGAGAGAACAATAAAATAGTAACATTTTAATTCAGTCACTGATATAATTTGGTGAATTTCCACTCAACTGCTCATTCACACGTACTTTTTAAAAAATACTGTAAGCACCATGAAGGCAGGGAATATATCTGTTTTGTTCACTGTACCTGAATCGTAATATAGTTCTCGGTATATGGTAGGAATCCATGAGCATGTACAAATTAAAGAATCAATCAATGAAGTATAAATGTTAGTTTGTGTTTTGCTTTTTTATTTTGTAGTTAGTATGTCATATACATTTCTAATCATAATCCTTTTAAATCTTGCTTAAAATTAAATTTACGGA
Organism: Equus asinus; assembly: GCF_041296235.1. Taxonomy (NCBI): domain Eukaryota; kingdom Metazoa; phylum Chordata; class Mammalia; order Perissodactyla; family Equidae; genus Equus; species Equus asinus. The sequence continues at coordinate 142,878,324 of NC_091792.1, forward strand.
GTGATTATTGGTGGAGAAATTTGCATCCTGACCAATAGTGAGATTTTTGTGTTTGATTGATTCTCTCAAAGCGCATCTTGCTCTTTTGGATTGACTCAAAGCCGAAGTAATAAACCTTTGTAAAACCAGACTGTTTTTTCTGAAGCCCTACATGGTAGCCTTAGAAACCCTTTAAACAATCTCACCCTGAACCCATGTTTTGTCATTCATCGATGATGTCTGTGCCCAACAGAAGGGCATCTATTTTGCCTTTCTATTCCATTCGTGGTGAGGGGTGTGCTGCCTCATCCCCACCCCAGCTTGACTAGCCACCACTAGGCCAGTGCCTTGTACTTGCAAAGCAAGCATTAAGAACTGGACAAGGCAGGGTTTGACCATGTGTCATAACTGAGTGAGCTGGTGGGGTGGGATCCTGATTAAACTCATAGAAGTGAATTTGGCTAATACTGGGTTCTATCTGAGCCATAGGGCACCAGATCAAATCACGCTGAAAATTAACCTGCCCTTTCGGCCAAAATGAAAAAAGAAAATATTTTGTCTATGAATGTTTTACTGGACTTTATAGTAAAGACGCATGCTGCTTGATTAAAAAATATACATGTCAAGATTCAGAACCTTACATTTTAATAAATCAAATTAAATTTCTTTGTTTGTTTGTTTCAAGTGCTTCCACCATCACAGAGACGTATGAATCAGTCCTTTTAAGGTTCCTCATGAAAAAGAGACTTGTAAATCCTTTAACCCAAATCTGAAATTGATCCCCTAAGAAAAGTTAAATATCACCATTGTTTGTACATTGCTAGATCACCATGAAGATAATTCTTTTATAAATACAGATGGTGCCCTTATGGAAATTGCATGACAGCAAGTAGATGCCAATAGAGGAAAAAAACAAAACATTAAAATGGTATTCAGTAGAATTATGCTTCTTTGTCTAATTTATGGCTTATTTGAACTTGTGATGCCCTGTTTTCACTTTGGCTTTTAATAAGTGCTCCTTTAAAAACTTTTAAAATGTAAAATAATACAAATTTGATTGTCTTGGGCATAAAATGCTAATCATCGATTAGCAGTGAATCATGGCTATAAAGCTTCCACTTTCTCACCCCTTCTCACCCCAAGCCATTCTTATGAATTGATGAAACTGAATCAATCGCCAGGAGACTGAAATCACAGCACTAGACTGATAGTTACAAAAATGAGCTAATGAATATGTTATTGGCAAGTTATTGATATAAAAATTAATACTTAGGGTATACTCAGGCAAGGGGGATGGGGAATGGGGGCAGGAACCTATATTTACTGAGTACCTAGCGTGTGTCAGATCATAGAAACAACCTCATATTGTGCCTCTGCTGACGCTTTTTTTCTTTTATGCTCTCTGAGCTGTGTTGTACCCAAATAACCACCCCCCCTGCCTTTATGATCATCAGTTAGTACAGCGGAATTTTATCATGCTATCAGGACATGGAGGGCATTTGAATATTAGCATTACATTTTCCACCTTCTCCCCTCTGTTTGTTGGTAGGTGGAATGTTGAGAAATGTTGCCCAACCTCTTTGAAATGGCACGTGAATAATCCCATAATCAGTATAATGTATTCTGTTATGGGAGTAATCAAGTCATTCAGCTTTGAAGTAAGATCCAATTTGTAGAAAGTGGCTGATGAATGCAGTTTCAGGTATTTAGAGGAGGCTGATGTTCCTGGACTATTTGGGTCTTCTGGTTGAACAGGGAAAAAAGTGCTTGAGGAAACTGAAGTGGACCATTCTAAAAATATCTAAGTTTTGGGATATATTTTCCTAGCAGGCAGAATATGCAATTTAAGATTTTAAAATTAAACACGTCTGTGTGCTTTTGAATTTAGTATTGCCGAAAGCTTAGTTGGTTGGAAGCGAGACACGATGGTGGCCTGAGCTAAGTTTGAGGGAGGATGGGCCCCTGCCTCCTCCTAGGCTGTCGTTTCCCTAGATCTTTGCTGGGTGGGGTCCTCCTTGGTATTCAAGTCTTAGTTTAAATGCTCCTTCTTCAGCCATGCCTTCCCTGAGCATGTTTTCCTGCTCCCAAACCACAGTCTTCCTCTCTCCTTCTTTCCTCTTTGATTTTCTTCATGGCTGTTATAACCAAAAGAAATTCTTATTTTCTTGTGGCTTCTGCTCCTCTGGAAGAATGTAAGCTCCTTGAAAGCAGGAACTTTGTGTTGTTCATCACGGTATCCACAAGACCCCGTATGGTTCCGGACATAATGGAGGCACTGATGAAAGATGGATTGAAAGAATGAATGCTTGATTCTAAACTAATGGCCCCAAGATTCCATGGCTCAGAGGGTCCCCCTTCACGTGCATCATTGGCGTTCCTAAAAGAGTCAAGGGAGCTGCAATTGTCCTTGCTACAACACTGCCCACCAGCTCCTCAGTGGCACACCTAGGGATTAAGGTTCACCTAGTGGGTCCTGTCCCAGGTGGGAGGCTGCTGCTAATTGGGCAGCTTTGGTTCCCAGGCAGGCCACAAGCCGGCAGCAGTCACGCAAAATACTGTGAGTGTCCCTGCTAGTTAAGCTTCATATTACTTAAGACATCCATTTCAAAAATAACTCCAGCATCTATGGTTATGTTCTGTACTTGATTTGCAGGGCTTTAGCGGTCCAAATCCCATTAATGCCAGAGCCCTTGCACAAAGCCTTTTGTATTGACTTGGGTCAACTTAATCTGTGGGCTTGTGTTTCTCTCCCCCACCTTAGGCTTCTCAACAACTCTCTTGCTGACCCCCTCTCTTGCTTTCTCTCTCTCTCTCTCTTGCTCTTTCTTGCTTGCTTTTTTTCTCTCTTGTCCTTCCTTCCTTCCTCCGTTGCTTCCTCCCTTCCTCCCTCCCTCCCCTTTTTTCTGTCTCTTCCATTGCCTCAGACATTGTGGGTGAGTCCTGTGGATTCTTTCCTCTGGAGACTGAATTCTAAGCACATGACGAACAGTCTTGGCTCTAGTTTCCTCCTTGCCTACCCCTTCCGCTTCAGATTTATTTAGTGTCCAATATTAAGTAAGATCTTCATGAAAAGCCCCATATATAAAAATCTTCATGTACACATAGGTAATTTTTGGACTAATCATTGGTGGAGCAACACATCCCTATAGAATTTCTTTTATTTTTTTCCCACCATCGAATTTCTGTTTATGAAAGTAGTACACGCTCACTGTGAAACATTTGGATAATAAACAAAACCCAGGGTGACTTTAAGCAGCAGGTTCCCCCAGTGTGGCCAGAAGAGGATTTGGCTTTCAAGAGAATAATTAACAAAACTCGTTTTAAGAGCCCATTTATTGCAGAAAATAGGGGAATTACCTGTCCAAGGGAATGAGAAGCGTTCAGATGTTGCTGACATTTCCCTCAATGCACTGTAGTCCCAGAATAATGACTTCTTTTATAGGAAAAGGAGGAGAAGTTGCTGCGGGCCAGTGGATAGGAAACAGACTGCTAGGCTTTCTTGGCTTGCAGAAAGTATACCCATGTCTGCCTTTTCAAAGAAGGCCATCAGACCACAGCAGAACCCAATAGGGTATATATTCCTTATCTTTTTTGATTTATTTGTTCTTATAGCAAACCCACATTTCCCAAAGTCTGTTCCATTGAACAAGTGTCACATATGATTTTCCATGCCAAAGGGTTCCACAGTCAAATAAGTTGGGAAACCCTCATCCCATTGTTCACATTTCTTGGAGATATGCGATGCACATTAGCATATTAAAGAATAGGAAGGCCTGAAGTAAAGGGACCTGCGTTTCATTTATTGTTTCTAAAACTTATTTGACTGTGGACTTTCTTTTTTAAGTAACGTCTGCTAACAGATAGAACTATTTGGCTATAAAAACAAAAACAAATTCGCAAAAGCAGTTATTGTAGACTTAACTCTGGGTGCATAGTCTTTATTTGGGGGCTTTTGCATTTCTGGTGTCCTTTTTTTCCTGGAGGAGAAAGTGAGTAAGGCAGGGACTCAGCTATCAATTCGCTAGTGTCAGTCACTGTGCTGGGCTCTTTCCTGGTGGTACTGCATTTGAACCCCATGGTGACCTGCATGCCTCGTTTTGCAGATGAGCATCCTGCAGCTCAAAGAGGTGATGTAACTTGCTTACGGCCACTCAGCGAGGGAAGTGGTAGAGCTGAGTGAGGGCTACGGTTGCCCACCCTATGCCAGGGCTGTCAGTGCTTCCAACACTCATGCCCTTCAGCGCAGCAGACACGGCCCCCACTGTACCCTTCCCACTGTTGGGGCCCCTTAGCGGCATTCATTGGTTGCCCTTTAAAAGAAACTGATGTCAGCAGAGTGGCATCACGCACAGACCCCTATTGGTGAAGACTGCATACCCTTCATCCTCAAACAACTGGAAATCAAGCATGTGATGTGTATGTATCCATATCCATCCATCCATATATATGTGTACACATATATGTAGACACGTGTAGACACACACACATATACATATATGTATGTATGTGCATATGTAGATGCCGGCTTCCCCAGAATCCCTTCTAGGGCCTGAAGCATAGTAGGAGTTTGGCGACAAATATTTATTGATGTGAAACAGGGAAATGAACGCTGTATGAAGTATGAACTCATGTCCTTACACTCCCTAGCTGCCTCTGCTTTGTTATTCTCCATAGCCACCACTGGACGTATATTTACCCTTTTACTTTACATTTACTTGTTGATTTGCATACAGGGTGTCTCCCCACATTTGGATGCCTCCCCTCATTTTCCTTGGGGAGGCAGTTCTTTAGCTCGTTTATTCACCACTGTGAACCTACAGCAGGTGTTCAGTAAATATTTGGTGAAAGAATAAATGGTTGAATACAAGTTTTTACCATTACTTCTACTTCCCCCAAAGTCCTCAAATTCCTTGCTTTATTTGTCTACTTCTCTCTCAGGAGTAGTTAAAATGTACTGAGGGCTGTAAATATAGAAAGTCTATATTCTTGGCTATTCCACTATAGCAAACATGGGAGGGCTCTGGGCTAATGGGCACGGGGCTGTTTGCAGGGCAGAAACAGCTACAGAGTCTAGTGTACAGGAAGGTATGTAGTCACAGGGACAGTACACAGAGTCGCCACCATATGCTTTCAACTACAGCCCATCACTGTCACAGCACAAATCTCGTCAGCAGAAATCCCAAGTTAAAAAAAAAAAAAATCCAGATAGCTCCACTTTCCATCCAGTAAAACTGCACCCTGCTGGGGTTCTTAACCTGGGATGGAAAAGTATTTCAACATAATGAATCTCCATTGCGAGCCTTTAAAAACCATTCTTCTTAGAAAGGGTCCATAGATTTCATCAGACTGCCAAAGGGATCTGGGAAGGATCAGGACTCCTGAAAAGCCCTGACTAATGTAGACCGGGTGGAATATTTTGGTTGACGCTTAGGTAAGGCAAAGGGAAAAATAAGTTTTCTTTAATCTTTGAAGTTAAAAACAATCTATGTGTTTATTCAATATTTGCCCCTGCCCTCCTCCTCTCTGCACTTGTAGGTGGGTACAGTCAGAATCAGACACACGCATGTGCATGCACACACACCTTACACACTCTCCATTCTGTGATGGCAGAAGTGCTTCTGATGAAACCCTGTGGTTTAGGAAGGTAGGTGAAGCAGAGCTCCACTGGCTCGGCAGCCTGTGGCCACCTTCCCTTCTGCGGAGCCATCAGCGATGAGCACGGGACTGACGCGGAATGCAGAGTGTGGTTGAAAGGCATTCTGCCAAAATGTTTTCCGACCGAATGGTAGAGATTGAAGCTCGCCCAGCCCTGATTGGATTACTGCAGCCCCAGAAGCACTTTAATCTCAACTGCTGCTACTCAGAGTGGGGAGGGAGCCAGGGAGGAGAGGCAATGATTGAGACGTGTTGCTTGGTGAAGGCTCTTGGAGGCTTGGGTCTCCCAGCTTTGGGGCTGGCACTGGGAATAGGAAACTGCTTGTCACAGAGATAAAGTAAGGGATTCTTAAGTATGGGTCTGTTGATAACTTCCCTTTAATTTGGATTCTGTTGTATAAAATCTTGGTCAAAACAGGCTTTTAGCACACACAGCCTGGTGGTGGCAGATTGTGTATCACTGGCTGATTGTATTCAGGGAATAAACCAAAGCTTTAAATAGCGATATACTTTCATAATGGGTGTGTGCTGGGGGTGGGGAGGCAAAGGAAAAAAAAGAGTTGGATTGTAAGAAAGAAGGGACCCTTTCGTAACCAGAAACAGCAAAGTAGAAGGAGAAAGGAGTAGAATAAACTGTGAATGAAATAGAATAACCGGAAAAATATTATAATCAAAATGAATGATGTTTATCCAATTACATACTTGTATCCAATATTAAAGTAGTTGGAAAAATGTAAAACCCCCACCTTGGAACAAATTTATTTTCTTAGGCCACACAGAATAATAGAAATCATGATAAGCTGTGATTAATTATATCTAAAGTAAAAAAGGGAAATAAACCAGGTTTTCTGCCTGACTGGGGCCCAGAGTCCATATATAAGGGCAGGTGTCCTGTAATTAGAAGTGAGTGTCTTGGACACAGGAGAGACCAGATGACCCAGGAGAAGGGCTGGGAGGGATGGGAAGGGCTGAGAGGCACATGTGGATCTGGAGCGGTCGAAGCTCTGAAGGTTGAGCCATTTGCCCTTTAGGCGGAGGGAGAAGGAGAGCCAGGGGCAGGGATTCAGGAATGTGGTCCGAGGGGAGGCAAAGATAGATTTGCCCAGCGTTGGCATTTTAGATGGATTGTAGTGATGAGAGATGAAGGCTACAAAATGGAAGGCAGGAAGAAGAACAAAGGAGTCTATTACTCAGACTTTCCCAGTAGGGTGAGAAATGCAGGGGAGTGGGTGCTGATTTCTGGAGTGATATTTATGAAAACAGGTCAGGAAAACTGACAAGGACGCAAGCATAGAGCTCGTTGGAATAGGAATGTCTGCGTCTTTCTATGTACGAGGGATGTATGAACCCGCGTGCATGCAAGCAAGTGGCAAAAGTTATTGGAGAAGCGTCAAGGTGGAAATTCATAGCTATTATTTTTGTGGCCTCTAGCTACAAGAGCTAACAGGTGAAGATAGTCTAGAGACCCAAAGTGGGAAAAGATGACATTTTAACATTTTTGTCAGGTAGGCAATTTAAAAATAAACTTGAATTCAATATATACCATTAATGCTAGAGGTTGTGTTATAACGATGCAAAAATGCCTTCTTTTCCATAGCAGTTAAAAAAAAAAAGTATGTTGTAGGGGGCTAGAAACCATATATAGAAGAGGCATATGTGACTGTGACAGCAGCCCCACAAAGCTATTGAAAACATATCACGAGTCTGCCCTCCAGAATTAACACCGTAACCTATGTCAGGGACTTACTATTATCCTAATATCTGCTTTTGGATTCTGTCCAGTCCCATTAGCGATTCCCATGTTGATTGCTCTGTTACTCGTGAATGTTAATTGCTTCTAAATCTCTTTGGATGTTCAGATGCTTGGGGAAAAAATTCTGACTGGCAAAGGTGCGAGTTTTATTAATGTGCAAGTAAACAGGAAATCTGTTTAGAGACCCCAGTGAAGTGTCTGTGACTCAAGATGTCATAAACAGTTGATGCGGCATCCTTTTTCTCATGTCTGTTGTATGTTGGTGGTGTGACAGGAGTGAGGAAAGCAGGTTTTCAGTGATATCTGTGGTGTTTGTCCAAAATCGCCATGCTTGTCGATGTGGTTGGATTATCAAATCCTTTCCTCTGGGATTCCTACTTGCTTAGTATGAAGTGATCTTGCTACCTTTGAGATAAGCTTGTACTTAGACAGTGCTATTAAATCAGAAGATGTAAAAATATGAATATAATTTGGCCCATCACTGACATGTCGATCTCCATAGTTTCTGAACCAGAAGGAACCTTGAAGGAAATAAGCTTCTTAAGCTTCCTTATTTTGCCTTTGGGAAACAAAGGCCCAAAGGGATGAAGAGGTCAGAGTCACAGAATGGATCACAGTAGAGTTGGATGGAGAGCAAGTTTACCTGACTCTTGTCCCAGCGCTTGAGCAATCAAGAGATGGGAAAATGATCAAACTGGTGTTTATTATTATATTTTTCAGAAACATTTCATTGCGTGTTTGTGGAGTTTTTTTTTCCTTAGGATGGAAAAACCTATTTTGATCCAGTATTGAATTTTATTTGTTAGTAATTATAGCAGGATCCCGGTGAGAATAAAAGCAGATAGAGGAGAAGGGCAGAACACTCAGTTCAGCATTGCGATTCATTTGTTCAACCAGTATTTATGGGGTACTTTGACCCTGGGATTTGGGAGTGAGCAAAAAAGTCCCTGCTCTATGGAGCTTATATACAAGTGGGAAGGACTCAGGAAAACAAGTAGAGATGGGCCATATACTGTTAGGTTGTGGTGAGCCTTAGGAAGAAAGAGACAGAGCAGTAAGGGGACAGAGCATGGTGAGTTGCAGCTATTTGAGATAGGTGCTCAGGGGAGAGGAGTATATGAGCAGAGATCATGGAAGTATCTCAGCAAGACTGTCCCAAGCAAAGGGACCAATTGAAAGAGAAAATGTCCTGAGATGGGAATGTGCTTGGGTATTTAAGGATGAGCCAGCCGTGGCCGTCTAGTGGTTAAGATTCGGCACTCTCACTGCTGCAGCCCAGATTCCCTTCCTGGTCAGGGAACCACATCCCCCTCCCTGCCCTCCCTAACTCTGTCTGTCGGTTGTCATGCTGTGGTGGTTGCGTGTGGTGCTGAAAGCTATGCCACCGGTATTTCAAAAACCTGCAGGGTCACCCATGGTGGACAGGTTTCAGTGGAGCTTCCAGACCAAGACAGACTAGGAAGAAGGAACTGGCCACCCACTTCCTAAAAAGTTGGCCATGAAAACCCTATGAATGGCAGCAGAGTATTGTCTAATATGATGCTGGAAGGTGAGAGGATGGCTCAAAAAGACTGGGCAGGGCTCTGCTCTGCTGTGCACAGGGTCGCTGGGAGTAGCAATCAACTTGATGGCACTAACAGCAACAAATTTGAGGATGAGCAAAGAGGTCAGTGCGGCTGCAGAAGTGAAGGTAGTGGGAGATCATGACCCTCAAATCATGGGCTTTGGGAAAACTCTGGGTCAGACATTTTATGGAGACCCATCTTTAGCAGTTCTGTAATCTCAAATAGTATGGCTCATAAACAGAGCCCAAACTCATCTTTTTTGAGAATATTCCCCAAAGGAGTCATCGTTCTGGGATTGGTGTCTACGACTCACTAGTAGAGTCCAGAAGCCTTCAGATCCTTCCAGAGAGTTTTAGATCAGAGTAGTTGTCGCTGTACTAAAAATCGTTTAACCATAACATTACGTTTCTTGATGGTAGGACCCGTGTCACACACATTTTTGTGTCCTCTGGGAAACCGCATGCAGCGTGAAACTTACATCTAGTAAGAACTCAGTAAATACTGATTATTTGGTCAATGCATGAATAAATGGCCTGAGAGTGGTAGAAAGGATGAGGTGTCCTAGAAAGGATTGTTAAAAATACACACTTCTAAAAATGTTGTTAGCGAGATTACTTCTGAAGCATTCTGACTTCCTTGAAATAATTTTTAAGACAAGTCCATATGCTGATATGTGAACATAAGTGTATAATGAACTGAACAGTAGTAACATTATTTTCAGGCCAAATTTTAGCTGGATGGTTGTATTTTGTCAATCTAATTTTTTTCCCATGTTTTAAACTGGGTATGGAAGTTTTTCCAATCTTTTCTCTAGTATTAAAGGAATATTGGTGTCTTGGCTCATATGAGCAAGGATTATATTCAGCAATGTCTTACTCTGGGTATAATGTATTTAATATATTGAGATTGTGGGGGAATTACCTGGGAAATATCAGTCCCCTAGGAAAAGATGGGTGGTCAAGTTGCATTGTGATGGGGAAGATGGAAGTTGTAATTCTTGTCCGCTGTTACTGAATTCTCTCACTATAATGGACCAATAATTTATTCTCCTATTGCATTTCAATATCCCCATCTGCAAAGTGGGGGTAACACAAACTTACCCTCTGCCTTTCAGGTTTTTTGCGAAAATCAGTGAACTAATATTGGTAAAATTGGAGCCCCATGGATGAAGGGTACTTTGTAAGTATAACACATTATTGTCATGTTATGTTCTGTTACTCCAAAGTGCAAACACCAGATGTCTGCTCTTGCCATATTAGGAAATCAGTAACACCAAGTTTCACACCCAAATATTGATAATCTGACTTCTTTTGAGGAATTTAGCATTTCTGAACTCTCTAATGTTTTGCCAATGTGTTGGATGTATGAAAAGCCTCTCTTCTCAAAAAATATTCAGGCAATGTTTACTACACAATTTGGAAGAATACATTTCTGCAGGTTGTGTAAAAATGTTGATATAAACCCTGGATATGAATGTAAGTTATCTTTATTTCTCTTTCCCCACCTCTCTCTTCCTTTCTTTTTGATTTGCATTTAACTCTGTGTTTTGAGCTGTCAGTTTGTGTATCAAAGAAATGGTTGGCTTCAGGGAAAGACTGAATGTTTCACTGAGGTGAGCGATGTTTTGTTAATGATGGAACTAAATTAGACATTCCTTAGACAAGTTGCCAAGTATTGTGTTTCAAGACTTGGTTTGGGGTAAGGAGGCCCACTAGAATGGTGAGCCAAGTGTGACTCACCCCTCCTTGACCGTGTGACAGCCCAGGTGACTTGGAAGTGGCCTCCTGTCCATGGAATGGCCAAGGGCTGGAATCCACAAAGCCAAACTGCAGGCAGAAAATGTACAACCCTTTAGCAACTGCTTTGACTGATTTTCTCGCTGAATGCCACAGCTTTTTATTTTGCTAGGTCAACCAATGCCCTGGCTTACGTAGACTGGTTGGTGACATGCCGAGTGTATAACTCATAGTATTTTTTTCAAAGGGTGGCCGTCGCCCTTTAAAAAATTTAAAAAATGTTGTGACTGCTTATTAAAGCCCATTTTAGTGAGTCCCCCTTGTATCTGGAAGGGTCCGTACATGTCTCATCTAGTCCTATTTCTCGGCCAGATCTAAGGATTCTATCTGATGGGTGCCCAAGAACCTCTGGAGGCAGATATACTACCTCAAGAGGCAACTCTTTTCAGTTACAGCGTTCTTTCTTGAACCCAAATCCACCCTCGATGTATCTTCCACCCTTGGGTCCTAATATTTACTATCCATACCTACAAAGAACAAGTCTTCCTCCTCCAAAGTGACACCCTTTCAAGTATTTGGTGGCACTTATTGGGTCCCCCTTCGATAAGCTTTGTCAGCTTCAGTTCCCTCCACAACTGGACCTTGTGTGCCATGACTTCCAAGCTCTCTACCCCTCTGGAAAGGTTCTCATTTGTCTATATCTTTCTTAACAAGCAGCACTAAGACATCTTACCTTCTCCAGGCCCCATTCTGCATCTCAGAGTCAAAAGATCTAATCAAAGGTATGGAAGAGAATGACCTCGAAGAAATCGTCTGGGATCTCTGTGCCCATGGATTGCTATGAGTAATCAGACAGCAAAGCCCACATCCCTCTGTGAGGTGCAGATGATTGACAGGGAGAAAGTTGTTTTGGTTAATAATACAATCTGCTTGCCTCCTGGAGACACAGCAGTAGCCTACTAATTCGTTAGAAGTGAATTAAGGTTGTTTACCGATGTTTTAAAGTAACTGTCAGAGTGAAAAAAAAGTTCCTACCAGATGAGACCACTCACCTACTTCAGAGTTGCTGTTTATTTTAAGCTGAGTGCATAAATAATATATTGAGATACGAAGGGTGATTTCAAGCATTAGAACACGAAGCCTCCTGTTTACTAACTGTCATTGGGCTGAAGAGAATTTAAACAGCTCTGAACCTTTTTGTCTGTGAATGCAAGGCATGAAATTAACTTTCATTTCGTAGTTAGCAGAAATCGTGATTAAGGCAGCCTTGTTGACGTGTCTTGTGCTGATCTGGGGCTCTTTTGCTATGCAAGACAAGCCTTGGCAGCAAAATGCTTCCCGTGTCTCCACTGAAACAAGACCCCCTCCCCACCCGACTCCCCCAAAAAGCACAGATCTGTCTGGGTCACTGAATCAGTTTGTTCTGGGTATAAAGAGAAGTAGTGGAAGAATACTAGACTGGGTTCCAGGGGTGCTACTCCTGACGGCCAGTAGCCCTCTCTGAATCATACTTTCTTCACTTGTAGAATGGGGAAAATAGCACCTGCTTGCACTGCTTCACAGGGAGATTGTGAGAACCCAGTGAGGTCATTGCTGTGAAATGGCTTTGAAAGGTATCAGGTGTCATATCTGGACGGGACAAGGCTGTGTTCTAAGTGACTTGCATATCTTAACTCATTTCATCTGCCTGACAATCCTTTGGGAGAGGTACTTTCATTATCTCAGTTTGACCACTACAAAAACTGAAGCCCAGGGAAGGGAAAGGACTTGCTCCATCATCTAACAGCTAATGAGGCAAATTGGGATTCCAACACCAGTCAACTGGGGTCCAGAGTTTGTGTTCTTGACTATTACTTATTTGGGAGAAGGGGCCGGGTTTTCCTACATATGATTGTGTCTCTTAGTCATGTGCAAGTAAATGAAACATCATTCCTAACAACCTGGACCCAATTTAGCTGGAAAAAATGCAGGTATGTCTTCTCCATGAGTGATTATCAGCAAAGAGGCTTCCCATTGGATAAGGATGGAGCAGACTGTATGGATTAATTATGTTTTATGTGTAAAGAGCTTGGTGATTCGTAGATGAAAAGCCCTCAGTGAAAAGGTCTATTACTTGCAATGCTTTCAGAAACAAGAAATTTGATTCCCTTTTTGTCCCTGTAAACTTGAAAGTCTGATAGCCTATTTTGGAGTATAGGGAGAGTATTAGAGAATGAATAGAAAATGTATGGAATGTTTAATTTTGCATGATTACATTTCATATTTGCTGAGGTAACTGTGGCAAATAGAAGTGCATAATAATATCACAGCACACCTATTTTAGATGTTTTGATGAAATACTCTGTGTTTTCCAGTCTGATACATGAACCCTTTGGGATAAGTCCTTATTAAGCAAATGAACAAGAATGTATTTGTGTCCGCATCATTGAAAATATGTAATTTGTACAACTGCTTTTTTAGTGATATTGACATTATATTTATTTGAATTTCAAAAGAGGAAAGAGCCTAAGTGATTAATGAAAACAAAAATGATGTGAGTTTGCCAACATTTTCCCCTGAAATATTCTCAGTCTGTAGTGGGGTCGTACTTAAAAGCTGGAGTGGGAAACATGGGGGTCTAATTTGCTTTGGATTTTTAAAGGAAGCAGCTCAAAAATAGGGTCATTTCCATAATCCCCCCAAAATAGATGGACTCATGAGAAGTAATCAGCGGAGGGAAGGAATAAATTCTGCACTTCCAAATTGCAAAAACCTCAGCCATTGCTGCTGTGCCCTAGAACTTGTTAATACAATAAGATAATTGCATAATTAAATACACTATGGAATTTCCATAATTGGAAACTTTGTTTTCTCATCACAATATGCAACTTGCTGATGCTGAAAAGCATCGCAGCATCTTACGGAGGCCCGGCTCATTCTTTCACGTCACGTCCTCTGCAGTGTTCTGCGGCAACTCTGGCAGTTCTGAGACACTTCTCTTTCGGGTTATTTTTAGTTGGTTATATTTAGACAAGGTGAAATTAAGCAGGAAGTCCCCCAAAGTCTGACTTGCCTGCCCAGGCCATGGGAGTTGAGGATCATTTTGCTAAAAGCGTCCCTGGTGCCCTCTAGATCTTTCTAGATAATAATGGGTGAAAAGTGAAGCTGAAGATGAGTGCTGTTTGGAATAGGGGAGGACCCCTCTGGACAGTGATGTAGCTTAGTGGAGTTGCTGAGAGGGCAGTCTCCAGAGCTGGCTCCTGGGTTCAGACCTTGGCGTGGCTTCTTACCTGCTGATTGGCCCCTGGAAAGATACTCCATCGCTCCTGTTTGTGGTTCTGTAAAAGGAGACTCTCGATCTCCGTGCAAGCCTTGATTGAGTTAATACACGGAAAGAGCTTAGAAAATACAGCGCAGGTTGTCAGCGCCCAGCAACTGTTAGCTAGTATTATTAGGCAATCCTGGAGGAAGTTTCAAATTCATTTGAATGTGGCAAATCTTTGAGGAAGAACAAATAAGTAGATTTATGGTTTTGTCCACTCAGGAAGTATTTATTGAACCCTTTATCTGCCATCATCCTGGGTGTCAAAAAAACAAAGATGAATATCACCCATTTCCTGCTCTGGGATGGTTCAATCTGATTGGGAAAATAGACACGTAAATAGATGATGATAAAAATAATAGTATTAAAACAGTATCTGGCAGATAGTAAGATATTTTGGCCGGGACTGGTCTGTCATCATAGTATCCCCAGCACGTAACACTTAGATGAATAAATGAATGACAGGAATTTGGTCTAAGATTATTTTGTCTGACAGTCAAAGCAGTTTACTAGCGCGGAGTAGGTCCCTAGCTGAGTAGGAGACTAGATGAGTCAATGCATTCATGGACCAAATTGACTTTAAGCTTCTTCTCTTTAGGGTTACTGTCGTCAGTGTGAGAAAGCAGATGAATTTGCTAATGTTCAATATTAGGGCCCACACTAGGGTGAAGCAAGTGAGATGTGTTAAGCTGCAAAATTAAGGAGGCGCCCACTCTCAGAGTTGTGCTGGTGCTGAGGAGGGGCTCAATTTCAGGGTCCTGCAGGGGCTTCCTTAAATTTTGCACCGTAGATGCCTTACTTTCCACGCTCTGGTCCAGGCCCTGTTGAATATGCTAGTCTTACATGTATGACTCTGCTTTATTGTTTGTGCGTTTGAACACTTCCCCAAATTTTATTTCAAAAAATTTCAACGCTGCAGAAAAGTTGAAAGAATATTCCAAGGAACACCCTGTACGCCTTTTGCCTGTATTCATTAATGGTCAATATTTGACCACACTGATGATATCCATCTCTACAGACATGACTCTGAGCCTTGTCCTAATTCACCAGAGAAATCATGTATCCTCCATACAGCGTCCTCCCCCACCTCTAGTGCACGTAATGTTAAATATACTTCCTAAATTCTGCATCTCTAATTTATAAATTTTGAAAGAAAAAGACAAAAAGACCATCAAGAGAACTTTGCTGAAATATTTTTTTCATGTTTCAAAACTGCTACTTGAAACTTATTTTTAGACTTTTAATATACTAACATATTTAGAACATGGCCAATGGAAGATGCCTAAAATTTTAAAGGTTATAGAGTTTTCCTGGATGCTTTGACATTCTCTTTCACGGAGGAGAGATTTTTTTGAAAAGGCAAATTCCCTTGACCACTGTTTTTCTGAGAGCCTTTGAAAGGGAGATGGTAGTCCAATCACTGATACAATGAGATCACCGTTTTCTGTGTTAAGAATATTTACTGTAAGAGGTGACTTGTAAATATGATAGAGGGACTATTTATAAATTGGTGATATGCTCTCAAATAAAGAGAAATACATGCTTGACTTTGGACTACACTGACAAACTTTCATGAAGAAAATCCTTTCATGGTAATCTTGAGTGTTTATAAAAAATAAGGTATCTGTCACTATAAAAGTGTGGCAAGATCTGCCAGAAAGTTGTGTTATTTCAGTGGCTTTGAAAATGCTCTCTGTGGAAGCCTAGGGGATCTGGGGAGGGGCCTCAGGGCCACCATAGGTGGCGGTGATGGGGACCAGAGGGAAGGGAGCAAGACCGGCATTGGGAATCCAGACCACTCGCTCATGTTCCATCAGAATATCTCTGATATCGTGTGCTTTATATTGGCAGCTGCCTAAGAATCAGTTTTCAGGAAAGCATTCTAACGTTAAAAAGAGAGAGTTCGGAAATCATAGCATTGGTGGCTAGAAGAAGAAATAGGAAAAATTTGTGCAGCAGTGTTGGTTGGCAGTGAGAAATGATAGCTGTCAACTTGCAGGGTGGGAGAGGTCAGAAAAACCATGAAAAACAGACGCAAGAACTATAACACAGTTGGTGTCTGGGAGTAGTAAGCACGGTCAAACGCCCATGCACAGCCTAAGGCGGTGATTCCGAGGCTCCAGTGAGTCCTGGTCCTTAACCCAGATATTCTGACTCAGCAGATCCAGGGAGGGGCTCAGGAGGCTGATTTTTAACAGTCACCCTGTACCACACACAGAAAAACTGCTCTCAAGTCACGTCTACATCATCGAACATTACAGTTTTTGGTGTTGATAAAGATGACTGGCGTTGTAAAGAATATATTCAATTCAGTCCGGTGTAGTATAACCCTTTTTCAAATGCAGGGACATTTTAGAATGACTTCTCTCCAAAATGCTTAAAATAGAGAAGATTATCCTGAATACTAGAGAGGAAAAGGCAAACCTAAATAATTATTATCGAGTTTACTAAGTCCAGTGGGAGATGTACCTACAAGGGGAGAGGAGAGGAAGCTTGTGTCTGGCTAGATGCTGAGATGGGCTCTTGGAAGAGGGAGTCTCCTGCTGGGGCCTCATGGCTTGACGGGATATGCCTGGGCTGTGGAGCTAGACGGCCCTGGATTTGAATCCTGACTCTCTTACTTGCTGGTTGTAGGACCTTAGGAAATTTACCTAATCTCTTTAAGCTTGGGTCTCCCTCATAGGGTAAGAATGAAGATTAAATTAGATGGTGTACTCAGAGTACTGAGCACAGGGCCTGCAAAATGATAGATATTCAATAAGTGGTTATGATTATTATTACACCTATTTAAGATGGACCTTAAAATGGGTAGGCTTCCAAGAGGGCAGGAATGTGAGTGTGGTGTCTGTTGGTTTTGCTTTTGGATGGGGTCGGGGAGGGGAAACAATAGAGTATCCTGAATGAGAGGAAGAGCATAGGCAAATCTTGACGTAAGAGATGGGTACACTTTCGTGCCTTCAGTGTTCTCAAAAGTGTTGTTTGTGTAGAAGGTGCTAGATGATACAAATGTTTTACAAATATTAACTAATTTAATCCTCATAGTGACACTATAAAGTAGGTGTTATTATTTAACAGACCATGAAACTGAGGCACAGAGAGGTTAAGTAACTTGCCCAAGATCACACAGCACGCAGTGGTAGAGCCAGGATTTGAACAATCAGCTTCTGTACTTCCGTCCACTGTGCTATGCTGTTTTAATAATTATGCTTGATATTAATGTGTATCAGGAAAATACAACTAGCACGGTAAAAACCATGACTTTACTGATATTATTGCCTCAAACAATAGTAAAATTTTAAAAAGTAACTTGATTTAAATGAGTCGTATAAAATGAATAATAGTAGGGGTGACATCTCATATGACAAGAATCCTGCAGGTGATCCCCAGATGATTTTAGCCTGGGAAAATCTGGGGCAAGGAGAGAATGGGACCGCCGTGGGAGACTGTTACCTCCAAATCATTGTTGTGTAAGACAATAAACAACAATAAATCCCTTCAGTTCTGGGGAAGAAGCACGTGGGAAGCCGGGGGAGGGAAGGCCTTGTAGCTTGCTGGGTTCACTCCCACGTCTTGCAGTTCCTTTGGGAAGGGGGAAAATGTCCCCGTTGGCCCAGAAGCTCTGTTGGGAGGCCAGGCTGTGATCTGGGCTATTTTGGAATTTTTCAGTTTTCGCTCCTCTTCCTCTGTCCCCCCTCCTTCCTCTTCCTTCTTCTCTCTCCTTCTGCCTCTCTCCCTTCTTCCTTCTTTTTATTGTGCATGAGGACAGATTTCAGAGAGGCCATGCCCCAAGAATGCAAGTGCCTAATGCAATTCAGTAGGAAAAAGAGTTTCATCCTCTACGTGGCATTTTAATTTACCTTCAGCTTTCCAGGATGGATGGGGGCAGAAAAATCTAGAAGCCCAGGTAATCCGAAAAGAATCTGTGCTCAGGCTTTTATATTTGCAGCAGACTTACCCTCCTAACAACCTGAGGCTAATATTAAAATGTTTGCATTCCTGGGGCAAATGAATACAGGAGTTGGTCTAGAACTTGCAGAAAACCTGAGTGTAACCAGCCACCCTTGGGCAAGGAAGTTTTGGGTAATTCCACAGTCCCCTAAACCTGGGTGAGGATGCCTGCTCCTTGGGCTCCAGATCTTCCGTGTGCTGCCTGTGCGTGGCTGGGTCTCATATTTAGAGACGATGGGTCTCCTTCTCCAGTCCTGTGCATTTCCCCTGTGTTACCCTGAGGACAAACCTCATACTCCATTCTTCCTACGTCTCTATGCCCACACTGCATGCTTGGCATATGGTAGGCATTCAGCACCTTGGCATATGGTATGTATTCAATACATAAACTTTGCCCATCGGTTAGTAAATGATATCAATAATGCACTATTTCTTGGTTCAGATTATGTTTCGACAAATATTTACTGAGCACTCACTATGTGATAGGCATTGCGCTGAGGGCTTTCATGCTATTGGATTCTCACGACAGCCCTCTTCACCTGTCAACGGTGGGGAAATCAAGGCTCAGGGAGGCTAAATAATTTGACTAAAACCACACCCTCTTGGCGCTGCATGATTCAAGCCCAGCTGTCCCGAATTTCAAGCTCAGTTTTCTGTCTTTTGTGTGCTATTCTCCTGGCCTTGCAAACGTTGAGTGGGTTTCCCCACGCCTCTTAGAGTTCCCTCGCAACCAATTCTCCAGGATCTCAATAATCAACCCACGAGTAGGAGGAAAGTTTCTCCCTTTCTGACTATAAGTAAAGAATCTGTCTTCGTGGCAGGAGACCCCGAGTGTCCTCAAAGCCCCTGCTCACAGCGAGTCCGGGAACGGAAGCTGCTTTCCGCGTTTCCAGCAGAGGCTGCCTGGGAAAGCACCTTGGGATTAGGCCTGCGGACGTGCCCCGGACGTGGTTTCCCAGATGAAAATAGTTGTTACAGCGACTAGAAAACTGGATTGGTTAAACCTTCTGGTTTTAGATTGTTTTTGGAGAGTGAGTGACTATGATTTTTACTTGTCACAGGCTAAAAGGAAAAAAAAGTAAGAGTGAAACTTCATAGCTATTTTTCTTCCCTGTATGTTCATAGTGGTTATTTATATCTGGGAAGTTTCCATTGGGATTTAGTTCAGGATATAGACTTGGCAGGGTGGCTTCTGCACTCTGCGGTGACATTTGACAGACTGCAGGCAAAGCAGGATGGATTTCTAATATCTAGATGGATGGATTTGGGGGCAAAGTGTTAGGATTGTACTGTATTATAAAATGGATTTATTGATTTGAATCTAAAAGTGGCCCATCGCCTGTCAATATCAGATCGGTGTAGATACATTTGATAAATTAGGGCTCCCGACCCTTTGCCTTGTTTGCTTTATCAACTCCACTTGGCAATAACAATAAAAGACTCCAGGTGGTGTATTGCGAATGGCTTATTGCACTCGTCATGTGCGCGACTGACCTTAGGGCCCGGTTTTGCGATCCCGCATATGTTATAACCATCCAGAAGTGTGCTGCTGTGCCTGACTTTCTCCCCTGAATTAGACATTTCCCTGCGATGTTGCGTTTCAATATCAGCTTCGTGCATTAACCTTGAAATGCTGTGCCCATGCTGTAGGCAGCATCTTCATTTTCCAGATGAAGAAATTAAGACACTGTGAGGTTAAATGCGCTGCCCAAGGCCACATGATAAATCTCTACTACAGCTGGGATCCAGGCAGAGGTGTTATGGTTCCTGGGTGAGGGTAGGACACCTTCCTTTTCTGTGGTTACAAAGTAAAAGGATCTGAATTTGCAAAAAGCTTGCCAATAACACACTTTTTGCCCAGGTGTGGTGAGGCTGCTATTCTATCTCTGAGTCTTTTGGGGAAGAAATCCATGCCCCTGTGCTGGAATCAGAAATTTCAAAGAGTGCTTTATTTGGTCTTTGTAGCCACAGACCCAGGTTGAGGACTTTCTGCATCCCACTGGGTGCCGACCCTTGTGGCGTGGTTCTTATGCCGTATGTACCTTTCCGGGGGCAACTGTATGTCCAGCCAAATGTTAGGTGATATGGGGGTCATAGAAACAGAAGACATGGTTCTTCCCCCTAAAGTGCTTACATTTTGGTTGGTG
The DNA here is from genome assembly GCF_041296235.1 of Equus asinus. Classification (NCBI taxonomy): domain Eukaryota; kingdom Metazoa; phylum Chordata; class Mammalia; order Perissodactyla; family Equidae; genus Equus; species Equus asinus. The sequence continues at coordinate 142,898,408 of NC_091792.1, forward strand.
GGAATGGTAGAACGCTAGTCTGTATCCCCAGATCCTTTCATTTGTGGGCTGGTAGACATCTTTGGTAGGTGAAACAGGCCCTCTGACTCCATTCACATGACCACAGCCACAAACACAATAATAAAGAATGACTGCATGTGCTTACTGAGCTAATCCTGGCAACTATGTGGAATAAGGTTAACAATGGTGTTTGGCATTGGCAATCCCTATGTGTGCCATGTGGGGTTCAGGTATAATTCTGAAGGTATAGCTTGGTGTAAATTATGTTACTATTACTGTTTTACTTTGCTGTTGTTGTTTTTTGAGGAAGATTAGCCCTGAGCTAACATCTGCTGCCAATCCTCATCTTTTATTTTTTTTGCTGAGGAAGACTGGCCCTGAGCTAACATCCATGCCCATCTTCCTCTACTTTATATGCGGGATGCCTGCCACAGCATGGCTTGACAAGCAGTGTGTAGGTCAGCATCTGGGATCTGAACCAGCAAACCCTGGGCCACTGAAGCAGAATGTGTGAACTTAACCACTGTACCACCAGGCTGGCCCCTGTTACTGTTTTACTTTTGAGCCCCTTCTGGAACTTTGAATTACAAAGTCATTTTACTCTGTCATCACAATGATATAAGCTAGAATAGAAAACCACAGAGATAGTTACTTGGAATAATATAGCAAAACCTTTCTGAGCTGGAATATTTGGCAGGTAAATGGAGTTTTATCTAGGAAAACATTTTTTAAAAGCCTTTCTGGTTGAAAATTCGTTCTAAATTATATCATGGAAACATGCTTGTATCTCTGTTTTCATGCCTTAGTGTGCACAATATAACTAAATTTTCCTTTTTGTAGAGCCTCAGGGTTATGATTCTGAAGACCAGAATTTATTTTTCAGGTTGACAGGGTGTAGGGCATTAGCCAACTGATGACTTTTAGCATGAAATTTTTGACATTAGTTTATTTCAAATACGGTGAGTTAACGAGCACGTTTTCCACAATCTCATTTGCATCCTTTGTTCCAAGGGAGATTGTCTAATAGCATGTTTTTGCTTTCTCTCCTCTATCCCCTCAATCCATATTCCTCAAGAGTCAAAGAAAAAAGCCAATTCCACCTGAACGTATTGTCAGAAGTGCAGATTCCCCCAGAGATTCAGATCTAATGGATCTGGAATGGCATGTAGGAATCTCCATTTCTCATAGGCACTTTGTGCTCTTCTAACAAGCTTATTAGGATCTTTATTTATAACAAGCAGGTGTTCCCGGGCCCACACTTTGAGAAACAGTGTTAAGAGGCGGAGGAGTTGGCTCAGAGGAGATTCTAAGTGAAGGAGGAGAGGGGGTATTTGTTCGAGAAAGTATTCCTTATTCTGGAAGATGGTTTCATGGGTGACTTGGTGGTGGCTTTTAGTCAATGACCAACTGGTTATACAATCTTATAGAAACTCACATCATACATTTTACCCCAAATTCAAGTTTACAAACATTTATCGCAGACATCCTCTTGAGATCCCAGGATTTAAAGGAGAAACAGAATAATATTGATCACTGGGAAATATATTTATTACGGGAGCTGTTTTTTTATTGTAGGGAGAATTTATTTCATGCAAAGAATATATTATTTGATTGATATTATCAGATTATAGGAAGTCTCTGAGAAAAGAAAGAATCACGCCAGCAAATTATCACGTTAGAGTTATTCATCCAGCCGTTTGTATACCATATGAACAAGTGCTCTTCGAAATCTTTCGTTATTCTGTCAAATAGAAGAATTATTCACAGAGAACATTTTCATTACTTTCAAAGCAACAGCACTAGTATGATTGAGCGCGTGTGCGCATGCACATGGCTTGTGGGTGGATGTCAGCAAACAAGCCGTGAACTAATAATAAAACAACAAATTAGCCACAATTTAATTAAGCACAATTTATCTCAAAGTATCTGAATAGGGATATGATTACATAATTATATGTAAAAATTTGAGGGAAAGAACAGACATTTTTCTTTTCTTGTATTCAACACCGCATTCCGCCATCGTCCAGCAGCTGTTTTTGGAGCTGCCAAGCTGGGTCACAACTTGGGCCAAACCTTTTCCGAGGGAATGGTCTGTGCGAGCTGGCGGGCTGTCAAGCTGTGTGTGGTCCTCGTACCAGCAAATGAGTAAATCAGAGTTATAAGTTGCAAATGTGCCTCAAATTAACTTCTACATAGTAGGGAATGAGCTTGGCATAATTTAAAGTCCAGCTCAGTGACAACCTTCTCTCGTGGCAGCTGAATCAAGAAGATGATGGAAAATTAAGGCCTGGTGGGCCATGGAGCTTCCACAGGGCATGAACTCAGTGTACTGCACTCGAAATGTCACATTCCGAGAGGTCCTGGAATTAGCAGGCTCAGTGTCATATCGCGCTGTGGGCTCTGTTCACATGATGCAAGCCTTTGCTTATCTGACCGGGCCTAAAATAAGACACTCCGATGCTTTATTTATGAGCTCCGGGCCACCCAGCCCGGTGATGTAAGTAACCTCAGGGTACACAGCATTTGATCACTTCAATTCCCATTAACTACCTGTTTCTAAATGGGGAAAAGCATTTACCCAGCACATTGCGTTATTCATGAAGACACAAAGGCAGCCTGTTGTGCTGTCACTGGGGTTGATTTCCATGTAATGTGATCCAGCTGTTGAATGCTGCAGTGTAATGTTGGTTTTCTCCTTCTCTTTTTCATTTTCTTTTTTCTCTTCAATTTTTCCTCCTCCTCTGTTTTTTTCATTCTTAAAAAGAATTGGCCAATTCCAGCTATTTTTAAGCACATAACAGTTTATCAAGAAGTTAGGAGCTGTTCCCCTTTGTAACAAAGAAGGTCACAAGTTGGTGACAGAGAACCCATTTTACATAATAACAGGAGCATTTACTGCAGAGATTCTCACACCAGCACTATTTCTATTTGGGACCTGATAAGTTTTTGCTGTGGGGGCTGTCCTGTGAATTATGGGATGTTTAGACCATTCATGGGCTCTCTTCACTAGATGCCACTAGTGCCTATCCATTTGTGAACCAAAAATGTCCCCAGACATTCCTGAATGTCCCCTTGGGAGCGAAACTGCCCCTGGTTGATCTATGTGACAGCTTACTGGGTCTTTGTTAACGAACGATCTCACTGACTCTTCCTGAGATTGTACAGCGATGGTTATCAGATCTGGATTTGGAGGCAAAAAATCTGGGTTTGAATCCGGCTCCAACACTGTCTCACTAATTGGTGTGACTCTGGGCAAGATATTTCGCTTATCTAAGCCTTAAATTCTTCACCAATTAAATAAGGAAAATAATACTTAACTTATAAGGCAATTGAAAAATCAGTGAACTAATATGTATAAAAAATATGGCATATAATACATGCTCAAAAATTAATGATGTAATTACATGACCTGATGTATGAAATATTATGGCTGTCAACTTAGACATGCAGAGAAATCAAAGGCCGTCCTGTGCGCCCCTCTTATCATGTGTTGCTCAGTTCCGGTTTTATCCTTCTTCTATTTCCCTCTACTTCCATCCCCCAGCCGTTCTTATATTCCCGAAACTGACTAATTATAGCTGAAGATGTGAAATCGGGAGAATGGAGAGAGAAATGGTGAGGGGCATGGAGGAGAACGGTTTCCTGGTGGGATCGTTCTATTAGGAAGCCCCACGAAGAGGTGTGGGCAATTCATTTAGCTTCTTGAGTCTGAAAATATAGAAGGATTGTAAAAACAAAGAAAGCTCAACACACCATTAATCTGAACCCCACTCGGCACTCAACAAATGCCAAATCCACCTTGTGGTTTTTGCTTCAGGAGAAAGTGAAATCGCTTTCCTTATTTGGGAGTGAGGGTGATAAATGTTAAATCTGTTTTCTTAGGAAACAGCTGAGAAAACAGACAAAATGATTCCATGTGACTAGCACAGTTTTCTGCCTGGGTCTTCAAAGTCTGAGTCCCTTTTGAGCTGTATCTAAATCTAGAAATAAGGGCCACGCGAAGAATGAAGGAGTAGACATCAGACAGGAAGTTGGACTGTAGTCTTTGACATTTCTCTCTCAGCCATCACATGCGTATTTCATAGAGCCTCCACGTCTGCTACTTGCCAGCAATTAGGAAAACGTTGGCAAAAAACCTACGCTACCCATTTGTTTGGAAATACTTCTTTCTGGGTATGTTGCAATTTCACTCACGTTTTGCACATCTCTCTTTCTTACGTCCACTCGCTTTCTAGTTGTACCACAGAACACAAGGATTGGAAAGTGTCTGAGAGATTGTCAAGTCCATTGGTTGAATTGCTTCTAGACCATTCCTGACATGGACTATCTGTCCTCTCTCCTTGAATGATTCCAGAGATGGGGAGCTCACTGTTGTGAAGGAGGATGCTTAACTACTGAAGTGCTTTCTATGTTAGAGGCGTAAAATCTGCCTCTCTGGATCTGCACTCAATATTCCTTCAACAAATACATCCTGAGAACCCACTGTGTGCCAGGACCCAAATATGAATAAAATATAACTTCTGCCGTCAAGAAACAAATTGTGGTCATGGTGATATGTTACATGGATGTAAATAATTCATTTATTCATTCAACAAACATTTATGAGCAATTATGGTGAACCAGGTATCTTGCTAGGGACTGAGGATACAATAGAGCAAGAATACCATCTCTACTCTCAATGGAGCTTGCAGTCTAGTGGAAGAGAAAGGCATTAGTGGAAAGATCATCTTAATTAGTATATAATAGGATTGCACTAACTTAAGTGCAATGAGGGATAGGGACATGGTTCTGTGTGTATGTGACCATGAGAGCTGACTTATATTAGGTGGAAAGGGAGGATCGGGAACTGATTCCCACCAAACAGTCTGTTTTGTCTGAGCTGTGAAGGATGAGTGGGAATTAGCCCACTCAGGGAGGAGGGCCCTGAGTTTGGAAGGAGAAGGGAAGAGTGAGCATCCTGATTGGGGGATGGCAAGTGCTGCAACAGGAGCTGACATGAGGACCCAGGGAGCGGCGGAGGCCAGCAGGACTGGAGTCCACACAGCAGAGGTGGGTGAGGCCAGCAGGGCTGCAGGAGTTATAGATTTTGGTCTTTATCTTAAGATCAAGGCTGTCGAAGGGATTTCAAGAACTATTTAGGGGGTAAAAAGGACAGACTTGGTCATGGTGAGATATGGACCAGATCAGATCAGTGGACGGAGAGAACACACTGAGATACGTATTATGAGGGTGCCAAGGATGGAGCAGCTGGCCCTCCTGGTAAGGCTGTAGAAGGCTTTATAGAAACGGTGGCAAGTGAATCCTCGTGAAATAAGAGTGGACATCCTCCAAGCTGGTGTTCCAGGTAGGGAACTGCAACAACACAGATAGGCAGGCCTGAAGCTTTACAGAAATATTCCAGAGCACAGCAAGTTATCCTTCATAGGCTGGAGCACAGGGCCAGTATCATTGGTGAGTATCAGGACAGGAGGCTGGAAGTTGGGTGTGGCCAGCTGGCCAAGAGCCCTGCAGGCTACGCCGAGGTATTGGGCTTCGTTCTGAAGATGAAGCTTTGGGGGAGCTTTGAGAGGGAGATGGAGATCCTCAGCTGCATTTAGAACAGTCACTTGGCTGCTGTGTGGAGGCGGAGACTGAATGCTGGAACATCTGATGTAAGGTCTGTGCAGTGCTCAGGATGAGGAATAAAGAGATCTTTTGCCAGGGCAGCAGCAATGGGCTGGAGCTTTTAAAAAGAGAGAATGAACAGGACTTATTGTTGGGACTCTAGTATGCCATAGACACCTTGGCCATTGCTTCCCTAATAGCTGGGGAAATGCTGGAGAGGCTAATATGAATCTACAGAATGTGGCCTGGAAGAAAACTTTAAAGTGGAGCAAAATGATAGGAATGAAATAGTCCAACACATACAGAAGCAACAATGAGTAGTTCCCATTTTGTCTGCTCTTTTGGATTGTTCACGTACCTGTTCGTTTTCTTTGTTAAAGGCAGAATATTATTTATAAAATGCTGTTTTATCCCCCCAAACATCTGGATGTTTGGAGTTGCACAGATAAAACATCTGGATTTAGGCCTGAAGTTTTGCCCCTTCTTCCAGATGTTCGGTGTCCTGCTGACAAAGCCCATGGGATTTTGCAAAGAGCCATCTTGTAAAACCAGGTGCTAAACAAGGCTTGAGCCTGTAGATGAATTTTAAGGGGTATAAGAATGAATAACCCCCACATGCATGTGCTGTAAAATGACCAAACTAATTGTCGGCCCAAGGGAGTTGGGAATTTTTCTGGTTGACCAAAAAGGATATGAAATAGTGTATTTAGGCTTTTTAGGAATATATTTTCGGATGAATATTTGCTTCGAACAACGCTAGGTGGAAAGGTCAGGGGAGATTAGAATGTGATGCCTATGGAGGGGTTCTCCAGCTGAATTCAAGTCTATCGTTTAACTTGGCTGGCAGACAAGGAGCCAAAGAATATGAGGGTTGAGTTTATTCTTTCCTAAATAGCACTTTTTGTTAGAAAAGCATTTTCTAGGCTTTTTGATTAACCCCTTGTGATCTTTTGTAAAAGAATGATCCACAAGGGGTTTGGGCAATTATTTAAATGTAGGAATTATACACAAACTTTCGAAAAGTGCAGCTCCATTATAATATCTGGGGCAGGAGAAACACGCATGAGAGAATATGCAAACTGTGTTAATAAATTTCAAGTGAACCATCTTGGCCATTCCTGGAACTGGGCTTAAGTTAGTTCGTTTTCTCCTCCCCCTGCCACCCCTCAGCAGCATAGTTTCTCTTTTATCCTCAAATGTGTTTATCTTTGGGTGGGACGGGAATGTGACTGCAATAGGTCACGCCATAGTTGGTCCCAGAGTTCCAGGAGGCTGCTCCCATGGACTGGGGAGATACTCCACTTCTCTCGCACCCCATCTCATGTGTGTCCCTCCTGAACAGTGTCTCTGCTAAAAAACCACTTCCCCTTTCTAGATAGAGGAGACCTGCCTTAGGGCCAAGGGTGCATCTGACTAGCTACGTCCCTCTGCTAGAAATGCCTCCATCTGAACTACTGTCAAGGCAAAATTGCTTTATTTTCTAATTTTGATGATATTAGCAAATACATGTAATGGGAAGAAGTAAAATTAATCAGTTTGTGCTTGTGAAATTGCCTCCTGTTTACCTCATTCTTGTAGCGATTTTTCCCCCTCCTACAGGGGTTATTTTAATTAACAGCATGAATTTTTGGTAGTTTAATTTATTTTATGATTGTGTAAAAATACTCCTTTGTAAGGGTTTATATATAACTAGCCAGCTAATTAGCAGTAATATTTTAACAACAGCTGTAGAAGCAGGGAGTCCCATGAAACACGGCTTCTCCCTTCAGACTGCCGAGATATTTATTGGTGTCTAGCCTTATCAGCTCTAGCTGAAGGCAACAGAGGAGGGTAGTGTGAGCATCAGATAATTAAAAGAGAAGTCAGCATTCCAGTCGTCCTCTCACCTGACACACAGAACTTCCTAAGGACTTCTGTGTCTCCAAGCCTCTGATTTAAGACTCCATCTCCTTGGCTTCTTGTTCTTCCAAAGTCTATTATATATTCCTTGTGGGCCTCAGCATAAGACATACCTTTCTCGAAAATTATGAGGAGTCTTTTAACGGCATTAACTTGAACTAATAATAGTCACCGGCATTTGTATTACACTTTCCATTGATGCAAAGCATTTGAACATAGAGTGAAGTCCATCCTCAATTCCTTTAACTTATGGGAATTCAAGTATCAATCTGGGGAAAGGGTAGGGGTGCAGGGGGTGGGAGAGAGGACGGGGGGAGGTGATGCAGAGAAGCAGAGACACGGAGAGTCAGAGAGAGAAAGCAAGATAGAGAGAACTTCTCCCTCTGTAGCTAACACAAACCCACGATCCCCTTCCACGCCTCCATTGTCACCAAGCCACTGTTTTGCTGCCTTGGGTTGGGGTTCAAGGACCAGGCACAGGAGAGGCAAGAGGCCACACATGAAGAGGACTGTCGAGACAGAGATGCGTTAGGGGACCAGCAGATTCGAGAGCTCCCACTGCATCTTGTTTCAGGGTGTGCACTCATTGGCCACTCTCCGTGAGATTTCAGAGGTCAAAGAGAAGTCACTTGTTGTTTTTCACCACATGTTTTATTCCCAAAGGCAAGCCAACACTTACTCCAGAGCTCAGCGTGAACTCTGCCTACACTCTCTTTTCCCCTTACGTGTGTGGATTTCAGATCTAAGTCCCGCAGAAGCGTGTGATCCTCATCACCATGTGAGGGTAGGTATCCTCAGCCATATTTGTCCCTAACCTTATTTTAAGATAGGGACACTAAGGGCTAGAAAAGTCAAGTGACTTGCCCAAGATGTCACAGAGTTAGTGGTAGAGAGGCAACTGGAACTACAGCCGGCTCTTGGAAGGCTGTGCTCTGTGTTTTTACAGAATGCTTGGGAAGCCTAACTTTATTTTCCAAGGGAGAACATACCAGTCTTTTCTCTGTGTACCCATGGCGCTTCACCTTGATGATAGCATGACCTCAGTTTTCTCAGCATGGAGCATTTGCATGTTTGTTGCCCTCACTGGTTTGTGAGCTCCGTGACAGCGGAATCTCCTTGTGCCTGGCTTGGTGCCTGGTCCATAGTAGATGCTCAATAAACAATTATTGTGTGGATGAGAAAAATCATAGTAAGTCGAATCTGACTTTCCAGTGCAAACTTCTTTATAGTAAGGAGTCTAAATTTCTGATTAAGTGCTTGATATTCACCTACTTACACTAATAGTTGTGTTTGAAAATACTATACGTGCCATGATGGTGCAGTGCCTGAAACATAGTAAGGGCTCAAATGTTAACTATCGTTATTTCCTCAAGTTTAGTAAACTAGAGGGAAAGTCTCTATAGAAAGTACAATGTAAGTGTTTCCAAAAAGTGTTGAAATTGATAAAATATGGAGAATCAGTAATCACGTACATACGTGTATACACACACACACACACACACACACAAAACCTTGGTTTCACTGGATTCACTTAAGAGATCTTCTGGAGAGATGAAATGTCCAGTGGGGGGACGGGTAAAACTTCCTAAGCAATGGCGACCTTCTTGTACAATAGAATCACTCCAGTGACCAATGTGATGTCTCGCAGTGTGAAGCGCTTTATCTTTCGCATACCTGAGGATGAAATGTAATTGAGATCAGCAGCTTGCTTTGCCTGAGGCTGCACAGCCAGAGCTTTACCAGTGCATGACACATAGTAAGCGTTCAGTATGTATTTGATAAATGGCTGAATGATCTTATTTGGTTTTTACCGTAACCCTTTGAGGTGGGCATTGTTATTATCTCTATTTGGCAAATGAGGTGCTCTCTGAGAAGTCACGATCCCCGGGGAAAGTGCCCTGGCTGATCAATGACAGAGCCAGGAGTCAAACCCATAGCTTTGCATTCCAAAGTCTATGCTTTATTTTATTTATGTAAAATAGCTCCACTAATGATGTATTAATTATGTGGATAGACAATAACTAAGTCTAAAGTAATAAGTTAGCAAGTATAAGATAGTAACTAAGTATAAGCAGCTCATGGTAATATTGAGAGGATAGTTGGTGTAGTGGTTCAAGATAAGGCTCTGTAATTAGATAAACTTGGGCTCAAGTCTTGACTCTACTGCCTATTATCTGTGCGTCTTCGGGTAAGTTACCTAACCTCACTGTGCATCAGTTTCCTCATCTCTTAAATGACAGCAGTATTAGTGTCTAATTTACGAGGTTGTCTTGAGGATTATGGGAGATGATGGCACTGGCTGAGCGTTGGGCATAGAATCGGGGCTCAGTGGTCACTACCTAAGAAGTAAGTGACAGGTCCTGACTTCTGTCCCGAACTGCAATGGGGTCTCCCTACCGTCTTCATCTGGAAAATGACAGGTTGGATGACATAATCTATAAGACCCCTTCCAACTCTAAAATCAGTGATCTGAGCATAATTTTGTGATGTCTCACATGTGATTCCCCTCAGCATTTCTGAAACGTTTTCATTCTCTGATGAAGAGAGAAAATAATAATGTGAAGTGGAAAGAGAGAGGAGAACGGAGGAATTGTAAGAGCATCGGTAAAGGATGGCTGAAGGAGTGGGTATCATATGACAAGTAGCTAAATTGACCATTATGGGTATTGAACTCCATTTGGTGTGTAATAGTAGGTGAGCACTTGGCCATATGAAACTCATATCTATCTATCAGCTTTCCCCAAACACCATCTCAATTAATGAGCACTGAATGAGGAATGGAGATTTGGCTGGGCAGAGATAACGGTAGAAAATATGAGAAATATAAGAATAATACTGTAATTAAAGGAAAACCGATGTGGCTTATGGCCTCCATTTCAATTCCTTTTTCTTTCTTCCCCTGTTAAGCAGCATAAAGCCAGAACTATTATGGAAAGTAGATAGAGGAAGCAACATTTCTTTAAAAATCTAAAAAGAAAAAGTCCAGACTTGGGATTTCTTTTGATGGGGAAACAATGCAACGTTAGATAATCCTGAGGTTCTCACTGCAAGAAAACAATAATTGTATTTTGTATTTTATTATAATAATAGGTTCCCAGCTAAATGCACAAATCTAATAAAACCATAATACCGAGCTACAATGGGCTTCATGAATTGGAAATGGAGCGAATTTAAATGTTTTTGGCACCTGCCACCCAGTTCCCCAATAATAAGATCTATAATTTCCTGATAAGGGCGTGCACAATTCTTGTGAATTTAGCTCAACAGAAGGGCTAAGGGCTGTTTTCAGTGTGCATGTTAATTTCTCATTGGCCTTGTCAGGCCCGCTCTTCATGGCTAACCCTTTTGCCATTTAAAAACACTAAAAGTACTGAGGTAGATTTTGTGACTTTTAAAGAGATTTTTGACCATATAATTAGGAGTACAGGACAGAAAATGGTGAGTCATCCTGGGCTTATTTGAGTGTTTCAAAAGCACTGGGTGTCGCTCATACACACTTAGAGAACACTGTGTGTTTGCAAACGGAGCAGGCAATATTAGTACGTGTTTTAAGGCTCAGGGCACAGTGGAAGAAAGCTGTTGCTGCTTTGATCTGAGTGGTTAGTTCAGCAAAGTTTAGCGCAATTTTCCCTAGTGGCTGCTACAGGTATAACTAGAGATTGGTGTGGACGTGGTGAGTGGGGTGAGAGAGATGGGATTTCATTTCCCTGCTCAGGCTCTTGGGCCCTGACAAGGCCTCTAGGCCAAAAACAGGTGCCTCATTGGGCTCTCACACAAAGCATTTCCGTGTACAACTTGGGGTACTGCCTGGGGTCCTTGGAAACCCCCTTTCTTCCAAGAAAAGGGGAGTCATCATTGGTGGGAACACTTCAAGTTGGGTCCCATTTTATGACTATCCTAGTGCCAAGTCCACAGGGAATACATGAAGAAGCCACCAAGAGTGTCTTCTGCCTTTAGCTATATCTTGCTTACCCCTTCCAGACCCACATGACACCAGATGGGTGGCTGCTGATGGTGTGACCAAAGAGTCTGGGAACTGTCATCTCCTTATAAAGCTTCCAGGTGCATGGCAAAGGTTTCAAACTGTTGGCTCACCAGTAAAAACTGCTGGCAGGTACACTTCACCAGTTCTCTTTTCCTCCTGCATTTAACCTCTACGCCACCCCATAGCAAGGATTTTGTTCCTTTAGGCTCATGGTAAACCTTTGGATGTTGATGGTCACTTAACAGCCAGTGGTAAGAGTTTGAGATATTTAATACATATAGTACCAGGATGACAGAAAACACACCTCTGAAAAATTTGCACTTTCCTCCCTGTGTCCCCCACCTTCCGCCATAACACTTTCTGCTCTCCTTTCCAGCTTGGAAAACACAGTTTAATTGAGCTGAGTCACCTGCTTCTGATCACTTCCTTATCAATGGCAGAGGAGTCTACCTTGACTTTGCCCCCAGTCTCATTTAATTAGATATAAGCCTACCTCAAAGTCAATTCATTCTGTTTCTTAACATTGACCGCAGTTTCTCTTTTGGCTAACTCCTTGCCTTTCCCTGTGATTGAAGCAGTGGAGGTTGATAATTCATTTTGTTCCGCCATTATTGATTTGGTGGCTCTGGTCCAAAATTTGAAAATTTCTCTCCAGGTTGTTCTTGCCCTTGGTTTTTACAAAGACGTTGCATAAAATGAAGGGTGTAGGTCGGAAATAGAAGCTTCAGCGCTCCTTTAGGGTATGAGGGTCCACTTTCAATTGTGAAAGAGGCTTATTGTTAATTACAGAGATTTCCAAGGGCATCACACACTTCTCATGCGGTGGCTGGGAAAAAATCCTCCTTACAGAATGCTTTCTAAACTGAGAATGGATTTGAAAGACCATTGTCTGCCCTAGCTCAGAAATTATTCCCTCATAAAGGACTTGTGTAAAGGTTTTCAAGATACCTTTATGTGAAAGATAAACTATATTAAGGGCCCAAGAGCTTCTGCTCACCACATTTTTACTGAAGGTTTCCTTTCTTGATTCTTATAAATGTCAGTTTCACCGAAGAGTTTCTTAAAGTCACCGCCTCCCTTGGATTAAGAATTCTGAACCAGAAAGTGGATACTTCTCTGACATCCTTTCTTTTTGTTCCGGTACCTTGGTGGATGTCAAGTGGCCAGTTGAGTTTTTCTTGAGGGATCATGAGATTGTTGGTAGGCTCTTATATTGCCTTAGAAAATCTTCCTTAAATGAGCATTGCAGAAACCCCAGGAACCAAGAATTTGTTTTGTGGGGCTCTTGTGGAGGCTTACATTTCTCCATTATTCCTCTAGCATGTGATGTTTTATTTTCATGTTGCAAATAATTGTAATAAAGGCCTATCCTTAAAAAAAAAAAAAAAACGGAAAAAACCCTATCTTTCTTTGTTTCATTTTCCCCAACTGGTACGGCAAGCTGAGTCAGTGACCCCTGGGGTCTATTTATTGGATTTTATGAAAGAGCAGTAGAAATGAACAGAATGCATTATTTTCTTCAGGTCACTTTAATTCCATATGAAGATGGGTCCTGTGAATTAGTTCGTAACCACTGTAGTGTGTAAGCGTCTTACTTTCCTCTTCTGATTTTTATAAAAGCCGACAGAATCCATGACATTGTCTTATATCTTTAGAAAACTGGTAGTAGATGCCTTCCAGAGACACTTATTCTAAATAAAGCTAAATTCTTCCCTCTCCTTTCCATCTAATTTGATATGGGTCTCTATAAATAAAACAAGCCTGTAATGTCAGTTTATCATTGGCTTAGAGATCTACTCAGCCTTGACCTCATGCCTGTGATGAACTCGGTTTCCTACGGTCAGATAGTAAAATCACGACCAAAAAAAGTATTTTCCTGAAGCTCGACAGAAAACCCAAAGATGAAACCACCATCAAAGGACTTTTGAAATATTTCCCTTCTGTCAGTCATGACTGTTATAAAACAGGTAGTGCGAAGATGTTTATAAGCCTCGCTGGCTGTCAGCTCCCAAAGTATCCAGCCAAAATTGGGGAAAGCTCTTACTGCGTTAAGTATTCTGGCTCAGTGCAGCAAGATCCAAATCTGCCCATTGTGCTTTCATTTCAATAGGCCCTCTAGATTCTTAATTACAACATGGGCTAATTATGCAGTCAAAGTTCTAAGCTGCACTAGATGTGCACAGCACGTCTTCCCTTTCCTCTCCTTCTCTCTGGCATTCTTGGATTGGTTTTCCCGACCCTGTCAGACTGAGATGTAAATCCTTAACCTGACATTCATTGTGTCCTGTGTATCAGCCTTTCCTGCCTCTCTGAATTACGTGCCCAATAAAGTTCTCATTTCTGTCATAGGTCAGGACTTGGTCTTTTATAAATTCTTAGGCCGGGACCATTTAAATTCTGTTTTTGATTTGATCCTGCCTCTTCAAATTATTTGCCTTGTAAGCGCTTTAACTTTTTGGTCTTTAGCCTCAGCATCTTCGGCTATTAATTTTTTTTTTTCAACTCGTGTGACCGTTGAAGCAAATTTATAGAAAATCTTGTTGACAATGAGGTGGCTTCATTCAGGAAATGAAGAGAAATGTTTGGAAGGTCTTCAAATGGGAGTAATTTGCTAAACCGTGTGTGTGTGTGTGTGCGTGCCTGTCCTCAGTGCAGGTCACTGAGGGAATCTGCAGCTATTAGAGCCTCTTGAGTTTAGCACGTGTAGAATATTCTCCATCTATGTATTTCTTCTAGCCACTTCTTTGGGTGTTTGGTTACAGTTTCATTGGGACAATGCCTTAGTTTCCTCTGAATCTAGTTGAGAGAAAGAAGGAGAGTGGGAGAGAGAGAGAGAGAGAGACAGAGACAGAGATAGAGCGAGAACGAGAGCTCTTTAGTACGATGAGTGCTGTGAAAGGCTTATGACACATGAACAGGCCAACATATCACCTCATATTTGCTTGGTTATTGGGTGACTTGTCAGAATAGTTTTGTTTCTTTGTTTTGAGTTGGAGAGGAAGTTCTCTAATATTTTATTCTCATATACCTTCCAGTGAGACTTTTTGGGCTATTCCTACAAATTCCAAAGACACATTGGAGTCACATTGTTTTAGGCTTTCCTCAATAAGAGAAGGGCCCAAGGTAATATGAAAAAGCAGACAATGCTGGGCCTTTCTAGCCCCAGGGCCCTGATGCGGCCTCGGGGCACCTTTTATGGGTATTCTAGCCACTACTGACATTCTCAGTCAACTTCTGCTTGCCTTGGCCTCCCTTCTGTACATGTACTCTTTGCACTTACCTGTCTTTGACCTCTGTCCTTGAGAATTTGCTTTCTGCCAGCTAAATCAATAAACATGTTCATGCAAATATGTTGGAAGTTACTAATCACCTAATATGTTATCCCTTCTGGATAAAATATTTGCATTGCAACAGAATCCTTCTAGATACATTGCCCCAAGTCAAAAAGATGGCACTCCTGGATGGAATTTCATTTGATCCTGTGAGTATTCCCCAATCGGGCCAGGCTGAAAGCCAGCTTTCCTATACTAGCATAGGAACTAAACCGATTCTACTTGGATTAACAGCAAGTCTTTGTGAATTTTTAAAAAAAGTGTATTTATGTATTATATATAGATATAGATCTAGTATAGCTATGTATGTATTATGTATTTTTTTCCTGGTTGGAAAGCTTATTGATCCCAGCAGCTGTTGAATTTTTATATGCCATTTATGCTTGTTCCCGTGATATAGTGAAATATTCAAGGCAAATTTGATCAGTGTTTCTTAAAAAGGTCAAGTACTTCTATAATACTTTAGTCTGAAGACATCCCAAGATGTTCCCTGCCAATCCAAAGGGAGTTGGACAAGTATATGTAACTAATGGAGTCACAAATTGGAGGCTGGCAAAGTAGTGCCAGAGGAGTTTAAGCAAACCTGGTTCTGCATCGATAGTTCCACTGACCTGAGATCTCTCGGAGAAAGGAACAGTGTCATTCCACTGGGTCACTTCACCTGTACAAATAATCAGGTGTGATTCTGTTCCAGGATTTTTTCAGTGATTTTTTTTCCTCTCTCAGGGAGAACGGAGCATGGTAATGATAGCAGTTGGTCAGCTACAGCCTAATTCAGTCATGTTCCATGCTGAACTGTCTGGTAATTTCATTGTCACACTGAAAGACAGATTGAGACATATTTCAAAAAAGTGTTTTATGGTGACCTCAAAGGTTGTGTATTTGAAGACAGCTGCAGAAAAGCAGACAGTGTATACCATTTTGTGTAAATCTGAAAAGTTTTTCTCTTAAATTGAGGGGAAAACAGGAAAAAAAAAAGACCAAATGCAGGGCTATTTTCTTTGCTAGAATAGTTGTTACTTTTTTTTCCTCTGGAAAATAAATAGGTTACTATCTAGGTCTTTGTGTTTTTCTTCCTCAACTTTATTGTATGTCTTGTCAGTTTCACTCTGGCAGTATTATCTTTGACAAGAAAAGGACTGGATTTTGAGTTGGCAAAAAATAAAAAATAAAAAGCGCATGCCCCAAATACCCAAATAATGTTTAGTGGCACCCTCATTCTTTGTATTCCCTTATGGCAATATAATTTCTTCCCCAGTGGAAGTTTCTGGAAATAGGTATTTGACCTCCCCTACAAACTGCCGCTTGACAGCTAATTTGGGGAGGATTGCAGTTCCATCTTCAGAGGCCTTTGTAGTCTGGGTTAAGTCCCCAAATGTGAACTTCATCTCCTAAGATTTCTGTGATTGAGTTCTTTGGGATGGGCCACTCTTGGGCATCATGGTGAATCCTCTGTACTAGGAACTCTTAGGAGAGAGAATGGACCAGACGGGAGGATGCCTTATATCTGTTTGAAATGTTGAATATCAGGGCTCTGAATGATGAGGAATTTTTAGTGGAATTTATAGGACAAGATCCCAAGAGACAGGATGTGCAGGGAAATACAGTTGCCACCCTGGTGTCACAAAACGAGTAAATAGTGGAACCAGGTTTTCAACCCCGAGGCTTTTTCTCCAGACCACCCCTCTTCTGCCTCATTTCAGTAGTCTAGTCCATCGCTGTGGCGAGGGTTTAGGTTGTGGAGTGTCAGACCCTGAGACTAGGCAGCGAGGCAGAGCGGAGTCATAAAGGGACTTGGGACTGAGGCTATGAACTTTGGACTGTCTCTGAAACACTGCGGAGCCCTTTTTATCCTATATCTGCTCACTTACGTCTTTCTTCGGATCATTCCCTATTTGTTCTCTGCCCCTCTTCCATTTCTGATGAGAACCTTCTGATTATGAAGTTGCAGTGACATCATCCTTTGTCAAACAATAAAACCTTTCCTTCTTTTCTATAAATTTGATGATCCGTCTGGTTCCTTCCCCTGCTGTGCCTCTCCCTGGGAAGTACAGCCCTTGATCAACACTCCTCCCCTGCGTTTCTAGATCCTATTTTGAAATCCATACTGAGCGAATTTACTTGATGTGTACAGTTGGTAATGATCTGTCAAGCCTAACCACATCTGTCTCATGATATCAAGATGCAAGTGGCCCTCTTCGCTTTCTTCCCCTTTTAGATCTTTCCTAACTTCTGCCTTTAGATCCCTTTCTCTTCTTACACTACCCAGAGTCATTTTACTTTGGAACTCATTTTACTGTTCCTAGATTTCCCCCTTTCTCTTGGCGTACTCATGGACCAAATCTTGGGACAAAGGAAGGTGCTGTATGAGGTGGGTCCAAGGGTGCCAGATAGGGATTAAGAAAGAGTCTATTCTGGGGGCTGGCCCCGTGGCCGAGTGGTTAGGTTCACGCACTCCGCTGCAGGCAGCCCAGTGTTTCGTTGGTTCGAATCCTGGGCGCGGACATGGCACTGCTCGTCAAACCATGCTGAGGCAGCGTCCCACATGCCACAACTAGAAAGACCCACAACGAAGAATATACAACTATGTACCGGGGGGGCTTTGGGGAGAAAAAGGAAAAAAATAAAATCTTTAAAAAAAAAAAAAAAAAGAAAGAGTCTGTTCTGCTCCCTGCTCCACCAGTAACCAGCCGATGACTTTAAGTAAATTAATTTACAGCTCTTGTCCTTGCATCTTTCATTTTTAAAATGAAGTAGTCCATATAAGATGGGAACTGACTCCTGTTAAACTCGGTCTCAGATCCTTGGCCTACCCATGCTTCTCCCCAGAAGGAAAATCTAGAGGACCAAGAGAAGAATCCCTGAAGTTGGGGGCTTTTATGTTTTGGGTTCATTTCACAGGCAGGTTAGGGATTTCGGAGGTGATCCTTTTCACCCCCAATTGTGTGCTAGGTTAAATACCAGGGCTTGTTTATATCCATGTAGTCATGCCAGAATGACTAAGGATGATAAAATTGGAATGTGTTGCTAAGAGTGGGGCTGCAATCAATAGGATTGCAATGGTAATAACACCAATACATCTAGTTATAGAGATGTAAATTGCACTTCATTTGAAAGTAAGTTGGAACCACACTGGAGCAAGGTGGGATGAGGAGCTGGGCTGCCTTAGAGTGGGAAGTGTTTTGATGCTGGCGCTGGAACTTTGGGATTCTGGTCCACATTTCCAGAAATGCCTTCAGCTACCATGTTGTCCTCTACAGAGGAATCAGAACTCCAGAGACCAGGAGGCGTCCAGTGAACAGAAAGTGTTTCCTGCCATCAGCAACAACAAATGCTTTAAAGAAGGATTTCTTTTGAGGGGATATAGCAATAAGTCTCACCCAGGCTGCACATTAGAATCACCTGGAGAACTTTTAGAAGTCCTGATAACCAGGCTTCATCCTTAATCAATTAAATCTGAATTTCTGGGAGTGGAACTCAGGCGATCAGCATTTTTGAAAACTTTTCAGGTTATTCCAACGTGCAGCCAAGGTTGAGAACCACTTGTTCTAGACTTTCTTCCAAACTGTGGAATACTTTGGGGTGCTGTAAAAGATAGTTACTGACGCAGAATCCCAGGGGATTCTGCATTGTAAACAGATTCCTCAGATGACCGTGATTAACAGGAGTTGGAAGATAAATCCACTGGCAAACAAAGAGATGAACTGTGGTGATAAATATCAACTTTTGATGACATGAATAATTATAGCCTTAATTGGTTAGTGGTAATTCTTATTAGCTGTGATGAGTGCAGCTGGGCAGCATTAGATCGAAGACCAGGGCTGATCTTCATTGTTGGGAACTTCTGAGGGGTTCTACCTTTTCTCTGCCTGGGTTTTGGACAAACTGAGAAATAAAATGGAGGCCACATCTCATCTTTATTTCCATGAAGCTGACACGTGGCTTGGTCAAGAGAGGCAAATGGCCCGTCACTGTAACCCAGATGAGGTAGATTTATCCATTTAGTCATCACAGGATATTCCCCCACCCCCTGGCACTTGCTGGAATAACCTGGAATGCCAGCTTCCTGAGGGCAGCTCATGCCCAAGATGAGAAGGATGGGAGTAGCGCTCAGCGTACTCAGCTGTTCTTCCCAAATTCAAGCTAACGGATCATGGCACTGTACATTGTAATGGGATGGAGAAAGGCAGCTGTTTCCTAGGGAGATCTTTTCTCCATGTGGACTGGGAGAAGGGGAAAGGTGGTTCTTTCAATCATTAGGCGACTCTGTAAGTTACTTTTTGCTTCCTGCCCCCATTTTGTACTTCTATTGTTTATGTGCTCACTGTCCTCCTGTCTGGAATCTGTCCTCAGATTTTGATTCATGTCCAATTTTCTCTTCTGGGTACAGAGATCCTGGAGGGCTAGAACCAGGTTGGGGTTTGGAGGTCTGAGCTGAGGCTGCAGGTAAGGGATACTGGGCACTCTTCCATCACTGGACTAACCAACCTCTGTATTAAATGCCCCCTGTTTAAATATCTGGAGTGATCTCTGTTTCTGTGATTGGACCATGACTGATGGAGTTGGCATTTTATGTTTATCCTCTTGTTTAATATTCCCAGCATCCTGGATATCTTTGTCTTATTCTATATCCATTTTACAGATGAGCCCATGGAGATGTAAAAAGGTTAAATAATTTGCCCAAGGTTATATTTCTAGAACTGTTGAAACCAAGAATTTAAACCCAATTCTGGCTGAATGTAGTCTCTGGTTTCCTATTGTTTCATGTTCCATTACCCTGCACAGAATAAAAAGCCAAGATAAGAGTTTTCTCTTTTTGCTAAAGATCCCCTAAGAAGTTCTACTCTGAGAAGGTATGGAGGGTGACTGGGCGCATCTGTTCCCTGCACACATCTCTCAACTCCTGCTCTTGTGCATTTCACTGTTTGTAAACATCACGCGATCATAGACCTTGGAGCTGGAAGGGCCAGAGCTGATCATCTGGCCCAGCATCCTGCCTTCTGGCAGGCAACCGCTAATTATCTTTATTTTTCCAAATGAGCTGCTGAACACTGAAGGGTTACGTGACTCGCCCAAGATGACACAGTGACCAAGTGATAATGCAGGCCCAGGCCCCAGGACTTCTGGGGGTGACTTTATCTCTCTCCAAACACAGAGCCAGAGAAATTAACCCAAAACGAAAGGCTGTGAGACAGTTTTCCCAGGATCATTCCAGAGGAGCTAATTCTTTGCATTACATCAACCCTACCACTTAACTCTGAAGGCAAGAGCAGAGAAAGCTGCTGACTGGGGAGTTCCCCACCTCATCTGCCCTCCCTCTGCCCGTGTCTTCCTAATCCTCCTTATTAAGGGTGAACCCTTTCCCGACCTGCCGAAGCCAGGAGTGCAGAGGAAGGACCTTGGAACAATTCCTATTCCACGACAAGTGGGTATTAAGGAGACCCAGGCTGAGCTGACAGCCTGTGATGCAGAAGGCCGGGCGCCTCTGCTCTACCACCAGATTTGCAATTTCCAACAATCCCACCGCCCGGTCAGAATGAGCACACTTTAGACAAACGTGCTGGAAATCATCTTGTCACTGGTATTTACAGTGTCAGACAACGGCCGACTGGGACACATGCTCTTGGTTTAGCAGGAGTGGTGTGAGTGAGGCTGGAAAGGAACTCATCCTCCCCAGATGGGTGATGGGCGGTTACAGACTCTGAAAACGTGGACTCCTGGAACCAGCTCTCCCCTCCTTGCTCTCTCTCTTCCCTGGTTTTTAGGCTGTTTCCTCCTCTTTGCCTCTCTCTCTCTTATTTTATTTTTAGTGTTATTGTTTTATCTTTCTCCTTTCTTTTTGTCCCGTTGTCAGTTTTGATTTTTCGGTTTTCTGTTCTTCGATCATTTGTTCAGATATTCATCCAAACGAAACTCCTCTACTGAAATATCTAGTAATTCCCAAACTTATCACGTCCCCAAAGTGGACTTTTGATCTTTTCCACCCAAACCAACTCCTCGCACTGCCTTTCCTAGCTCAGCACACGGAAGCCCCATTTTCCATTTTTTTCAGACCAAAAAACCTGGGGTCATCCTTGACTCCTCTCTTTCTATCACACGCTATATCCAATCCATTTGCAAATCTCTTGGGATCCATCTTCAAACTATCCTCAGAATCCAATCACTTTTTAGTACATTTCAGTTATCACCTTGGACCAAGTTTCTTAGCTAGATTGCTAAAATAGGCTTCAAACTGGTCTCCTTCCTTTTTTTCTTTCTGCTATGGACTCTTCTCAACACAGCCGCGTACTCTGTTAAAACTGGTCAGATCATATCACCCTTCTGCTCTAGACTCTTCAGCGGCTCCCCATTTTACTCAGAGTAAAAGCTTTGGTCTTAAGACAGTCTCCGAGGCCCCAACCTCTCCCTCCCACTTTGCTGCATCTATATTGGCCTCCTTGCTGATCTTTGAGCATGATGTATACACTCCTCCCTCAGGGCCTTTGCACTTGCTGTTTCCTTTCCCTTCTGCTTACTCTTGTAGTTCCCTCAAATCTTTTCTTAGATGTCACCTTCTCAGTGAGGTCTTCCCTGATCAGTCTTTTTAAAGTTCAAACCTCTCTCTTACCCCCAAGCGCTCTCGTCCAGCTGAACTATTGTATTTCTTCTGTAGCACACACCAGGATCTAATGTTTTGTAGGCTTTACTTAGATGTTTATTATAGCCAGTCATCTCCATCCACCCTCCCCATCTTGCCCCCTCCCCACCAGAATGTAAGCTCCTTGAGGGCATGGATTTTTGTCTGTTTTGTTCAATGCTTTGTCTCTCTTGCCTAGATAATTGCCTAACACTTAACAGATGCTTAGTAAATATTTGTTGAATGAGTGGATGAATAAGTGATTGAATGAATTATTGAGCACCTGCTATGGGCTGGGCATGATGTTGGCATTTATGAGTATCTAAGTCATTATTTTACTTATTTATTCCTTTAACAAATACCCATTGAGGACCGATATGTCACGTTTTTGAGGATGTTCTAGTAACATTCTCTCTTTTCTCCACTTATTTCTCCTCCTAGGGACCTCTTTTTTCCCACCTCCACATCAACTTCCTGGCATCTTTCTCATTTTTGAATACCTGTCCTGTCCCCAGCACCTTATCTTCAGTCCCTTCCTCTTTCTATGGAGCGCAACTCTTTTTGGTCCCATGTGACAGTAGGTACACAGTCTGAACAGGTCCCAAAATCTACCTTAGGGGTTTGCTTTGGTTTTGGGCTTCCTCCCAACCCCCTGCAGCTTTTAGAGGTGGATATACTTCGTCATGACACTGCTACTCTCTTCCCCACCCCTGCCCCTACACAGCCTCTATTGGAAAATACGGAGGAGACAAAGATGAAAGATTCTGAAGTTTCAGGTTGTACAGTAAACAGGGCATTTAGATGGCTTTTCACTCCCATCTTGTTTATGATATTTCTGGCCAGAATTTCATGGAAATCGAATCTCAGAGAAGGCATATTTCTTTCTTAAAAAGAACAGAGAAGAAATGTTAACACATGCATAATATCGTAGTAACATTAATGGAACTCTAAGTGAAGGGAAGAAAAAATATTACTTGTAAATCAAACTCCATTTGTCTACATTCATTTCTCCTCTAGCCACCAATCATACAAAATTTAATGTGATTCTATATTTTCACGTTTTTACATAACTTCCATAGTTACTATTTTTAATGACTGCATACGACTGCATTTTCTTGATCATAAGATGCTACTGATTTTAAGATGCAGCATTGCTTTCATAACAGCTTTTTGAAGAAGAAAAAAAATATTACCACTTTATTTGTATACATTTAATGCACGATGCAGTCTAATTTCAGAAATGTTGAAAATTTACTAAAAAAGCTATCTTAAAAATAGAGAAAAATAAAATAGTTCATAGAATGTCTATTCATTTTACATTTACATTTACTTTACATTTATATTTACGTAGTTTACTTTACTACAAATAACCCTGCTGTGAAAGTCTTTGTGCTTATAGCTTATATCTTCTGAATTGTTTCCTTGGTATAAATTCACAGAGATACCAACAAATATTTTTATGGTTTTAAAGCATATTGCAATGATGTTTTTTAAAAGGGTTAAAGCATTTTAGCCTGTTACCCAAAATGTATGCTTGAGTATCTGTGCTTAGTTGCAACTCTGCCAGCATTAGGTTTTATTGTTTTTTGTTTGGTTTTGTTTTTTGCTAATTTTGTATATGTAGATGGTTTATATTTGCATTGTTTTGATTATTTGGGAAGTGGTATAAGATACATTAGTGGTAAATTTAGTGATTTGTTTAAATGGCTAGTAAAAGGTGTTGCTGTTGACAAGGTGGTATAATATTATCTTATTCAGGCGACAGACTGGAATTTGTTCTTCAAAGTTCTGGCCTTTGGCTGGGGTGGAGGAGAAGATTAAATTAATAGAATTATTGAAAAAGAAAATCAATTTTTGTTTCTGAGAACAAGTCTAATTAAACTTTTGCCATTTCCCAAGGACCTTTAAAAGAAGGCACTGCTGTCTAACCTTGGAATTTTCAAGAATATCTGTTGGGAACTTTGATGCTGCTTGTTTCTTTTACAGAATACGTAAGGAGGGATTCAATTTAGTCACTTCGAATACATGATAATAATAGCCACACACGTTCATTTATGGCATCTACCATATGCTGGACAAAGATCCAATCACTTTGTATACTCATTGAGTTCTCACAATGACCCCATGAGATCAATATTATTATTAGTAGTCCCATTGATGGATGAGGAAATTGAGACACAGAGAAGTTGATGTATCAAATAAGTTAAAACTCTTGGATACCAAGCCAAGCAGTCTGGCTTCAAGCCTATGTTGTTAACCACCTCAAGGCACTGCCGCCTATGAGCATAACACACTGCAGTGTAGACAGGAGGCTGGGGAGGTTGCTGGAGATGCTGGATCCTGGAAGACTTTCTCTATGCTGACGCGCCTGACTTTCCATGTTGAGGATGGGAAGATGACATTTATTCTCTTGCCAACTGAAATCACGTTTTCCAGCCACCTCTGCCTTTTTGACTCAAGTCCAGAGCCAAACACCGTGATGATATCTTTTGCCCTTGGAGATGGTCCCTGAATTATACCCTTCTCTCATATCCTTCACCTTCCCCCTGTGTTATCAATGTGTGACTCTCAGTGAGGCAGATGTTCAAAACACTGGGACTTGCTAAAATTAATGCAGACGTTCCAATGCTGCAGCATCTGGGATGTTTCTAGAACATTTTATCTCTCTACTGGACAGAATGGTGAACTTTGATGGAAGAAAGGTCCTATTGTTATTGGAACAAACAAATCATTTCAACTAGCTAATTTAATTACAACCATGCCATTGCTCTTCAAAACTTATCATTTTATGCATTTCTTCTGTGCTTTTGTGTCACATGCAAATATCTCCTCTGTGTTTGTTTGTCAAGAATTAGTAATATGTTTTACTTATATGAAATTTTATTCCTGTTTGGAAGATAATTTAGCCCAGTGATTAAGGGCACAGGTTTTAGAGTGACAAGGACCTGGAAAAAATCTTAGTTCTGCCGTCTCTCATTCTGTGACCTTAGCCAAGTTGTCTAATTTCCTCAGGTATGAAATGAGGATAATACCGTCCTACCTCATATGTTTGCTGTAAAAGTTAAAGAAAATTAATGAGCTAATGCTTATAAAATGCTCAGACAGTACATGGGACATGCTAAGTGTTCAATAAATTAGCTAATAATAATATAGGTAATAAAATTTTAATGAAATGTAATAAACATTTAGGTAAAGTCCAAACTCAGAACTCTTTGGGGGAAGTATTTCATCTTTTTGCTACTTTTCTTTCTCTAAATCAATGACTTCTAGCTGCTCTTACTATTTAATTTTGTGATCTCTCGCCTCTAAAAATTTCCTCTAAAAGTACAATGAACTAAGATTTATTTTGTCTGTGGAATTTTAAAAAATAATGTCACAGGTTTTTTTCGTAAGCATTGGAGACATCCTCACTTTTTTTCCCCATCTGGGGGTAAGATGTGCTATGTCCTTTAGTAGTTTCCAGGGTTGTACAAAGGAATTGTAAAACAAGTACACTTACTTTCAAGGAATGAAAATTTTAACCTTCATGTCTAAAATTGGTCCAAAGAAAGAAATAACTTCTCCTTAAGAGTGGGCACCTGTCACTGGGTGTTGTCATGAGGAAGGGCTCCTCGAAGGGGCTTCTCAACAGGAGGGATGGGATGGTGGACAGATGAATCCCAGAGTGTGGCAGTGGCCTTTGTGTTGGCTCATGTCGGAATGGCCTCCAATACCAGGTCCAAGGCACCATGTATAAAGCATCAAATATCTGAACATCATCCCCATCTCTACGTTTTTAGCTAGTCTCCAGAGCATACATATTCGGGGGAGGGGAGATGGGTCTCTGGAGCCCAGCCAGTGGCTGCAGGTGTTTAGTGAAGATAGATAAGAGTTAACAGAATAATGGAGACAACTCATTGATTGATTGATTGTTAACTGAGCGGGACCCTTCTCCTGAGGCTTTATCTTGATGGTGGCTCTCATAGGGTGGACGCAGGGATGCAGGTGTTGATAGAAAAATGACTCCATCACTGAACAATTCAGGGGAAGCCAGAGTCCAGTATGATGGAGGAGATAACCTAGTTGCAGTTGTTACGGAGATTCTGCCTGGGAATGTAACAATCCCAGCCTGCGGGCATTGGTCTGACAGCTGCTCTCAGCATTGGAGAGAGATTCTGGATGGTTGCTGCCAGATAACAAGAGTTCAGAGCATGCTGGCTCAGGTGTGACTACCCCCGGCAGTGTGCTGGCACTTGCAGAAAAGCATAGCAGTCTCCCTGGCTCCATTTCCAAGGGTTGTGAGGCCATGAAACATCTCCAGGACTTTTGGCCTGGTACCACTCGCTCACCTTGTGGGCTCACCTTTCTGCCTTCGCTACTTCTGAATCAGCTGAAAATTTGAACTCTAAGGGGGAAATACGCACCCCTCTCTTACTCCACCCAAATAGCACTACAGTTGTTTTAATTGGAAGAGGATTGTGTTTCCCCACCTCGCACTTGATGACTGCATTGGAACGTGCATCTCAGCCAAAGCAGGTTCAAGGGTGGGCAGCAGGGCAGATTCTGGGACACTAGTCTCAAAGGGACAATAAAACAGCCCTGGGAGTGAAAGGAAGACAATGTCAAATTTATCAGAACTCCACTCGGCGCAAAGACTGACACGTCTTTGGAAGGAATGCTGTGATTGTGCTGCTTGGCGAGGGGGGCGTGGTACTGATCATCTCAAGAGACACATGGAGTAACAATGGAGGTTTCCTAAAATGCCTTCTGAGGAGGATGGAAGTGGTTAACTGGTTTGCTGACTAGGATGTGGAAGTGTGGGCCAGAGCTGGATTGCTGGGGACGTTAGAGAAAAGATTGACTAGTGTCACCTCCTCCATCCTTCCTGTCTGAAGCTCTTCTAAATAAATGTGTAACTAACATTTTAGTGCCTTTTTGCAAAGATGACAAATTATAAGTCTGCTTGGTGAATCCACGTGACTTGATCCAGCCCTGCATCCTGGCATAGGTGACAGGACCCATCTCCTTCCTTCCTTCCTGGTTATCTCCTCCAGGCACTGCTCATTGACCAACCAATTTCTCTGTACCCTCCAAAGTGTGAAGAAGATTGTGTGCATGGTTTGTCCAGGGTTTTCCAAACTCATCATGGAATCTCTTTGTCCTTTGACAACTCTTACCATTTAGTCTTTTGTGTACCAGGCTTGATAAGAGTCTGTTCTAGCTGTTTTATCAGGTGCTC
Source organism: Equus asinus (assembly GCF_041296235.1). Classification (NCBI taxonomy): domain Eukaryota; kingdom Metazoa; phylum Chordata; class Mammalia; order Perissodactyla; family Equidae; genus Equus; species Equus asinus. Next base: position 142,925,062 of record NC_091792.1, read on the forward strand.
CATAATTCTCAGAGCAATAGTCTATGTCATTTATTTATTCTTTTGACAAGTATTCACTAAGCACAAGCTATATTTCGGTTGCTGCCATGTGCCCTACCAACATTTTAGATTCAACAGGTCTCTGGATAAATCCATCACCATTCTTCAACCCATGCCCCAGAAAACTTATCTTGAATTTCTAAGTCTGTATGAATGGCACCAGCATTCTCTCCCATACACTCAAGGTTAAAGCCTTAGAGTAATCACCAATGCCTTCCTCTTTTGAATATGTCATTTACTTTCATAATTTTTAAAAACGTTTGTTGTTTTTATATAAATGTTGCACATTTGTTGTAGAAACATTAGAGGAACACACGTTAGCTAAAAGTGGAAAAAAATGCTTGCCATTTCAAACCAGTTGCCAAGTTCTAGTGTTCTGCCTCTCTGTGTTCTTTTGTATCAGGTCCCTTCTCTTGTCTCCATGGCCACCAGCCAACACCCTCCATACACTCATATTCTTGCACCTGAACAATGGCAATAGCCTCTAATAAGCGCCTCCACTCTCCACGTTCTAGTGTCTATGGGGCCCACTTCTGTGAAGGTGTGGAATGGTCGCATGATCCAGAATGAAAGTTAGAGTCCTACGTTTTCTCAACAGGGTGTTAATACCACCTGTGCATCTCTAGTAGTAAAGCAAGGTTACAGTTCTTGAATAAATTTAAGGATCTACTGTTTCTTATGAATATGAATGTGCTACAAGCCAGCTGAAGTTTTGCTTGAGATCTCTGGCAGAAAATACCTAAGGGACAAATAAACTCTTTACTCCCTTGGATCCTTAATTTGTGCTTCTCCTTGCTTCAACATATCGCATGCGTATATTAACACATGTTACCTCCATTCCAGATTCTGTGAGATGGAGACCTAAAATTGAGGACCCACTATGTGTCAGGCACTCTGCAAGTATTATGTCTTATGTGGTCTTTGCAACACCAGTAATTATATTATTTAGTTCTGTTCTAAGATAAGGGATAGGTACAAAGAGCGTAAACAATGTACCCAAGGTCACAGTTTCAAAACCAGGTCTTGATGCTTGCTGAGCTGTCCCTTCTCAGGGAGAGTCTTGGATAATCAGAAAATCCAAGGGCTGCTTCCTAACCAAATCCCTTTCTAGGTGAGATTTTCTTTCTACCCCCTTTCAGGTAGTAAGTTTTGTTTGTAGGGAAACTGTTCCTTTAAATCCACTCAAATATTTGAACAAAAAAGAGGCTGGACTCCTGATTCTTTTTTTTAAGCTATGTTTCAGGGAAGAAACAGTTTGGGCCAGAAAAAAACTGAAGGGCAAAAAAATTCTCAGTGGATCCTTTCAACTATCGAAGAATCTCATTATCTCCTCCTGAAGAAGAGCTGATTTTGAGTAAGTCAGCTCCATGATGTACCATTTTATCAGAAGTTAGCTGCAAAATGGATAGGCCTGCACAGTGAGGTGGTTCCATATAGTAGGGAGGTCTGGTCAGACTCGATAAATTATACCCGCCTCAAAGACACCTGGTGAAAAGAACTGCTTCCGAGGTTTACAGACAGATTTCAACAGGAGCTGGGAAACAGTTGAGTGAGTTGCATTATCCACAGCACCTAGGCACATGGCTAGGATAGTCACCTCATTTTTTCTAGTCTGGGGTAGGCTACAAGAACAAGTAAGACATAGGTTTTGCCCTTTCCGTAGGCAAGCACCTTCTCACAGACATTCCAATGTGTGACAATCCAATCTGCTTAGTACAATAAATGCTCAATAGATATTTCCTATGTTAATTCACTGTGGATACTTTTCCACTATAGCCATCTTGGTCATTTCCTTTGTTCCCATAGGAGCAAGGAGAACTGTGGGTAGTCACATGGTGTTATTTCATTTTGTCTTCCACCTCTTCCCTGTCAAACCTTTCTAAGTTTGTTTGAAAACTTCTCTATTTATGTCTCCTTTTTCTTCCATAGTAAGCATAGCATTATTTTAAAGTTGCATATAAACCCCTTTGAGAAGATATCAAACCCCCATTGATAAAAATGTAAACTCAAGTACAATGAGATTAAATCACTGGTCATTAACAAAGGCAAGATTCACCACCAGGATTGTCTGATCCCAAGCACTTTTTTTCCCCTCTCTCAAGAAGGACCCTACTAAATTCTGCTAAAAATCATTTAGTGAGGCAAACGCACTGGTGATTTCATCAGTGAAATTCAGCTCGGGTCTTCCTAAACTGATCAGATACCAGCATCCTCCATGTCCCATGCAAATGTGCATGAGCCATTCTCTCTGCGTGTGGCTCTCTGGCTCTCTGTCTCTGTGTGATGTACGAGCTGACAAGATGCTGGTGAGATCACAGGAGGGTCTGAAGCCATTTGTTTATTTATAGCCTGGGCATATCCTGGGGAGACCGACCCCCTTTCTGCCCAGAATAGAGCCAGCGCCTCTGGGAAGAGAGAGCCGGGGACGTGAGTATTTCCTTACTCCTTGGCTCTCAGATTTGCTGCTAACAGAAGGTGCACTTAGAACTCTCTGTTATGGTGACTGGGTTCTTTTTTAATGCTGGACTCGGGGTTGAAGCCACAGACTTGAAGACCCATGATTCAGAGCCATTCAAATATGCTACTTACAAAGAGCAAGGGCCAGCACAGTTGGCGTGTGTCTAAATATCGTGTACCTCGACTCTCCTGGGTCATTTCCTTCAGGAGATACTTTGCCTTTTCCTCTCTTTGCTCCCAGGAAATGTTCTGCTTTTCTGCTTTCAGAGCTTTACCTTCTCTGGAGTGAGCATTTCAGTTTGGCAGAGGAATTAAGGATTAGCGTTCTGGTACTTATGTTCTCTTCCCTTAGCACTCCTGCTTCTCGTCCTACGGCACACAGAAATGGCCTCTGCTGGAGGGGCCATCCACACACAACAGACAGCCTGGAAGTTTCGGGGGCGAGATTGAGGAGGTAGCACACTATAGTCAAGAGAGCAATTGCAGAAGAACCTGGGAATCTTTGTCTTTGCCATTGTGTAGCTGTCAGTTCGGGTCCATCTTATGCTTCTCGTCTCTCACATGGTAGTAGTACCCATCTCTGAGGTTTTTATGTTCTCTACTTCCTCTTTGTTGCCAAAATCTTCCAAAGGCCTTTTTAGAAAACCCTATTCTGTAATTCTTTCTGTTCAACTTTTATACACAGGGCAGAGTTTTAAAGGCATGTATAAAAGCCCTCCACCCACTCCAGCTTTCCTAAATCCTTAGGAAAATAATGTGGAATAATGCTGTTGTTTTCGGGGAAGCTTGCCATTTGTTTTACCAGTCTGTAGTTGATTAATTTGCAAATGATATTCCCAATAAAGTGCTTAGAAGTAGATAATTACAACTATATTAACAGTTCCCGGGGAAGCAGATGGTATTCTGAGGACCTGCCATGTAGCATTAGTGCTGAAGCTCCACTGTAATGTACCGTCTACCCCAGAAAACCACAAACAACAAGCGCAAATCCTGCTGATATTCCAGATTGGGAGGAAATTGTGCTTTTGCCTCACATTCCATTCTTATCGGAATTTTTATGAGTGTTTTCTTGATCGCTCCAGTGCTCAGTGAACTGGTACATTTTATGTTAAGTCTCATAACTCCCCAACTCTGTAATTCTGAATTAGCCCCATATTAAGTCTGCACGAAGCAAGTTTTTAAACTGTTCATCAGTGTTCCTCCTACCATGCCAGATATTTTTAAGTGCAGATTATCTCCGTACAAACATATAATTTCAATTTCCTAAATTACCTGAGCCAACATGCCATGATAGATAATCAATTAAGAATTTTTGGGTGCAGAGGAATCTCTTCCTCTTTCTTTCTCTTTCTGTGTCATACACAGATACACACGTGCATGCACATACATACATCTGCATGCGTGCATGTGCATACACACACAAACACATGCCCTTGTCTAGTTAGCATCGTATTTTCTTAAGCTACCTGATAAAAAGGCATCATTTTTCAGCTTCTAGCTCTCAGGAGAAAAGCCACCACGTCATGCATTCCTGTCTGCCTACTGGGAGTTGTCCCTCTTAAGTAGGCTGGAGTTATGTAAGTGTTAACACACAACAGGGCGTGGGATTAGAGTCGAATATTCACTTGTGTTCTGGTCAGCTGAAGACTGTTGGGCTCTGGAGAAGAGCCCATGGATCACCAAGAGCGGGATGTTAGTGTGATATGGAGCCTCCTTGGTGATCATTGCTGGATCTTTGCTCTAGGTCAGGCTCGCAGTAGGCCACCAGCAAGGACTAGCCTTGTCTTGGCAGGGGTCTCCCTTCAGTTGCTGTTTTCTCTGAGTCACTGCTGGCCTGGAAGGGCTATGTACAGGCCATTGCAGTAGACCTGGAATGACCACTCTTGTACTTGCCCAAGTCCATAGTCATTTCTGCTACGAGAGTAGGAAAGGATAGTGACCATTGTTTTCTCTGCTTCCCTTAGGGGAGAATGGGCTAGGAGAATATGTGTGGGCTGCTGAGTGCTTTGTGCTTATTTAAAGCTGTCTCAGAGCATATGCTCACTGGCTCTTCTAGAAGCAGGCCTTGTGATTCTTGCTGGGGGCTTACACATTAGGGGGCTTAGTTGGATACACAAGTAGGCTCCAGGATTCCCAACAAGTTATTCAGTTATCACCATCAGCCTTTTTACTGTTGATGTACACTAGAAGCTTTTAGTGTTAGCTGCCATCTTTTGCGAGTGTACCATGCACCAGGCACTGTGAGAAATGCTTTGAATACATCGTTCCATTTAGTTTTCACAATTTTCTGTAAAACAGATAATAGCTGTATTTCACCAAAGAAGAACTAGAGACTCAGAGAGGTTAAGTAACTTGTCCAAGGTCACAGAGCTAAGAAGTGTCAGAGTTGAGGTTGAAACTCTAATCTGCCTGCTGCCAAAACCCAGACTCTTAATCGTGATGTCATCCAGTATTCAGTTATTTTATGAAGTCAATTCAGTGAACATTAGAAAAACTCACCTAGCATGTTTTTATAGTTCTTTGCAGCTATCAAAAGTGCGTAGATGGTAAAACAATGCACATCCTTGATTTTATATAGGCTGTGCTCAAGGATCAAGAAGAACATGGGAAAGGCATGGAGATGGGGTTGAATGGGAGGTTGGAGCTGGACTGGGAAAGGTCTTGATAGTGACAGGAAAGAGTTTGGAAAGCATCCTATAGGCTGTGGGGAAGCCATGGGGGTGTTCAGGCAAGTGAATTACGTGATCAGATGAGAATTTTAGAAAGAGTTTAGAAAGAGGATGCTTTGGGAAAAGGTGGGGGCAGTAGACAGGCAATCTAGTTAGGAAGGTTTTGGAACAATCAAGATAAGTAATGCTAAGGTGCTGGCTGGCATAGGTGATGAAACAAGGGGAAATTGCATCATGGAGGTAGAATATGCCAGTGCAAGAATAAAAATAGCCAGTATTTATTATCCTATGATGGTGTATACGTCATTGTTTTAAGCATTTTTTAAAAATGTATGAGCTCATTTAATCCTTACAACATCTCTATGAAGTAGCTGTATTATTTTCCCCATTTTACAGATGAAGAGATGGAGAGACAAAGAGTGCCCGAGGGGACATTGGTTATAAGTGGCTGAGCTGGATTCAACCTCAGCCTCTCTCTCTCCAGATCTTGAGATCTGGCTAGCGTGATGTCAGACCCTGGACCAAGGTGGGGCGTCAGGGTCCAACTTGTCTTTTCCTAGACATGCCAGCCATGCACGCACATAGGGACATATACCCCTCTCTACCCAGGACAAAATGCATGTAGGGCACAGAAGAAGGGAGTTGGCATTAGCCTGTATGATGATTCTGTTTGTGCCCCCTTCTGTATCCTGGCAGCCCTTTCAAGGCTGTACTCAGGGGAGCGACATTCAGCTTTCTTTCTATTTTCCTCACTTAGGTAGGAATTACCTTCGATCTTGGAGTCTCTGGTGAAATTGAGATCAGAAGACCTGGGTTCATGTCTGTCTCCGTAAATTATAAAAGCATGTTTTTGGGCACATGACTTAAGTTCTCTGAGTTTCAGGTTTCTCATGGTTAAGATGAGGATGATAATATTCATCCATCTAGTCATGCTGTCAAGGAATGGATATTGAGAGCCTACTGTGAGACCTGCAAATGTGAGGGAGGCACTGGGCAAAACAAGACATGAAAAAGTCACAGTGTGTGCTCTTAATGAGTTCAGGGTCAAGTGGCTCGCACAGGTAAGTAAATAAGCACCTGCAATTCACAGAATCAAGGAGATAATATTCATTACAGCTTTGTAAAATCTAAAGTGCTTTAAAATAGTGTGCTACTATTGTTATTAACTCTATTTGGGAGAGTGAGGAAAGAAAGTCAGAAAATGCCAGAGAAATCTAGGTTGGGGTTGAGCTCCTTGCATCTCCAAGGCTCCCACTGGGAGAGGTTACAAGAGTGCAGGGCCCTCCAATGAGGGCACCAAGGCGCCTGCCTGCTTTTGACCTTTCTGGAGAGTGCTTGCATGAACACACTTCATTTTCAAAAAAAGTTTAAAAATACGCACTTGGAATTGCCGATGATCAAGCATGAATCTCAGGCCAGAAGTGTGTGGGAGAATTGTGCTGATCTGGGAGTGTGCAGGTCCACGTGCCCCTGCAATTTGACGTCAGCACAGTCCAGGAGGCGCATGGCATCTGTGCCCCTGTGCGTGGTCAGTGTGTGATGCAATGTGTTTTCACAGCCTGTGAATCAATTCCCTCTAGGACAAGAAAAAAACAAACACCGTGCTGATTAACTGGATTTAACACTGTTGAAATTCCTGATTTTGCAATATTTAAGCACTTTCTCAGCTAAGACGGTGAAATAGGGTAAGCAGAAAACGAAACGCCACACATATTTATTAGAATCAAGCCCTTTCCTTTTTTGAATGTTGACCTTTGAGTTTCCAAATTGGGCAGAGGAGTAATTATCAGGAATACTTTGATAAAAAGTTGTATGATTGCAATTTAGGAAAATGACTTTATATTTATAAATCCTTTGTATTTTTGGTAGCACTTTAATATCTGTTATCTAATTTAATCCTTCATACCAGCTCTGTAGAGTAGATGGAACATCTATAATTAGGTTATAGATGAAGACACTCAAGACGGAGAATCTGTGACCTGTCCAAGGCTCCTACACCCAGGAAAAAGGGGAGAGGGAAGAAGCTAAAGGAAATGAATATGTATTGGGCAGCTATGTGCTCAGTGCTTAATACACAATTGAATTTGATCGCCACACAATCCTGAAGGAATAAGTATTCTTATTCCCATTTTACAGGTGGTTAAACCAAGGTTATACATTTAATGATTAGAGGCTGAGTTGGGGATTAGACCCCAGATCTCCTTAATTCCAAATCTATAGCTCTTTCTCTACATTTCCAACATCCTCTGATTATGTGCTCTTGTCAGTAAACTGTTCTGAGCATTTACCTCCAATAAATGTGTATTTGTTTATATACAAATTATTTGCATGTACTATTGCACTGTTACTTTTTGCACAGGAAATAAAAAAATAAAGATGCATAAATATGAATAGAAGACATATTATTTTCTTTCTGTACCCCATTTTGAAGACTGCCATCTAGGATATGCTCCTTTCTTAGCAAGTTAGGAGCACAAAGTTCATTCTTATGGTTCATTTTTTTAAGAAAATTCCACTAGATAGTATAGGAATACTTTAAAGCAGGGTTTCTCGACAGTGTCACCGTTGGCATTTTGGACTGGATAATTCTTTGTTGTGAGGGGCTGTGCATTGTAGGATATTTAGTGGTATCCCTGGCCTCTATCTGTTAGATGTCAGTAGCATCTCCTCCCCAATGTGACAACCAAGAATGTCTCCCGACATTGCCAAGTGTCCCATGTTGGGGGTAGAGGAGCAAAATCACCCCCAGTTGAGCACCACTGTTTTAAGGTAGTCAATAGGAATGTTCTCCTTGCTAATGCCCAGTGAAGAAGGCATCAGGCAGCACCAGTTTAGGAGACATTTTTTCTTGCCCATTGAAATTCATCCAGAGGACCCTTGGGCTCTGTTCCAACCTATATCCGGCAACTCCTGAGGTTGGCCAGCCAGAATGGAGGTCCAGCTGTTCAGTGATGATATCAGCCTTTGGATGGCTCCTGTCCCCAGGCACATCACGTCTAATTTTAACATCTTGTGCTTCACTGCCAATGGACTTTGACAAAACCACTGGGGAAGACCATGGTGGTGCAATGTGGGGTATGGTATGACATGGCAGTCAAGGGCATGGGCTCTAGAATCAGGTAGGCCTGTGTTCAAATGTGTGTTCTGCCACTATTATCTGTGACCTTGAACCATTCCCCTGACCTCCCTAAGCCGCTCTTTCCTCACCATGGTGAGACATGTAAGAGAGAAGAACACTTGTATTATAGGATTGTAATATTTAGCACAGTGACTGTTACTGGCTCTTAATAAATGGTAGTAGCTATTATTTTGATTATGATATGATTATAGAAAACATTTAGACTCTTGCCTGGCATATAGTAATCACTCAGTGAATTACACACATTATCATAATGGATGATGTAAATATGTATATTTCTGAGTTTTGTGAGTTTGATTACAGATTCCATGAAATAGGGACCAGACCTGTCTTATTCATCACTTGATTCCTGTAGTCCTGGTTCGGCCTGGCGTGTAATAGGTGGTCAATAATTGTTTGTCATGAATCCATGAATGCAAGTGTTCTTCCTTGTAAGGTGTCAGAAATTGCGATCCCACTATTTCTTTTGGTCTGCTTTAATATCGTGTACAATGGCCCCGGCTGTGCAATGCTCCTAAAAATTCTCCTGCCCACTTCACCCTGTGCAGCTTACTGTGAATGAATGCATTTGGCTCTCCCATCAAGGAAAGGGAGGGGAGGCAGCTCAAACTTTTCTTTTTTATGGCTTGAAGCTCAAGGAGAGGGAATTCTTCATAATTTTGTCTAGTCAATGGAAATGCAGAAACTTAATCATCAGGATTGTCTACTTGTTCCCTTGGATTTGACTGAGATCCTTGCTGTTATGGTATTTCCCTGAATTCCATTTCATAATGCAGGTTTCCTTATTTGGTTTCAGGTTTTTGATTTATTCTTTGTTTCCTCTGGGTAGTTTTAGAAAAATTAGGACTCTTTTGTGGCTTTAGGAAAAAAAGATAACTTATGAAGTTGAAGAAAAATTTTTTATTGGGAATACATCAAAAATCATCAATAAATCAGGCAAAACAATGCTTGATAAATTTAGGGGAAAATTGATTGCAGCAGCAATAGCTGATTTAGACTAATGCCTGGTTGCGTCATTACTCAAACAAACACGGGAGCTACATCAGTTTTAATTTCTGTCTTGTTTAAAAATGAGCAAGTTCCTTTCGGCAAATGACTGTTGATGATCTGTATCTTTACATTAAAAAGGGAGAAAATTTTCCACCATTTTCTGACTTGTTGATGTTGTATGTTCTTCAAATTTTCTGCACCTCAAACCTATAATTTTCAGAATATGTTTTATAAAAGTGGAATTAGCAGTTTGGGCTTACTTTTGTGTTTGTATGGGTATTGGGAGTGTGTGAGAGAGGTGTGTGCATAAGTATGCGTGTGGTTTTTGTCGTTTAACCTAAATGAGATATGCAGTTGGAATGTTCCTTTTGTTCGAAAAGCATGTATTCAAAAAACATATTGCCTCTCAACTTCGCTGAGTAACCTCTCTTTAGGTATTAATGGAGTGAGTGAATAGAAGCTTCCATTTTGCCTTGTCTAGTATCACTCAAAGACTGATTTTCTGTTAAATTATATGTAATTGCCTAGCCACATCAAAATATTAAAAAAAAATTGAGAGCAAGAGTAGCCAGCCCCATTATTCCCACTGTGTCTAGGAAAGGATGCTGAGATTCAAAGGAAGTAAACAGCTGAGAGACTGGAGGTTTCTAGTTTCTTTTTTTCCCTCAATTATGAAAATATGTGAAAAATGCAGAAAAATTTTTTAAAAGTCAAAAGAAAATATTTAAAAGTTCTATAAAGTTTTGCTGTCTAATTGCAACCTCTGTTAGCATTTTTAATATGGTCTCAGGCCGTTTTCTATAGATGGGTTCAAATAGAGGAATTGAGGTAAAGTCGCACATACCTTTTTGTATCCTGATTTTTCTTTCATGTAACTTATAGTCATGATTTTGTGTTATTGAAAATTTATAGCAATTTAATATCTTCATCGATCAATAAACCATAATTGACTTAACTTTTCCTCTATTATTGCATATTTAGGTTGTTTCCATTATTTTCGTTATACCAAATTTTGCACTTAATTAGGTGAGAGTGCTCTGGCCCAGATATGTATTCCACTTCTCCTCCTTTTACAATTTGCTTACATCTCCTTCTGTGGTATCTTAACTTGGCTTTTTCACTAAGCCAAATGGCCTGGTCTATTTGGCTCTCTGTATCTTTTTATTAAAATTTCCACAGCTTTACCAGGGGCTGGTCTCCAGCATAAAGGACCCAGGTGATTTACTGCAATTTACCTCTAAGTCTTGACCATAGTATGGAAACATTATCTCTCTGAGCCCAAAGAATGGAGCTATAGTTGCCTCCAGCCAAGAGAGGAACTTGGCTGGACGTGGCCTTGCATTTAAAGCTGAGTTTTAATAATTCAAGGTTTGCTTCTTCCCAAAACTACCTTAAATCTTGAATTGTCAGAAGTTTCTTATGTTTAGCCATATATTGCTCTTATTGAACATGGGTTGCTTTCCCCAGAAAGTGTATGGTTGATTAGCCATAGTAATGGACTTTCCAATATGAACCTGCCACAGAATGATTCCCAAATATCCTGGCTCTGACTTTAGTGTTCTCTACGTGAGTATTGTGTTTAGAGCAAAAACTATACCATACACTGATCCTGTTTCTGTGAAGAAAATCCTCAGTTGCTCTTGTCCAGGTTGGAAGCAAAGAATCACGTGTTTGTACTGTTCTATTGTGTAGAGAGGTCAAGGGTGAACATTTTGAACATCTGCCTCTTTAAGTCTCATCTTTTCCTAATTTCACATTACAATTTTCATGACCGATATCATTTGCTAAATGTCTGTATGTTATATTAAACCTCTCTCTGTATACCTGAAGTCTCTCCTTTTGGTTGGTAGTTCTAGGTTTTTGGCCAATGGCCTCGTCTCACTGGTTATGTCTTCCTTCTGGTCTTGCCAACTTTCTTGCTCACAATGGTGATCACCACAGCTAGTCTGGTCTGAAAGGAAGTTTTAATTCATTTAAAAGGTACCTATTGAGGTCTTGCTATATTCTAAGGGACTGCAAATAAAAGAAAAATAATTTAGCATGGGATATGAGGGGCTGAGTGATGCCTTTAAGATGCTCCAGATCAATATCACCAGATGTACTCATGGCCTGCCCCATTGGAAAATAAGAGGAGAAGGTGATGTCTGTTGCATGGACTTTTCTGCTGTTAATACTCAGTTCTGAACTTGCAATGCCCCCATGTATGTCTCTGTTAGGCCCTGTTTCTCAATGGGCAGGGTCGGGCAAACGAGCTTATAAACAACTAATAAGGTACAGAGTGGTGGTAAGTGCCAGAGAGGAGTTGTGAACGGCATTGCGAAAGAAGGGTGATGAATTTGGTGCTCCTACCCTGACATTCACAGCTCTCCTGCCAGCTCTTCTTCTCTGCTTCCATCTTTCAGGTTGTTGAGGGGTATGTGGATATGGGAAGAAATAGTTTCCAGGAAAATTATCCTAGGAAGACTGTTTACTGAGGAACACAGATGTGTCTGTCTTCTTTTCCTCAAGCCCTTCCTTCCTTCTGTCTGTCCTTCCTTTCTTCCTTCCTTTCTTCCTCTCATTTATTATTTAATTTATCCAACAACTATTTATTAAGCAGCTTCTGCTTACCAGGATGGAAATAAAGTGATGATGAATCCAGAGAAGGTTCTTGCCCTCAAAAAGCTTATATTCCAGTCAATTAGCCTACTGGCACTGCTGATTACAGGGCCAAATTACAGTGCTCCATATGCAAATGTTTTCACTGTGATTAAGTCATGCTGTCTTGGCAGAAAAGCTCCCTTTGGCCCTTTAAGTTCTTTAACTCTTTCCTGGCCCACTGTGAGTTTTATTAACATCATGTTGTGTCTATGGTAGGCTTTTATTAAGTACTCGTTGATCAGTACTTGGCTAATTCTGCAGGTTTCCTAATAGATATGCATCTTTGATTTATCTCATTTTCAGGCACAGTCTCTGCAGGAATTGACTCAATGATAGTTTCAGCTCTACATCTATAATAATCAAATCCCTTAAACATTTATTTTTAGAGGTTATGCTCTACTCCAGCAACTTAATTTCATAGTAACAATGAACAGTTTTCCAATGAACACTTCAAAGCACCCATAGGCATAGAGTCAAGTTCACTGCCTTCAAGTAATCCAGAATTTAAACCATTCTAAGACAGTTCTTTGGCACATTCCTTTTCTTTCAAAGAGCTCAGAGCAACTTGCCTGCCTTATCTCCTTGATCCTCACATTACCCATCAGACATTCACGATGGGGTTTCATCATTGCCTCGCCCTCTGTGAATCTGCAGCAAAAGGATAGATTTTTATATTCAAAGATGTTTTATGCTTTTGTATTGTGAAGCTGAACTCATAAATACTTCTTTATTTTTTCTGTTTTCTTTTTTTTTCTCTTATCTATCTTTCTCTTTAGTTTTTTCGTCCTTTACTTCCTTTGAATAGTTCATTATTTCTGTATTGAAAGGATAGATCTCAATTGTTACTCATTCTTAGTAAAAATCAGCCACAGGAGGGATTTTTGTGTTCCCACTGGCCAGCGATCCGTTTCTTCCTGTGTGTGGACCACAGGTTGGATTTTAAAAGCTGTTCCCTGTTAAATTGATAATGGCTCATTTTCAGAGCTGCCTCTGTGGTTATGGATCCCCAGTCTCTCTTGTAAGCCCCTTCTGGGGCCACAAACCTTTGTGGAGAGAGAACTTCTTCCTGACGAGGGGGCAGACACCTCCTTAGCCTCCTCCGGCTGATTGGATGACTTGGCCTCTCAAAAGGTCGTGCACACAGTGGATTCTTTAAAGCTTGTTTATCTGGGAAGGGGCTTTAGAAGAGAGATTGAATCCCTGCTGTCAATGACTCTTTTCTGAAACAGGGCCAGGGAGATAAGGAGAGTTCATGTTGCCAGGTAATGACCTTGCCTGGACCACTTGAGAGAGGAACCTGGCAGGCATCTTGTTTGGAGGGGCCTGGCAGAATGATGACTGGGCTGACTCTCTACCCAGGGGGAAGAGGGCTGTCTCCTCTCTACCCCCAAAAGGCCAAGGAAGAAGAGAGTTGACTCACATGGACAGTTTTCCAACTTTCGGGCACAATGCTTAGGTTTATTCAAGTCATTGGGGTCATTCAATATTTCTCAAAGTGTCTACTATGCATGAGATGCCAGTTGTCAGCTTTTACCCCAGCACACTCCACTCATCAGAGGACTGGAGACAGTGGGAGTACCAGGGTCAGAAATGTACTCAATTCACGAGCATCTCTTGAGTACCTTGCAAGTGCCTGGCTCTGCATTAAGTTCAGTGGAACTACAACAAAAAATATGTGACATAGTTATTCCCTCCTGAGTCTTGTTTGAATCATGTTGGGGCCCAAAGTAGAGATATATGAAGCAGCTAGAAAACAGTGCTTGGCTGTGCAGAATTGAACTTTGAAAGGAAATTAATTGCAACATTATTTAAAATTGCAATAAAATTAGAAACACTTTTGATGTCCATGAACATGGGAATGCTTAAAAACGATGCTTTAACCATACTGTAGAATATTCTGCACCTGATAAAAAGAATGCTGTAAATGGAACTATGGGCAATGGCATTGGAAGATTGCCAAGATTATTAAGTGAAAAAGAAGAGAATTTTACTTTCTCTACAAGCCATTTATATTAAAAATACCTATATATGTTTATGAATGTAGATAAATGCATTGAAGAGAGACTTCCATCATATTTACATGTGGGCTTTTGTTTTTCTGTTTCATAAGGATGATGTATTTTTATATTACTTATATAATTTAAAAAGTTAATAAGGAAGTAAGTGCTAGATTATATGAGATCAGAAGAGAGGAGGGACAGGGCAAGTGCTCCCTCTTTCTTGACTATGCATGTTGAGCCACTGTCTTATTTGAGCAAAAGCCCAGGGGCCTGGCTGGAGTTGCTTCTTCTCAATCCTGGGCCAGGGGAGTAGCCACAATAATCAATATGACTTTAAAAATGGCTGACTCTGCTTGTGAACAACACCCAGGTGGAAAGATCCACCATTTGTCTTCATTTTCTCTTTCTACCCAACGTGTTTGTGTTAATGGGGATGAAGGTTGGCAATGTAACTTGTGCCTCCTTGTCCTCAAGAAAGTCGTAGCCTGAGTGTGTAAGGTCCTTTTCTGCCATTACTTTTTTTGATATTGACAACTGCCAAGATACAAAAAAGCTGATATTGTGTTTATGGCTCTAATTTTATTTTACACTAATACCAGTCACATACTAATAAAAAAAGAAGATGCATTGTAGTGATGTAGTTTTATGGTGTGTAATTTCTACATACTTGTTTGAGAATTATTTGAATGTATATATCTTTTGTCTCGATGGATTATTTGCTCATTGAAGTTGGGGATTTTGTCTTTTGAGCTCATAGGTATCCACTAGAGTTATGTAGAACGGTAGCTTGTTACTTAATGGACATTTAATAAATGCTTGTTGATTGAATAAGTGGCTGAATTAATGAATGGAGTAAATAGTTTCTGACTTTTTGTTTAAATATAGAAAGCAGAGTCAACTCAATAAAAATGAGGCCATGGACTGAAAACTATAAAATAAGTCTGTCTTCTAAGTGAAATTCCTTTGGCCAATTAAAAAAATATGAAATCAGTAAGAAAAATACAGAACAAATATAACAAATGCCTAAGAAACACCCATGTGTCCAACATCCATATTTAACAAATGCTCTGTTTGTCACGTTTACGTTAGATTTTTTTTTTTTTGCTCAAGAAATAGCACGTTTCAGATACATTAATACTCTACCTGTCCCTTTTCCAATCCCATTAGTCTCTCTCACTTCTCAGAGATAACCACTACTCTGTGGGAAATGATACCTGTTTCTATACTTTTACTTTTTATGTAAGAGTATACCGCACAGTCTAGAGTTTTGTGAGTTTTAAAATTTGCATAATAGTATCAGAGGCATGCACCCTTCTGTGACTTGCTTTCTTTTATCAATATTATAACAGAGATTTCTCCCTGTTGATAATGTAGATATAGTTCATTAATTTTAACTCCCCTATAAATAAATTCCGTGATTTATTTACTGCCTATTGATAGATACCTATTCCCCTATGGATGGAGACCTGGCTCTCCCCTCGTTTTTCACAGTGATCAGTAGTGCTGTTGATGACACCTTTTGCTTAGGAGAACGTTCCTCTAGGCCATGTACCGAGAAGCGAAATCCCTCAACTGTGGGGGAATTATGTTTTCAACTTTACTAGACATCAATAAATTGTCCTCTGAAAAGGTTGCACTAATCGACATCCCCACTAGCAGTGTGAGAGAATGCCTGCTTCTGTCCATCTTCAGTAACACTTCATATCAGTCTTTCACTTTTGATTTTTTAAGGGAATTTATTTCTGGCTGATGAAGGCTAGGTTACAAAGTTCACCCCCTGCCAGTGTGCTTCATGCTCCAGATTTATGTAATGTCATCCAGTGAGCTAAACATCGCAAAAGTTATCCCCTTTGCCAGGAATACCTTTGATGCCTTTGAGTAGCAAACCCTTACTCATTCTTCAAGCCCCAATTAAAATGTCCCTGCCTCTCTGGCACTTTCTCTGATTCCCCCAGATCATTTGTTGCTCCCTCTCCTTGCTTTCACAGCTCTCCGTGTAGATCTCACTTGTTACCCTTACGATGTTATATCATTATTACTTTCTGTGGCTGTTTCCAACACTGGACTGTGAGATTCTCCAGGGGAGGGATGATAGGCATGGGACTCAATTCATGAGCATCTCTTGAGTACCTTTCATGTGCCTGGCTCTGTGTTAGTTTCCACAGAACCACAGCAAAAAGATACATGACATAGTCTCTCCCTCCTGAGTGTTGTTTGAATCATAGTGGGGCCCAAGGCAGAGGTTGATGAAGCAGCTGGAAAAGCCTGGCTGTGTAGAAATGAGCTTCTGTCACTTCTTTACACCCTAGCACTTAGCCCAGGTACAGCTCAGTCAATGGTTACTCCATAAATACATGAGCAAATAAATTAATAAATTAATCCACTCAGCGAAATCTGCTAAGCACTTTTCTAGGTGTTGGGGATGTGGCAGAGAACCAACCTATTAACTCTCTCTTCTCATTGAACTTATATGGGTGTGTTGGTTGGGACGGGAGTGGGCGGGGAAAAGGATAGACAAGAAATAAGTCAACAAATCAACTATGTCAGGGGATGAAAACTACAGGAAAAGAAATCTAAGTAAGGTGATGGAGAGGTAGCAGATGGTGAGATGCCCTGTACCACGTCCCTTCAGCCACCTCTGACTTCAGCTGCTGCTGAGGAGAGGTCCTTTGCTTACAACAACCTCCCACCTCTGGCACTTTCTCCAAAGCTGAGAAGCTGGCTCTCCCTGGGAGGAGCAGCCTTCCCTCCAGCAGGATTAGTTCCAATTGCCCACAGTGGTCACCAGCTCCATCTTCAGCCCTTCATTGACTTTCTCTCCTACCTTGTTTCACTCCCCCATCCTTCACTCCAGCTCCTTAGAATCACCTGTCAAATAAACATTCTGTTTCAAGTTATAACCTCAGGCTGGAGGAACCCAGACTAAGACAGAGGATACTAGAGGGGCCGCTAATCAATACAGAGTAGTTAGGAAAGGACTCTTTGAATGAGCTGCCTGAGAAAAGAGAGTAAGCTACGGTCACCTGGAGGAAAGGCGTCTCAGAAGGAACAGCAAGTCTCACCCTAACCCTGAGGTGGGTGTGTGCCTGGCGTGTTTGAGGAACAGCTGGGGGAAACAGCTGGAGCAGAGGTGAGCCAGGAAGGAAGCAGGAGATAATATCGGAATAGGAGCAGAGACCCTGTAAGCCAAGGTAAGGGGTTTACAGTTTATTCCGAATGAATGAATTGGACGTCTTTGAACAGAGGAGAGGCAGGCTGCACCTGAGGTTTTAAATGAACGAATGCATGCATGCATGTGTACTGCTTATGACCGAAACAGACCTAACAAGTAATTTGGTTATTTAGAGATTCCAATTCATGCAGATCTGAAAGGCAGTCGTATTTCATGAGACAGAGTGGAATCACAACCAATTCTTCTGGTCAGGACTGATTTGACTCTGCACTCAGATGTCTCTGAATCAGCTGCTGTCCAAAGTCACTTGACTTTGGTAAGCCTGTGCAGGAGGGAGAAGTAGGAAGGCAGGCAATAGGAATTCGAGGCCAGGCAGAATTTCCCTGGGTACTGAGGATTTTGAAAATGATGTTGAGGCTGCATAAAGGTCACAGACTGCTTGTTACTTTGTGATGGGTGGGATTAAGTCAGAGTGTCCGCTGCTTAGCAATGTTTTAGCAGGTGGGCTGCAAGTAAATTTCAGCTTCCTTCACGAAACCGAACTCCACAGCTAAAGGGGATGTTAGCTAATTCATTGGGTTTGTGAGAAACTGCTAACTGGCAGCTCAATTACTTTTGCCTTCCCTGTGGCAAAGCCATGCAGGATTGTTGGGTTCCATAGCAGTTTCTCCTTTGCAAGGTGGCACCCTCCAGCTTCATTGCTGGGATTTCTGAAAGAGGTGTTTATGGTATTTATTTATGGCTTTGCTGAAAAATGAGCACCCTGATCGGATCACAAAATGAGATGACTCAGAGAAATGATTGTGCTTCCTCTTTAAGACTTAGGAGCAAAAGGGCCTAGTGGCATAGGAATGCGGAAAGACTGGCGTGGAGTTACTCAGGCCCAAGGGTCAAGGTGTGGGCACCAAGCTAGGACCCGGAGGAAGGAAGATGATAAAAGTCCTAAGGAGAGAAATGCCCCTTTCCCTGGTGAAAACTCAGGAATGAATAATCCCACACTAATCTGACTTTTTCTGGGCCTCCCGTTCATTTGCTCCGTGTGCATTAAATTTATCATCACTGGCGTAGCTGGAAAATGGAGGTCAAATTTCATTTTGGCCTGCAACGTGATAAAAATGACCCGCAAAAGGTAGATGACAGGTTGTTATTTTATGCCCTGGAAAATAGCAAAGATCAGATAGTGCCTCCTCTGTGTCCTCTTTTTTTTTCTTCTTGGATGGCTGATACTAACTTTCCTTAGTAATGCATCATAAATGCACATCCTCATTTGTTATAAGGTGGTCAAAGTTTAAAACAAGAACGATCTTTTTCTAACTGGCAATTTCAATCAGTACAGGTTGACTAGGCACCCTTCGCTGTGTGAGTTCTTTACGGAACCACTGACAAGTCGTAAAAATATCCAGAGCACAAGCGTGACATTCAAACACACTCTCTCTTCTGCTTATAGTTCATTGACTCCCAGAAGTCATCTATTTATAGCAATTAATGATTTCTAAGCAATTAGATCCCCCTGTTTCAACAACTATCATGTCATAGGATAAATCCTTCCCCACAGAAAGGCGTGTGGCAGGCAGCTTCAGGTATGGGAATCGAGGCCAAAGTTGGGATGCATGAGGCGGGGGAAGAAATCTTTTCCTTTGGCGTTTGAGGTAGGTAGGATTCACATCAATGAGGACTATCAGGAATTGTCTCTACATCAAGATTTTGAAACTTAGGAAGTGCTCACTTACCCTCCACCTAGCTTTGCCTCCAAGGATAAGAGCGATAGCACCTGCCTGTCACTCTGCCAGGTGACAGCCTGGCTACTGCATTGCAGCCTTCTCCACTGGAGGTCCTTCATGAGTCAGTACTACTCTTGCTTTTGCTTTGCTTTGTAAAGATCATTGCAAGGGCTTATCTTGGGTAATTGTTATTACTACCATCTGCATTACGGTATAATTACCTCTCCAAAATGCTAGATCTCTTTAGCTGATGTTTAAAGATAAGTAATAGCCAAATAATTGCAAAGCCTTTGGATAGAGAGCAGGAGCTCTGCAATAAAAGGTGGGCTGTGTTTACAGCCTGCGCTTCTCTCTCCGGTTTTTATTTTTCCTTCTTTGGGAGTGGTAGATGGGGGACCGATTTTCCTCCCTAGCTCTCCCTTTATTTTTACACAGACTGATGACTAAGTCAATGTGGTAGAATTTATCCTTATCCCACTCTGATATCCATCCTATACAATTGCCCGGATGAGGATATGGCATTCAGGAAAGTTAACTTCCGTTGATGGGAAGTCGTGGTGGGTAAATTCTCTCTCTCTTCCTGAGGACTGAAGGTGGGAAAGCAGATGAGATAGATTAGAGAGAAGTCCCATGGCCTCTCTCGGATCAGGCAGGCAGGTTTGGTGTCTTCTCATCCCGACTCCTCACCTTTTAAATAAGCTGTTGATTGGAACTTCTTTCTTTGTGGCCCCTGATGCTCTGAGGTTCAGGCTACAATTTCAAGACTAAACCTTGAGCGTATTTCTTTATTAGCATGATCGATCAGCAGAACCTCAGCCACCTGTGAACCTGGTGATTTTGCTATAAATTCTGGAATACCTCAGACACAGAACCATAGACGGTGAGGCTTAAAAAGGGAGAGAATGGGGAAAATGAAGAAAACGGGGAGAAAAATATGGATTAATTGGTAATGCAGAGAGAAAAAGCATGACGGCATCATGATGGTTTGCGTAAAGAACAGTATTGAATTTATGGTTTTAAAATCACTATTTTAAATCCTGCTTGCTGTTTGACATTCTCATTTTTCTAGAAATTCATTTGAGTAAGCAAATTAGCCCAAATATTCATCTCCTTAAATTTTTAAACAAGTAAGGCAGACGGATTACTTTGAGCCTTGTGGACTCAAGGAATAGACACCACATGCCTGCAAGATTTGGGGTCAGTAGTATACTAGCTTGGAAAATACTCTCAGTCCTCAAATTTGCCCTTCTGTGAAAATTTATGGCAGATGTAATAATTAATTTTATGAAGCTACTTAAAAATTGCAATTATTTGGGAGTTACTTTGTGCCATTACCCATACGAGGCTTTTTATTAGCGTTATCTCATTTAATCAACACAATAGTCCTATGAGTAAAATTATTATTCTTTCAGTTTTATAGATGAGGAAACTAACCCTTAGAAAGTTTAAATAAGTTGTCCAAATCATATTAACAGAGCTGGGATTTGAACCCAGCTAAGTCTCTGCTGTTAAGAACTTATATATGACGTATGTACTCTGCTCATGTGGTGGAGTGGATATCTGTATCTATATCCATAACTATAGCTACATCTATACAGATATATAGTCATATATACATAAAAGTTTACCTGTGATTGTGCAATATGACTGCTGGATATCTTAGCTATGCATTTATTATAAGCCAGGATTTATATTGGGCAAACCAGGAAAGATGATAGCTATTTTGCTGAGGAAGATTCACCCTGAGCTAACATCTGTTGGCAATCTTCCTCTATTTCACATGTGGGCTGCTGCCACAGCTGGGTTTGATGAGCATTTTGTAGGTCTGTACCTGGGATCTGAACTGGTGAACCCCGGGCTGCTGAAGCGGAGTGCGCAAACTTAACCACTACGCGACGGGGTCGGCCCCCTTAAGATGCTAGTTTTTTCTCTCAACAGCTAGTTATATTCTCCATTCTGGTGGAAAACATGCTGGAAAAGATTGTGGTGGGTTGGTGTTTATTTGCTAGGCTGCTGATTAGCCTCTCCCCAGCTGAAACAGCATCCCTTCTCTTGCTCCATTCCCAACACCACCAATTAAGCAATCATTTTAAAAGCATTTCTTCTAGCACCATTTTAAGAAATATCTGCACCCGTAAGAGCTGACATTCAAACAGGCAAATCATGCAGCTTCCTGAATGTGCTTGTAAGTGTGTGTGTGTGTGTGTGTGTGTGTTTTAAGGGGGACTAGAAATGTGCCTAACTCCCTAAAATACATTCCTGGCCCACCAGTGTCTGAAATTCCTCTGGTAGATCTTGGTTCCTTTTCTTTTTTTTCTTTTGGCCAGGAAGATTGGCCCTGAGCTAACATCTGTTGCTAATCTCTTTCTTTTTGTTTGAGGAATATTGTCCCTGAGTTAACATCTGTGCCAATCTTCCTCTATTTTGTATGTGGGATGCTGCCACAGCATAGCTTGATGAGCAGCGTGTAGGTCTGCACCTGGGATCTGAACCTATGAACTTGGGCTGCTGAAGCAGAGTGTGTGACCTTAACCACTGCACCACTGGGCTGGCCCCAGATCTTGGTTCTTTTGACATAAAAGTTTATTGTATGTTCAAGGACAAAATTCTTGGAAGAAGGGCTATAGTAAACCCTGCCATGTATTGTAAGCAGTTTTTATCAGATGTTGTCTAGAGACGCAGACTTAGATGAGGGCAGGTAAAGAAAGCATGAGGAGCGTGGACAGCTCGTGGGAGGTTGTGGGGGCATTGGTTTTGAAGACTAGAAAAGGGATGCTAAGGAATATGAAGGTAAACTCCACATTCTTCTCTATTTTCCATTAAACCATTGCTAACTCTGGCTAGTTAATTGGATTAGCCAAGGAAAGAGTTGAATCAGTGCTGGCTGCTTTAATGGAAGTTTCCATACTTGGCACCAAGACAACACATTCTCCCTAGTAGAGAGTTGCCCAGTCTGTGGTCTTTCTTCTTCCTTCCTTTTGGTTAATGGTGGACTCTCGATGGAGTGTCTCTTTTGTAGGAGTCCCCACGCCTTCTTGGAGCACCCACAGAAACAAGGCACAGAACCTGCCCTCATGGAGCTCCTAGCCTAGGTGGATACACTAAGAATCAAAATGCCCGAGGCTTCATAAAGCTCAGGAAGGGATCAATCAGCTGGAGTTGTTGGGATAGATTGCATAAAAGATGATATTGAACTCTGGGTCCTGATACATGAATGGCATCTTCACGTGTGGAAAGGAGGCAGGGTGTGAAAACTTCTCAGGAAAGAATCGTTCTGGAGTCAGAATTTTCAGGTCCCAATGAAGCCTCATATAGCTTAAAATTAGTAAGGATAGAACAAATCGGTCCCCAAGGGGTCTCATTGCAGGACGTTCCCCGTCAGGATTCGCTTACCTGGAAGGCTGGGGAGAGGTGAGCCGCTGCTGATCTGAGTCCTGTGTCCCGTTCCCTTCCATGGCTGTGGCATGTCTGGAATGGATGCTAATTGAATTTCAAAGTGAAGGTACCCCTCCTGTTACTGTGGTGAATACCCCAGTCATTGAAACCTGGCATCACCTTATCCGTTCCCAGCCTTGCCTCCCACTGTTTGTTTTAGGGGACAGCTCAGGTAAAGGCAAATACATCCCAAACAGATAGATTAATGCCTTTTAAACAAAGAAAACCAGGAAGACTTCTGAAAAAATGGAAAAACCGTAGTTTGATATTTTTGAGAAAAGTTACTAAAGACTCTTAAATTTGCATTACAACTTAAATACGCTAAAGCTTTTGCAGTTATAGACTCAGTAATCGATCTAGATATCTCTTCTTGCTTTCTCTTTTCTAATGTTCTGGTGCCGAGCAAAAACAGCGTTTCTAATTTACATGTCCAAATTAGTTTCAACTTACTTATATTGAATGATAATAGATTTCTTTTCTTTATAATTAATGTTGTCTGAAAACATAATACAGATTTAACTTATCATTGTAAAGATCTTAAGATTTTAATATTTTTGCAGAGGCATAAATACAGTGTAGCTATAATTATTTCATTATGTATGTATAAAAATAGGATACGGCAAAAAGTACATGCTTTCCCTCACTGATTACTCTTAATGTCTCCCAAATTTCCTGATTTACAATATTCTCTAAGGATGTAGATTTTTCTAATTGAAGTACAGTAATTTGCATATTTTTAGACCTTGTTGACACAGTTAATTGATATGTCATTACTTATATCATGCTGAATATAATTTACACTCTTTATTCACGGCAGACTTACAATGCTGGCCTTTTGGGGAAGAATTCACAAAGTCATGTTCTTTGTCTTGCTTTTCTCTTTTGCTTAGCCAGCCTTTGCCCAAGGAAAACCAACAGGAATGGTGGCCAATTGGCAGAGTCTTCTGTTTGGCTAAATATTAACCATTAACATAATAATCTAATAAATCTTAGCATTGGTGTTAAAATGTACATTTTTCTAGCAGTCTGCTATTTTCAAAGGACAGTCACTTATTATTGTCTCAGTTAATCCTCACATAACCCTTGAGATAGGGATTGTTACATTTCCTTTACTGATGAGCAAATAGAGGCTAAGAGAGGCGTGAAGACTGATCCAAGGTCACAAAGCTAGAAGATTGCAGAGCTGGGATGGGACACAGTTCTTTCGTCTCCAGGACAATGTTTTTCCACTGCACCACGCATTCTGCCAGAGAGGTAAGGAAATAGGACTGAAGAGTGTGAAAGACAGAACAGGAAAATAAGAAAGAAATGCTAGTGGAGCCATGGACCAAACATACAAGCTTAGAGACAGGGGATACAAATTCATGTCAGTGTTGTCTATCGAGGTGTGTCTGAAAGATTTAATGCTCCCAGTACAGTTGCACATTTCTCCCTCTCTCTCAGAACTCTGAATGGGAGTGTTGTATACACCCTATGGCTTGGGCCCAAGCTTTCCACTCCTTTGTCCCTCCCACAGTGCTTTGCTATGTTCAAATGAGGCACTCAGAAATAATTGTTGAATGAGTGAATGGCATTCTTCAAAAGTTGGAGTTATGGCTTCATTGTTCTCATGATGGGCTATGATTATATCTGTGCCTGCTTCGGCCACCCACACCCATCTGAATCACACAGGCCTCCTCTGCAAGGTAGAATTACTTTTTGCCTTTCTCCTTTTCTTTCTTTCTTTCTTTTTTTAAGCCCCATTACTCAGGCTGGAGAGTTCTCGTTAAAAAGATGGCTGGAATTTGGCCTAGCGTTTACGTGGATTGCTAAAGATGTAGGATCTGCTTTTGGTGGATTTCCAAGTGTGCAATCCATCCAAGCAGCTGAAAATCACAACAAATGGAGTTCAGAAAGCATGCAAAGGCGAGACATTATTGTATAATGGAAAAAGCATCAGCTTGGGAGCGAGACAGACCCAGGCATGGATCCAAAATCTGCCGTTTGCTAGCCATGTAACTCCTTGAAAATCACCTCCCTGAGCCTCAGTTTACGTTTCTGCACAACGGGACTCTAGTTCATGCTTCCCTCTGAAGGCAGTTCAGAGATAAGGCATGTAGAGTGCCTCGTCCAGTACCTGGCACCCACTGGATCTTATGTCCTGTCCCTCATTCATGTTCAGGCTGATGTTGACCCCATTTAGATGGGTTGTAACTTCTGCTCAAAGAACACATACAGCTCAATTCTTCATTCATGGGTATTGGACCATGTGACTTTTTCATGCCTTGTTAACGTCACGGGTTTGTGTTGGGAACTGTGAAGTGCTTCCTGTTGTCCACTGTGAACACAAGTAGAGGGGCTGCTGTGTTCTTCCGCCAGCAGCTGTGGGGGCCGTTCATTTCCTGGAATCTGGGGGCTCACTGGGCTACCCTGTTTTACGGAAGGGGGCAGTGTTTGGGAGCCGGGTGGGATCCTCCTGCTCTCTTTATTGGGAAACTCTTTTTCTGATGAACGACAGGCTCATCTTCCTCTTGAGGGTGCTGCTGCTGTTGATCGCTTTCCACCAACAGTGGGAAATATGCTGAGCTTGACAAGAGAGTGAGGGCTGGCCACTGGCTGTGGTTTTCCTTTATTTCTTGAGGAATGAGCTGGTAGAATAGAAAGAGCCCAGGCTATGAAGCCCTGCAGCTGAATTCTGCCTTTGGATTTCAACTGCATGACGTGCAGAAGCCACTTCATCTGTTTGAGGCTAAGTTTCTTCCTTTGTAAAATGGGGCTAATAAAACCTAATTTATAGGGCTTGGAGAGGATTAGAACCTGGGAGTTAGTGGCGGTTCAGGAAATAAGAGAGATAATGATTTTTGTTGTGTTCATGAGACGACTTACAGGCCAGTTGTATCCATGAGTTGAGTTGGTAGCCACCTACGTGTTGTGATTGTGCCAAGGACTGGCCAGCAGTAGAGGACCCTGCTGCTGGCCAGGGGCTCACAATCCTTACAAGTCTTCTGTAACTCTGGACATTTTGATTGGGTTATGCTGTGAGGCTGCCTGGCATGGCACCTCCTTGGCTAGGTACTGTGTTAACAAGGATTTTTTGTTGGATCGACCAATTCCCTTCCCTTCTAACCTAGGAGGAAGTGGCAGGGTCTTGCAGAGTCAGGTTACAGAGCAGGTGTGCTTGGGAAGAGGATGCTGGGAAATGGTGGAAGGTGCTGCCAGGTGAAATCCTTTGGTGGGGAGCTCAAGGCAGTCTGATAGGGATGGGGCATAGGAGGCAGTGAAAGAGAGTGAGGCCTCCCCATGGCTAAAGCTATTAAACTAAATGCATGGAAAGTAAGGGTCTCCTCTGTGCCAGCCACTGCGCCAGGTGCCAGCAAGGAGAACTCTTAAGTCAGCCTCTGTTCTCAAGGTGCTGACCACCTAGTGCACAAACTGTGAATGCAAGTCAGAGTAAGGCAACACCTATGCAGGTATGATGCAAGAACTATAGGTGGTGCAAGGAGTGGTTCTCACTTGTAGTAGGGGTAATTAGAGAAGGCTTCCTGGAGGAGGTGACATTAGAAGGGCCTGGAAGTCTAAAAGAGGACAATTGCCACGTACTTCCTATTTTGTAGTCTTGCCAGAGGGTGGGCTAAAGCACTTAGCTAGGACTTTCTCAAGGGTGCAGCAGAACTTCCTGATGGGTTTACGTTTCTGTCTACACATGCAGAGTGAAATGGAGAATCCAATCAGCTATTTGGATCGTTCAGGTCGGTTTTTGAGGCAATGTTGGGGCCTTTACTTGAATTATCCTGGTGGTTTCCATTTTTTTCTTCTTTACTCTAGTTCCCCCGGGACCATCCCTGTTGGTGAAGAGAATGATACTGGTAAATGTTGTCAAAGCACTCATGGTGTCTGAGGGTTCCTTAAGAGTTAGCGCCTTAGCCTGATCCCCAAACTCACCTTCCACTTCCTTGGGGAAAGCCTGACATTGAGATGGAAGCCTCGGAGGTGGGAACAAGGAAGACTTCTCTACTGTGGCAATTATTAGAATGCTAGTGTAGCCTCAGGATACAGGACATAGATGGACAATGACACCAATGAGCTGGCCCTTGCCTGCCTTGCCAGTTCTATCCAGTACCGCTTTTCTCCCCTACTCGCCATGTCTTGGCCATATTGCCTTTTCTCAGTTCCTGGAGTACGCCATATTCTTTCCCGTCTCAGACCTTCACCTGTGCTGTTCCCTCAACCTGGAATACCTTTTCTGCCACACTTTAACCAACCTCTGCTTATCCTGCAGTCCTTGTTTTAAATATCACATTCTTAAAAGATCCTCTAATCTACATCAGGTCCTTCATGTTATTCTCTTTCATGGGACCCTGGTACTTATCCTTTAGGGCGCTTATAAAAATTTGTGATTGTATATTTACTTGTGTGCTTGTTTAACATTATGTCCTCTGCTAGACTGTGAGCACCAGAAAGGCAGGGAATATTTCGATTTTTTTACCCCTGTTGCATAAGGACCTATACAGTGTCTATAGCGTAGTAGATGCTTAATCCACAACTATTATTTACTAGGTGAGTGAATAAATCATACAGTTGTTGATCTGGAAGAGATCTTAGCAGACATCTAACATAAAGGCCTCTCTTTCTTAGAAGAAGATACTGCAACCACAGATGTGCAGTGACAAGCCAGGTTGGGTTAAACAGATAAATAGGTAGTTGGTGGCAGAACCAGGATCAGCCACTGAGTTTCCTGAATTCCAAACTGGTGATTTTTCTATTAGATGATTTTAGAGGTAGCCTAACATGGTGATTAAGAGTGAAGATTCTGGAACCAGCAGCTCCATGGGCAAAGTACCTAACTTCTCAGTACCTCGGTTTCTTCATCTATATACTGGGTGTAAAAAAGGCGACCCATCTCATAGGGTGGTCATGAGATGTAAATGAGAAAATGTAGGTAAAGCACTTAGAGAAGTGCCAGCTCATGGGGAGTGCTCAATAACTGTTAGCCATCATCATTACATCACCACGATCATCATCATCATCATCATCATCTTGAGTCAATGAGGGCATTTGCGGATGACAAGTGACACCATCCTAAGGTGCATAAGCAAAGAGGACTAGTATTCATGGCATTTTATTGCCCTAAAACCCAAAAGTCCCTAGAGAGGCAATGGGGGCTGCAGATGCACAGGTCTCTCTATAAGTGGTGCAATGTTTGGCAATGAAAAAAACAAGTGTGTTTAAAGAAAACGCACACTAACTTTTTCCACACTAGATGCTCATCTGGAAAATACCTCTGGCTGCACATGCAGAAGCCTCGGTGGTCACAGCAGGTACTCAACTTTTTGCTGGCAATTAGCTGCTGTCTTTCCTTGGCAGTCCCGCCTGTGGTTCTGTCAACCAGTGGCACTGAACGGGTTAGAAGAGCAATCATGCCCCCATGCAAAGGAGCACATGCTCCAAGTGGCTCCAACTGAGTATCAACCTCTTTGCAACCTACCTTCAGAGATGATAATGCAATAATAAGGCGCCCTGCTAAGTGCCTTACCTGCATTCACACTCATTTAATCTTCCCATCAACGCTGTGAGGTGGGTTCCATTTACAGACACTGAGGACACTGAGACACAGTGGGAATAAACTGCCCAAGGTCACATGTGGCATGAGCATGTGGCAAATACAGATCTGCACCCAGGTGGTCTGATGCAGAAGCACCCACACTTTTAATAACTGGGTGATCCTGCCTCATGAGGCACAGCTGTAGTAGGTGACAGGTGGAGTTATTGGAAGCCCAAATATTTATTCTGAGGTGGCTCGACTCTAACTTAATGTTTTCATAGAAGGGTCCTCTTTGCATTCTGAGATATTTCGCACTGTGTGTGCCTCTGTCTCTGTCTGTCTGTCTCTATTTGTATGTCCCTCTTATTTCTCTTGCTCTCCCTCTCTGTCTGCCTCCCTCCTCGTCTCCCCCACCCTCTCTCCGCTTCACACAGGGCCGAAGTTTCCAGTCCACACACAGTCTGATAATTGACATGGTCAGCACAGGTATCAACATGCCATGAATTCACGAACATTCAAATTGCACTTGCTGTATATAAGTGACCAGAGATCGGTTTAAGAATCACCCTCCCTCCAGCAATATCTGTAAATGGAATCAGACCCAGGGATGATTCTTTATACATATAATGCTTTTGCTGCTTTAAAGGAGAGGAAGAAGGTAAAAATTCCGAAGCCCTGAAAGCAAGCAATATTCTCAACTAAAAAAAAAAATCTGTTCTCTCCAGCTATAAACATGCAATAAATCACCCATACAAATAGCCTAATCTTTAAACTGAAAGTTGGCAGCTGTGCTAACTTGCTTCTTGGACCAGCAAGGGGAGAAATACAACGCCAATGGCACTACCTTCGAGAAGATGGGGCATTACGTGTTGGTTGTGTACATTGAGAATACTGCAGGTTCATAGATGAGCATTTCTGGGGTCTTGGACGCATGCTTGCTTTAGCTCTTTTGGAGAATTCCAAGGTTTGCTTTGTCAATATGAGCCTGATTTAGTCTTCAGTTTTAAGATAAGAAAATCATCCGCCTCTCAGTTTTTCTCGGTTTCTCAGGTATATGACTTAAGAATTTTAATGATTTTGGAATTACATCGTGACAGGCTGAGTTTTTTTGTGGAGGGTGGTGAAGGACATAATTACTCAAGTTTCAGGGAATATCTGGTATTTCATGAGGGAAAATGTCAACATTTGGTACATCTGATGATTTCATTTTATATGTGTGAAAACAGAGGCAAATGTCTGTATTTGAGGAGAGTAATTGTATAGATCAGTGTCTGTACTTTTCTCGAACACACTGTTAAAATAATAATTAAGGCTCCACACCTGTTAGACTGTGAACAAAATCCTTTTCTCAGAAAACAGTGCCTTTCGAGAAGCTCACAGAATCACTGAGACGAGGATGGGAATGGTGCGTAGCTTTCTTGTCTCTACTCCTTTTTCCACATCTGTCTCCATATGTCTATTGTTTTTTCTTCTTCTTCTGCCTCTTCCATCACTATCTCCTTATTCCTCCTCACTTCTCTTCTGGGGAAAGCTGTTTCTTGACCTTAGGAAATGATTTTAGCTGGGATATCTCTGGGCCACTGGTATTTTCATTACCACCATTACCATGGTGGACTGGTTTCAGTGAAGCTTCTAGACTAAGGCAGCCTAGGAAGAAGGACCTGGCCACCCACGTCCAAAAAATTGGCCATGATAACCCTATGAATAGCAGTGGAACATTGTCTGATACTGTGCTGGAAGGTGAGAGGATGGTGCAAAAAGACTGGGCAGGATTCCACTCTGCCATACGTGGGGTCACTGGGAGTCCGAATTGACTCAATGGCACTAACAACAACAAATCTCTGAGCCAGATTGGGATGCAGCACCTCCTTCTATGTTTCTTGAGCCAAGTAGAATTTCAACTGGGCTCTGAAAAAAACAGGTGGCAAATTAGGAGAGAAAACCATCACCAGCACCAAGAACAGCATCCTCACTTTGATCTACCCCGGGCTGAGGTTGGGCACAGAGGAGGAAACTAATCAACCAGGCATTTATTGAGCACCTAAGTGCAAGACACTCAGCTGGGTCCTGGGGAAGCACCGTTTCTGCCCTTGGTGACCTGATGGGATTGGTTGCTATAAAACAAAGGCACCTCCCTCAATATCAGGTCTGGATTAAGCACCTGGTAAGGACTGGCTGATTAATTTCCCAAACACCTCTTCAAAGTGAGTTTCAGAGTTCTTAAAAGACCCATGGGAGGTGGCAAAGAAAAATATAGTTAGTGTGCACCGCTGGACCATCTTTTGTCTCACTGAAAAATAGAATATTCTTTTTTTTCAGTAAATTTATGTATTCTCCTTAAGAAGTCAGTTTCCTAATTTCCAAATTGGGGATAATAAAAGTACCAAACTCTGGGTGAAATACTTAGCACTGTGCCAAACACATTATATTCAATGCTTGTTAGCTACTATTATCAGGGTGGTATAGTCCATTGGCTTCCTACAATTTGTATCACCAATTTCAGGTGGCTCAGTGATACTTTCACACCACCACACTTCATCTAATGATGTCAGAGGACAGAAGCGCAACAAAGAAAGTTGGACATGAGATGTCAAGGAAGTGCATTTTTTTTTTAAGGATTTTATTTTTTTCCCTTTTTCTCCCCAAAGCCCCCCGGTACATAGTTGTATATTCTTCATTGTGGGTTCTTCTAGTTGTGGCATGTGGGACGCTGCCTCAGCGTGGTTTGATGAGCAGTGCCATGTCCGCACCCAGGATTCGAACCAACGAAACACTGGGCCGCCTGCAGCGGAGCTCGCGAACTTAACCACTCGGCCACGGGGCCAGCCCCCAAGGAAGTGCATTTTTTTTAGCAAGGTAGCAGAGGAAGATTCAGCAGGTATTTTTTTTCGTTTTGTAGGTAAGTATTTTTCACACCAGGCCTTGTGTACATGGAGTTTTATATCTTTTCTTCAACTTGCAAACTGATCATTTCCCAGAAACTAGACTCCAGTAACATTTCATTAAAAAAACGTCTTCGCCGGGCAAGGCACTGAGTCACATCTTGCATTTTTCCTTTTATCCCTAGCAGATCCTTTTTAAGATCAGATGTTCCTGATACAGGTAACAAGGTCATTGAAGGTAGAATGAAAGATCAGAGCAAGGAACGCAAACCAGCGCGCACAATGAGATTATTTTATATCACAGGGAAGCTGCCCCCCTTGCTGCAAGTCTGTTCTGAATATAAACATTTAGTTTCACCGCAATCCAGTACCTAGCAAGGTGCTAGAAACATGCCAGGTGTCCAATGACCATTTGTTGGTTGATATTCACAAAACTCTTTTCCAGGACCTTAAAGAAACTTCCTAACTTTGGTTCCATTTCTGCCCTCTGGTCCACCTAAGGACGTAGACACTCCCTTTCGGTGAGATGATCCTTCAGTACTTGGAAGGCATAGTAGCCAAGAGCCTAGGCTTTAGAGCCAAGCTGCCTGGTCCAGAGCCTGGATCTTGCCAGCTTGTAACTAGTGCGATCATAGGCAATTACTAAGTGCCCTGTACCTCAGCATTTTCATCTGTAAAATGGGGTAATAAGGATTCCTACTTGACAGAGATGACTTTATATATGCAAGGTACTTAGAGCAGTGTCTGGCACTCAGTAACTGCTGTAGAAGTATATACTTGTGTTATTGTTGTTACTATTGCCAGCTACTGAGTCTTTTACTACACTTTGATAAATGCTTTTCATCTAGCATATCGCTTTATCCTTATTTCCATTTGATTTCTTTGCATGATTTCCACTTAGAGTCATCTCCTTAGAGAAGTGTTGTGTAAGCTATTTTATCTTCCTTGCAGCCCTTCTCAGGGCCTGAAGTCATTTGTGTTATTTCTTTGATTACGTGTTTATTGTGTCACTCTCTGCACTGGGATGTAAGCTTATTGAGGGCAGAGGTGCTGTCTGCCTTGTTCACCATGTGATTTCTGGTGCCTGGGAGCCTGGCCTGTAGTAGGTACTCATAAATATTGACTGACTGACTTGGTTCTCTTGCCCAGTGGAGATATCCCTAAGACCGTTAGCCGTTTCTCAGGTGATCTGGTTTCTACACTTTCTCCAGCCTGCTATTCATCTTATCCCTCTTAAGCTGTGGTACCAAGAACTGAGCCGATATACAGAAGTGATCTTGTCAGCCTCAAGGGCTGCGGAAGTGTTCTGTCTCGGCAAAATGGGCCTCCATATTGTTTTCTCAGGGTGAGATTTTAATAGCTTTTTTCATTTCTGTTTCAGCCAGGTAGCACCTTTAGCTACTGACCCGCTAGACTATGAAGCAAGGTTTTCCTTGCACAATTGTAGTTGACTATGCAGGACTTTACTTTTATCCTTGTTAAATTAAGTTTTCCTTGCTCTCTGCCCAAGGTTCTGTTTGTCAAGGTATCTTGGAACTTTCATTCTGACATCTATTGTATGAGCTCTCTTATCTTCATGTACCCATACGTAGTTAATCAGCATGATTTATACACCTTCCTTCAAGCAACTGGCAAAAATGTGGAGCTGTGGATATACAGCCTGTGGCAACCAAAGAGACACCCCATATTGACATAAAAAAGAAATGATCGGAATTCCTACAATAGTAATATCGAGTGTTAATTAACTACTTGGCACATGTGAGATCTTGTTCTAAGAGTTTCAAATGAATTAGCTCATCTAATCCTCACAAGAACCCTCCAAAGTAACTACCATTATCATCACCATATGTATGTGGAGAAACTAAATAACTAGTAAGAGAGAAACTAATTTACCCAAGATACTTGGTGTTGGGATTCAACCTGGGGAGGATTTGAACCTGTGTTTTTCTCTCTAACACAACTACTCTGTGATCACTCTCGTAGATACTAATCCATTAGTTAATACTTCCTGGTTACAGTGATTTTTAGCTATTAGTAATTCACCTGAGTCTACCATCTTATTCTCAAAGAAACTATGGAGCAATTTAGCCAATAATTTGATTAAGTTCAGATTTACTCTGTTTATGGCATTTCCTTGGTATTCTTTGTGGGCAGTAATTGAAGGAGCAAAAATATGTTCCCAAAGCCAGGAACTGGTTTACTTTGGACTGGCAGCTGCCTACTTAGATGAGGCAGAGGCAACCTTTCTTATCCCAGAGAGGTCATTTTTTGAGTCTTGATTTTGTAAGTGACACAGAAAAAATGGCTTTAAATGCTTCTACTTAAATGCTCATATTGAGGATCAAAAATACTAAAAAATGGCATGAGGCATTGGGAGTTGTCTGGCAGCTTTTACACATCCATCTTCTAGTCCATGTGGACAGGAGTGAACGGTTTCACAGCCTCACAGCCATCGAGGGCCTGGTGATATTTACCATGCCCTACTTCAAGTTGCTTATTCAGATCATGAGTGCTGAAAAGAGTGAAAAACTCAGTTGGGACCAATGAAATAGTGTCTGCTTGTTGGGCCCAGGGCTGGAACACTTGCACATGGTTCTTCAGATGGCAGAGTGTAGCTCACGTAAGTGACCCCTGGAATTGTCATCTCCATTAGAGTTCTCTTTGGCCTACAAAAGCCTTGTAAGTTGCCCTTCCCTTGTACCTGATATTCAAAATAAGGAATTGAAGTTTATCAAATATACGGTAATAGAGTATTTCTCAGAGTATAGCAAGTAGGATGATTTTAGGTGGTATACAGATGAACATATGCATTTTTTATTTTAACAGTTATGGAGAAAATATGTAATTAGTTTATAAAACAAGTGATCTCATGGTTATTATTGCTTAGAATTAGACAAAGCAAAAAATGTGACTCAATTTGAACTTCATTTAAAGAAAAATATTCAGTAAATAACAATATTGGTGGTTTGCAGAGTAGCAATGATTGTGAGAGTGATATGTAAATGAATGATGTTTGTAGAATATTGGGCTAATGCAATGTTAATTAAAAATGTAGTGTTATATATGTAAATGCCATTAAACGTTTTTCATGCTCATTATATTTCCAGAGCTCAAATTGGGCATGTAGTCACAGTGGATGCACTCATTCATTGCAGGAAGAAGGGCTGATGGATCGGAGAAGGGAGGCAGTAATGGTGGTAAATCCTAGAGAGACATCAGTCCTTGGTAGAATGGTGGATAGGATCTGGTAATGAGAAGCAAACACCCGAGAATTATTAACTCCTACTCGTCGTTTAAATCAAATTATTCCATATTTTTGTCTTTGAGTGTTACTTTAACCCTCTCACCCCCAACATTTGTTTTTTAATTACAAAGGAATCTAGTTTTTCAGTAACAAATGAAAAACATGCCAGCTGAGACAGCCTTGACTATCTGAACTCTGTTTTCAGTAATGCCACTGTATCAGTCAGCTCTTGCTGTGTAACACACCATCCTAAGATTTAGTGGTTAAAATAATAACCATTTTTTGGCTCATGAGTCTGTGGTTCTGCAGTTTGGGCTTGTCTTATCTGGGTTCACCCACACATTTGTGGTGAGCTGGTGGTTAGCTAGGCAGCTTTGCATTTGAGGCTTGTAAGGCTGTCACCTGGGGTGATGGGGGTGACTGGACCACATGTCTCTCATCATTCATCAGGATAGCATGGGCTTGTTCTCTTGGCAGAGGCAGGATTCTAAGAGAGAGCGCATGGAAGAGTGCAAGACCTCTTGAACCTCAGAACTGGCACATCACTGCTTCTGACACATTGGATTAGTCAAAGCAAGTCCCAAGGCCAGATCAGATTCAGTAGAGGACGAGACTCTATGTCTTGATGGGAGGAACTGCAGAGTTACATTGCAAAAGGGAATGGTTATGGAGAAGGGAAGCATTGTGGCCATTTTTTGCAGTCTATTACACCTACTTGGCAAACATGTCACCTTGGACAAGTCACTTCATTTCTGTGGTTTGTGGTATCCTTGTGTGTAAAAAGGAGATAATATACTAGCCCCTCAGCTCTTGGAGTTACAACCAGGCCCCACAAATCAGATCAGCTATATCAAAACACTTTGAAACCTACAAAGTCCCTTTAAAAGGTGTGATTTTGTGCTTACTTTGCACAGATTCCTCTTTAGAACAGGACATCATAGTAGAACTTGCCTCATAAAGAGACATGAAGAGTCTATAAGACGATGATTGAAAACTGCTCAGACCAGTCCTGGCACCAAGAAGGATTCCATAAATGGCAGTGGTTCTTTTTATTATTAATTAAAAAAAATGAACATAAGCTATAGGTGGAGAATACTCAGTAGATTGTGATTAAAAAAGAAACAAAAACAAAAGACAGAGCAAATTCATTTTAATGAAATATAAGCTTACCCCAAATCTCCAACTGTTTTACTATAAAACGTACTTGTTCATCACCAGTTGAATGGCTTTTGAAATCATCTATTTTTATTGTCTAACAAAGGGCACTTTGTTGAGTGCTTCATTATCTGTAGAAATGTTTTAGCATTCGCACCAAAACCCTGTGCTCAAATGCTGGCGTTGGCAATACCTCTTAGTGATAATTTTCGAGTTAAGTATTATGCATCAGGTAAATGATTGTGCATATAAATGGTCATTTTAGATTCTGCATTAGCAGGTAGAAATGGACAATCTTTTCCAAGAAATATTCGACTTTTTTTCCCCCTACAGTTAACTGCTTCAAGTAAGAGCATGCTGTGATGTTGTATGAAGTCAGATTAAAAAGAATAATAATAAAGATCTTAAAACTGTTAGCTATTCCAGGAAAAGACTCGGGACATTTACTGTTTACTTTTTTCTGCTGGACAGCTTCACTTATGTTTATGATGTTATTTGAGTAATGCTAATAAAAGCCACTAATAGCAATATGCCATTTAGAACTTATGGCTCTTACTCTTTACAAACATTGTTTTAAAGTACAGACACCTAGATATTATAATAGCACGTATCTCCCTTCTAGAGAAAGTGCTCCTTTGCTTGCTGTTTCCAGCACTATACTTAATGTATAGTGACTCTGGAAGACATGAGTTGGATTTTACTTAAATCTTGGTGAGTTGTACATAGTGGGTGCTAAATAAATGTATGTTAAGATGAATAATGAATGAATGAATGATTGTGGCTTATGGAGAACTCTTGTGTCTCATTTATGTAATATTCTTGAAGGCCATCTTTTAACCAAAATCTCGCATAGTTGATTAAAGACACAAGAATATGTCCCATGAAGGATGTTTTCCATTATGCTGTTTCTCCCCATGCTGTTGGCAGAAGTGTACTTCTGTAAGATAATCTGTATATGACATACAGAGAAATCAATTCCCTTACAAGATCGCCTTCGAAATTGCAGATGACTTCCTGAAAGTGGAATCTACACTATCCTATGTAAGTGGCAGTTCACTCATTACACACTTCTATCCTAAGACATTCAGATGTAATTAAAATGACCTGTCTTCCTGTTGGCCCACTACTGGACATGGTAAGCTCCTTGAAGACAGAGCAACTGTGTTTTGTCACTTTAATGCCTGTCACCTCTCAGAATGCCCAGTATCTACTAGGCACTAAGAAGTCCAAAAATTCTTTGATGGCTTGAAACACCACCCATGCCCTGCCCTCCAGGAGCTTTCCATCTGGTGTTGAGGCAGTGGAGAGGCATAAAAATTCAATTTTAAAATCCATTTTCAAAAATCATGAGGACCTTTAACTGACTCCTGTGCAGAATGTGTAAAATAGAGAAAACTGGTGCCACACCAGGGGTTTGAGTATGTTGCTTGCACTCCTCACCTTTGACCTTTCTTCCTTGGCTCTGCCTCCTTGTCCCCAGCTCTGTCTTTTCCATGTGGTTGTCTGAGTTGATATTATTATTATTATTATTATTATTACAATTTTTATTAATCTGGGGTTGTGTTTCTCTGAGGAAGTTGACAATCAGTGCAGTGGGTCCTTGGCTACGAAGTGGTAGCTCTTCCCTGTTCCTCACGGGTGTGTGTCAGCGAAGGACTTTGCACACTCCACATGTTCAGGAACTATATATGTATTTTTTAAAGATTTTATTTTTTTCCTTTTTCTCCCCAAAGCCCCCCGGTACATAGTTGTATATTCTTTGTCGTGGGTCCTTCTAGTTGTGGCATGTGGGACACTGCCTCAGCGTGGTTTGATGAGCAGTGCCATGTCCGCGCCCAGGATTCGAACCAACGAAACACTGGGCCGCCTGCAGCGGAGCGCGCGAACTTAACCACTCGGCCACGGGGCCAGCCCCTCAGGAGCTATATTTTTAAGTGACTAAATAGACTCCATCTTCTGCTTTTGGCTGTTTTCTAGTTCTACGCAATCCCTCCCTCTTGTAAATTTCAGGATCCTCTTCTGCCTTTGAATGACATCTCATTGTGCTCCTTCACCCGACTCCACGTTCAAGGATGATGCTTGTGTTACGCCCCCATTCCCTTCTCCCACTACACTTTTTTGTTGTGTGGCAGGACAATGGAGGACGATGGAGGCTCAAGAAGTAAAGGGCATTAATAAAGTAGTTGAGGCACGTTGCAAAAAGAAAAAAAATCACCAGGTAAAAAGGTAGTTCTATTCTGTGTCGGCACTGTTCTAGGTGCTGGGATAAAGCAGTGAATAAGAGTGACTGAGTTATAGCATGTTAGGGCTGGAAGAAGGGACCTTCTATGCAATACACATATATTGAATGTCATCAGAATGCCAGGAACCATGGTTGGTCCCGGGGATACAGCCACACTCTAGTCTAAGGCTCTGAAGAGTGACTTTCTGGGGAGAAGGCCAGCGAGCCTCAAGACTTGAGATGACCAGAGTGAAGGTTAAGTCCTTCTTATTCATTGTGTTTCTGGCTGGAATCCCCAGAGTGGCTGCATTTGACAATGGGTCAATTGATTCTATGCCCACGACTTCTAAGCTTCCCAGCCCTGTGAGATGCAAGGATGCCATCTGCTACGTGTTTAAGCGTTCATTACTGTAGTCATGAAATAAATGAGATTGTGGAGGATTTTGCACTCTCTTCTGCTAAATAAAGCTATGAATGGGATTACAATAAATTTTATTAATAAGATTTTATTATTTACAGTTGGCTTGGAGCCATTAGCTATATATAAAATAAAAGCAATGAAAGGATTTAAAAAAAGTCTCAGAAATCAGTAAGCTCAATGGTTATTATCACAAAATGGGATCATCTCTTTATCAAGGAGAGCAGGGATGGACCTTCAGCCCTCCCAGGCGGCATTCCATTTTCTCCAGTAAATAATACAGGGTTTCCCCCATAATTACCTGATAGATTGGAATAGCTCCTTGGGATCCATTTTGGTCTGTTGGGTAAATGATATGTTTTCTAATGGCATTTTTAGCCAACAGTGAAGCTTGTGAACTAATGATACATGTAGTGAGGGCTCTGTAGGGAACTGTGAGGAGGCAGTAGTTACTTTTATAAAGTTATACACAGGCCCCGAGCTACCAGATTCCAGGGACACAACATTTGTGTTTAGTATTACCAGAGAAAATAAACACTTTGCAAGAGCATTCTTAGGGCATTTTCACAGGATGTCTGAAGAAGCCATGCGTTGGGCAGGGTGCCATTTCCAGCCGGTGACATCCCATTTGAAATGCAGCTGCTCTTTGCTGCTATGAAGGACATGTCAGAATTAGTCTGGGACGATCCCATGACTAGTCCCACATGGCTGCCTGGATCATCGGTCATGGAGTTGTTGATAGAGGAGTGATTTAGATTACTGAGGCAACCGTGAGATCATGGAAAAAGGCCCTGAATTGCAGTCATAAGACCTGGGTTGGAACCTCAGCTCTGACATGGGCAAGTCACTTACCTCGCTGAGCTTCAGCATCTGTCTTTAGAATGAGGATCACACAGAACTTAGGAGGATTGAGAGGCATGCCTTATGTGCATTACTATAGGAAGGTTACTGGCATACACCAGGCCCTCTGTGAGTGTTTGTTACGCAATCAAACCAATAACAAATGACTTGGCACTAAGACGTTCTCCAAACTTGCCTGCTTGTTAAAACACAGATCCCCAGGCCTCCTACCTGACCTGTTAACTGAGACTCTCCAGAAGAGAGGCCTGGGAACCTACATTTAATAAACATCCCAATTGATTCTTATGGTCAGGCAAGGTTGGAAAATAGTAGTGAAGACAAAGAAGCTGCAAAGGATTCATTTGATGTTTTCTGGTCATCCATAGAGCTGAATCAGGCACGTGATCCGGTTATCCATCCCAGTCATGTGGCCCTTGATTTCTGCAATTAGCAATATAATCAACCATTATGGTCAGTTGTTTGTTGATTCAGGTGTGTGTGGAGATGTGGCCTGTGACTCTATCATGACCATCTCAGAGTGGCTTGGCTACGTTTCTATGGCACAATGAATTTTTTCTTTTTGCATAATTCCAAATTGCAAGGCATGTAAATGTATTCTAAACTTAAAATCAATGTCAGTCCAAGAAACATGATTCCCCAAAGAGATAGAAATCGAAGTGACAAGTCTGCATAGCCCTCTCAGAACTGACCCAGCCCCCTCCACGCAGTTTCAATGCTGGTTGTCTCATGGCATGGAGCTATCATTAAAAGGCTTTCCCTGGAGTGGTAATGAACCTTCCAGGGGTCCGCCCAGCCAGGCATCTTACAAGATGCCTATGAAGCAAGCTACGAGTTAGATCTATGGTCTAGCCAGCCTGGCATTTTATCTGGAGCTATACCTCTCATATAGTTTGTAGGGCATCTGCTACTTCCTTTCCACGCTGACGGTCTAGAAAATTAGACACTTCAGTAGAATAAGAATTAATAATAATGAACCACAATATCTGGGAAGCTTCTTATGTACCAGGGACTGTCTGCTTTTCCA
Organism: Equus asinus; assembly: GCF_041296235.1. Classification (NCBI taxonomy): domain Eukaryota; kingdom Metazoa; phylum Chordata; class Mammalia; order Perissodactyla; family Equidae; genus Equus; species Equus asinus. Next base: position 142,964,650 of record NC_091792.1, read on the forward strand.
ATGTTATCTCGTTTAATCTTCGTAACAACTCTGAGTCATTATTCCCATTTTACAGATGAGGAAACTGATGTTTGGAAAGAGGTTAAGTAACTTGCATGAGGTTGCTGAGCTACCATAGTGAAGGGCAGAAGTAAACCTGGAAAGTTTCCAAGCTCCAACTCTCAACCATCGTGCTGTGGTATTATCCTCATGATGTAGCCCAGTGTTTCAGATGTTCCCAGCTGCTGTGTACAGATGTAGTCTCACTGATATTAATGCACTCAGGCTCTGCTTCTTTGGCTTCGGTTTGCCTGATCTTTGACAATCTGTCTCTCTCCAGACGTTTCTGAAAATTTCTATGGGGAGAGGGCTTATTTGTCCAGTTTAATAGTGGCCACTGCTGTTTTGCTTTTATAATGCCTTATGTATCTATCACCGCCATTTTGAATAACAGAATCTCAGAAGTACAAGGGGCTGTAATGGTTATTTAGCCCCTTGAACAATGAATGTTGACTCTGCCATCTCTGACACATCATGAACCCTTTTTCTAAATGCCTCTGAGGATGGAGAACTTGCTGCCATCCTAGGCCATCTGTGACAACTCTAGGCAGACAACACAACCTGTTTACATTTACTTCCATATACATTCTTCGGTTGGGGCTGATGGAGAAGCTCAAATGTACTCAAAGATAATGTGCAGTATGTAGTAGTTGACTGAATCCAGGACACAGGATCCCTGGGTTTCGGAATAGTCACCTTCCTTGGATAAATAACAAAGTGACTTCACCTCAGAGCAGAGGGGAATCGTAAGATGGCAAAAGCTGAAGAGGCTTTGAAGTCACCAAGGGGGCTGACGTAAAGGAAACACTGCGGTGTTTTCAGGATTGAAGGGAGAGTCTAAACCAGCAAGGGTAAAGTGCCATGTTTGCATTTTATTGATTTCCTACCTATTGATTTCAACGGATGAACTGTCTGCCTGAGAGAAAGAGACTGACAGTGAAGCAGAAACCCAGACGGCCTGGCCTTCAAGGGAGGGAGGGAATTACATATAAAACACCCCAGGCACTTACTTCTCTCACAGTCTACTCTGAGCACATTCCAGGGCTTTAATCCTTCTCTTGGAATCCTGGAGGGAGATAGATTTGTGGGCTTGCCTGAGCCTCCTCCACTATCCTCCCAGGAAATCTCAACAGTAGGGAGAAAGGATTAGGGGTTCTCATTTGGATCCTACTGACTTGAGCCACAGTATCAGAACTATTCTGAGCTTCATTGTGTCTGATGCATCTGTGTGTCGTCAACACCTAGCAAGTGGTTACACAAAGTAAGTGCTCAATAAATGTCTTGAAAAATGAAAGAATGAATGCTTGATGAATTGCTGTCTTTCTTTGGGGGCTCAGGCATTAAAATAGTCTTACGTTGGGAGTTTATCTGAACATCTCAATCCTTCCAGTTGGGAAACAGTCAGAAGGGCAGGGACCACTCTTAAACTTCTTTTTCAGTGCTCTGCTGTGATACTGTGATATATCTTGGGAGGCCTTTGTGTTCAGCATCAGCCTTTTCTCCCTTTGATAAGACTAGGGGTAGTTTTTGCCCTGGTAGAGGACCACTGTTGGAGGCTGTTTTTCCTCTGTCTTGGTCCAATGTATTGACTTGGAACACAATGGTAAGATAGTACTGGCTGGTTCCTGAATGCTTTTTTTTTTTTCATTTTAAAGTATCTTTATTGAAGTATTCTTACCATTCAATAAAGTTCACCTGTTTTAAGTGTACAACTCAATGATTCTTAGTAAACTACGTAATTGTGCAACCATTGCCACAATCCAGATTTAGAATATTTCTATTACCCTAGAAAGATTCCTCAAGTCCTTTTGCAGTCAGTCTCCAATCTCACCCTCAGCCCGAGGCAACCAGTAATTTATTTCATGTCTCTATAGAGTATGTGAGTTTTGCTTTGTTCATGTTTTAATGTTTTGAAAGTTCATCCGTGTTGCAATATGTATCGGTAGATCATTTCTTTTAATTGTGGGATAGTTTTCCATTGTATGAAGACATCACCCTTTGTTTTTCCATTTACTACTTGGTGGATATTTGCTTTTTTTTTTTTTGGTTTTGAGATTGGCCCTGAGCTAACATTTGTTGCCAGTCTTCCTCTTTTTCATGAGGAAGATTGGCCCTGAGCTAACATCTGTGCCCATCTTCCTCTACTTTGTATGTGGGACTCTGCCACAATGTGGCTTGATGAATGGTGTGTAGGTCTGCACCCAGGATCTGAACCCGTGAACCCTGGCCCGCCAAAGCACAGTGTGCGAAATTAACCACTACGCTGCTGGGCTGGCCCCATCCTACTTTTTGATTTTTATGTTGTGAACATTCTTGTACAAGTCTTTGTGTGGACATATATGAGAAGGAGTCTGCTAGGCTCTGTGTAGAAGAAAGGAGAACAGAGATGACTAGGAAATGAATTTCACATGTATTTGTGACTTTTACACCTAGTACCTAAGTAAGAAACAAAAGAAATCTGTGTCATTATTATCACTTTTAATATGTAAAGTGATTGTATTTTCTACACCAAAAGTCAGTCTCAAGACATGTTGATAAAAAGTTTATAATATCATAAAAGTGAAAGGCCATATATACACATATCATGAATTAACTTTTTTGTAGGAGTGGGGTATTGGGTTAATAGAAATATGATCTGCTCATCAAACAGAAAGAATTGCTTGAGAGTTAAGAATTTATTCATTCATGAATTTATTTGACTTTAATGACATGTGCCAACCATAGTTCTGAGTGCTGGGAGTACAGCAATGAATAAAGACTCCTGACCTCAAGGAGCCTATATTCTAGAGGAGAGACTGAGACAATAAAACAATAAATCAGTATGTTACATGGTGATAAATGCCATAGAGGAAAATTAAGCAGTTAAGGAGGTTAGAGTGTTGGGGATGGAGGTGGAATGGGACAGTTTAAAATAAGGTGGTCAGGAAAGCTTCTCTGAGACGGTGAGTCTTGGGCAAATACATGAAGAAGGTGAGGGAGCAAGTCATGTGAGTATATGGCAGAAGAGCATTCCAGGCAGAGGAAAAAGCAAGTGCAAAGGCCCTGAGGCAGGAGTGTACATGTAGCGGACAAGCAACAGTGAGGAGGTCAGATGGCTGGAGTGGAGGGTGTAAGAGTAAGAGATGACATCAGAGAAATGGGATCAAGCAGGGGCAGTGATGCCCCTGGAACATGCCTTGAAAGGTAGTGAGGTCCTTGCCACAAAGAGAAGCTGAAGCAGCGCTTGGCAGGGATCCTACTGATAGATCAGGTGTCAAATACTCAGCTGGATACAATAGCTTTTCAGGTCCCTTGCAAAACTGGGACAGCACCATGATGCTTTGAGATAGAAAATGACTGTTCTCTACTAAACAGGTGAGATGTCTGGTGGATGAGATTTGAGCCAGAGGGCCTCCACTGTCATCGAGCTGATGGGATATTGCCCGGCATTTGCTGTAGGTGGGTGATGTGAAGTGAGCAGACTCTGAGGAGCTCAGCGCAACATCTCATTTCACCGACTAGCATCTTACTGGGTCCCCTCCCTGCCATGGCCTTGCAATTTAAAAATCAAGAATTCTTTTTTTCCCTTCCGTAGAGTGTACCCTCTTGGTGTATAGGTAGGAGGGAAAATAATTTAGTTTGTGAGGCTCCAACAGGTACTTTACAGTACATTAATGTCCACTTAGCTTCCACATGGATTGCTCCGTCAATACCCAAGGCATTTAAAGTTGCAATTTTAGGATCTCTTTCACACTGGGTACAGACACACTCAAGCTGAAGTTGTTGCCTCTTACTCCCCCAACTGTGAGTGACTAACTGATTTTCACCCTTCACCACCACTCAGTAGAGGGTTGTTGGGGCTGGAATCAGACAGCACAGGTGGTACCACCTGCCACACTTTTTAATTTTTTTTTGAAAGCTTTCCATGTTTCTTTAGCAGCTGTTGCCTTTGGTCTTTTACTACTTTGTTCAATGGTGAGAAAGGCTGGCTCACAGATTATGGAGGATCTTTTAATTTTTTAATATTCATTATCAAACATTTAGGTGGTTGAAGTATTTGGGCTGCCATGATGGCCAGTGTATAGAAATCATAGTTAAGTTTCCTTGTTGACCCTGAATTAAGGCCCATCCTTTGATCATGTAAAATGGTTTATTTGTCATGTGTATGACTTTGGTGCAGAGGGGTCATCTTTTTCTTTTTTTTTAAACAAACATTTAATTTTAGAACAGTTTTAGATTTACGGAAAAATTGCAATAATAATACAGAGTTCCCATATACCCTGTACCTAGTTTCCCCTATTATTAACATCTTTCATTAGTATGGGACATTTGTTACAATTAATGAACCTATATTGATACTTTTCTAGTAACTGAAGTCCATACTTTATTTAGATTTCCTTAATTTTTTCCCTAATGTCCTTTTTTTGTTCCAGGATCCCATCCAGGACACCACATTACATTTAGTTGTCATTTCTCCTTAGATTCTTCTCGACAATTTCTCAGACTTACCTTGGTTTTGATGAACTTGACACTTTTGAGGAGGACTGGTCAGGCATTTTGTAGGATGTCCCTCAATCGGAATTTGCCCAATGTTTTTCTTGTGATTAGATTAGGCTGATGGGTTTTTGGAAGGAAGACCACAGAGGTAAAGTGCCATTTTCATCACATCAAATCGAGGGCACCTACTTTCAACATGACATCTCACTGTTGATGTTGAACTTGATCATCTGGCTGAAGTAGTGTTTGGCAGGTTTCTCTATGGTAAAGTTATTCTTTTATTTTGCTTTTTGCCATCCTGTACTCTCTGGAAGGAAGTCATGATGTGCAACCCCCACTGAAAAAGCTGGAGCTGCACTCCACCTGTTTGAGGGCAGCAGATGTGCAGAAATTATTTGGAATTTCACTGCATGGGAGATTTCTCTCTTCCCCCTCATTTACTTATTTTATTCAAATCGTTTGCTTATATCAGTATGGACTCATGGATATTTATTTTACACTTTGAGTTATAATCCAAAACTATGTTATTTTACTTCATTCCAGCTTTGGCAGTTGAGAGCTCTTTCAGTCGGCTCCTGGGTCCTTTTGACATGCTCCCACCATTGTGTATGTATGTGTGCAGGTGTGAGTTTATGTGTGTGCGTATGTGTGTATTTGAGCACTTCCTTATTTTCTGGCGCTGCAAGATGCTCCAGAGCCATTTTGTATATTACTTTTCACAGTCCAAGAATTGGCCATTTCTGCGGGGAGCCCTGGTTTCTTTTATTGGAGAATGGTATCAGAAACCAAAAACTAGGCTCTAGGAGTGCTTATCATGACTAGGATGTTATTGCTTCCATGCCAGGAGGGGTTATATTTAAATCAAACCTTTTTCCAAGTCTCCCAAGCCTTGGCTATAGTGTATAATGCTGCCATGAACATAGTGGTGCATGTACCTTCATGCCTTTGTGTTTTCAAGCTCTTTGGATAAATACCCAGCAGTGGGATAGCTGGATCACATGGTAGATCTCTCCTTAATTTTCTGAGGATATCCATACTGCTTTCCATAGTGGCTGCACCAGTTTGCACCTATTTTGCAACCTAGGTGCCCATCAAGGGACGAATGGATAAAGAAGATGTGGTATTTATACACAATGGAATACTACTCAGCCATAAGAAATGATGAAATCAGGCCATTTGTGACAACGTGGATGGTCTTTGAGCGCATTATGCTGAGTGAAATAAGTCAGAGGGAGAAAGTCAAATACCGCATGATCTCACTCATAAATAGAAGGTAAAAACAACAACAAACAAACAGATAGCAATGGAAATTGGATTGGTGGTTACCAGAGGGGCATGGGGGGAGGGCAAAAGGGGTGATTAGGCTCACATGTGAGGAGATGGACTATAATTAGTTTTTGTGGGTGGACATGATGTAACCTACACAGAATTCAAAATATATTACGAGGTACATCTGAAAGCTGTATATTGTTATAATCTAATGTTACTGCAATTAAAAAAATAATAATAAATTTTAAAAAAACCACAAATGTTTTTTGAGGAGACAAAGTTGTGATATGGGAGAATGGGTTCTGAACTCGAAGCTGCTATTTGGGGGTACTAGCTAGCTCTTGCCCATGTAACTGTGTGTGTGAATGTGAGCAAGCCACTTCGCTTGTGAGTCTGTTTCATCTGTGATATATAACATGGGGACATTGGTGTTGTGCCTGCCTCATTTACGGGGTTGCAACAAAGATCCAGAGAGTTCATATTATTTGAAAATGTTTTGTGAATTGAAAAGTTCTACACAAAGATTGGTTTTATTTTCATCATCTTAATACTTTTGCATATATTATGCCTGTCATTGTTGTAATTTTAGTTTGAACATATTTCATGCATTTTCAAGTACAGGATCCTAAATACTAGTATTCAGTTATTTTTTATTTTTTTGAGGAAGATTAGCCCTGAGCTAACTGCTGCCGGTCCTCCTCTTTTTGTGCTGAGGAAGCCTGGTCCTGAGCTAACATCGTGCCCATCTTCGTCTACTTTATACTTGGGACACCCACCACAGCATGGCGTGCCAAGTGGTGCCATGTCCGGACCTGGGATCCGAACCGGCGAACCCCGGGCCCCCGAGAAGCAGAACGTGCAAACTTAATTGCTGTGCCACCGGGCCGGCCCCTTCAGTTATTTTTTAAAATTAAAAATGTTATCATTTTTAATCTTAGAACTTACTTGGTAATATGTCCATTAGAAATTTCTGTATGAGAAAAAGTTTCTAATATTTTGCTTAAATTATTTCCCTTTCCTCCAATTCTTCCATGTTTTCAGAGGTTTAAAGAAGAGTCAAGTCAGATACTAAACAAGAGACAACTGGAGTTACTCCTAGCAGTTGTGTCAGAGTAGCTTGGAGGGATTTCGAACTTTCCTCCTAGCAGGCTTCCCTCCCACACCAAATAAATGTGCTAAGTTGAAACAGTGCATTTTCCATGCAAAATGTCACATTGAGACAGGTCCCCTCAGCCGCCATTCCAACTTGCTTGCCCACCCCCGCCCCCTTATAAGAATTCTGGGCCTGCCAACGTGTACAGCCAGAAGGTTTATTTACCCTCCAATCTGTGCACTAGAAACAAAGCATAAACTACATCATGCTTTCTCCATGCACTGCAAGCTATGAAGACTGCATTGTATGTATCGTGGAGCTCTCGGTAATTTTAAAACAGATTCTCCAAGGCAACTAATTTGAAAGGGTACAACAAAATCAAATCAGCCTCTTTCTGTTTGATGTCCCTTGTGTAAACCAACTAGATGGCATATGTGTGTGTGTATGTATATATATACATATATATATATATATATATATATATTTAGCACCATGGAGATTCAGTCAGAGTTTGAGGACGGGAGGCTCGGCTCAAAGCTGTCAGTCTCTGGGTATTGCTCCCTGGCCTGGCGACCCTGTGGAATAACCCCCAGCTGTGGGCTATAAATGATGTAGAAGGGCGGTGAACCATCTCAGCAGGAAGACAGACACATTTTGCTGGCGTTGCTGTGTTTGTGCTGCTTATTGGAATTTTAAAATGTGGTCTTATCCAGAAAAAGGATCTCCTGCTCTTTCCCCACCACCAACGAGACTGAGATTTCACTTCTGCACTGGGTGCCAGCTCAACTCTGCTCCTGCCCTAGTCAACTTGGTTTTCCTCTGCATCTCTGGCGCTCTGCTCACTCATAACACCTGTTTAAATCAGTTTGTCTTTCTTTTTAATTAAGAGCTAATGTCTGAGAGAACAAGGAAAGAAACATGCAAGGAAGAGAGTTGTTTATTGTACTAAGGACACAATACGGAGATGCTCATACTGAAAATGAGAATTATCTGGTTCAAACAGGATTTTCATTTTGCTGTAAATAAACCAGCCTAAGGTGAAATGATCACAGAAAGAGAGGGCAGGGCAGTGGAAATCCAGACTGCTTGAAAATGTGTTTATTTAAATAAACAGTTACGTTATTTCAAGTCTGATGTGGGAAGGAGGCTTTCTCATTGGTTTGGGAAAAGCTCCCTTTGGGCTGTTTGTCTTAAACACAGCCTAACAGAGTGCTACTTAATGAGAGCCATGCGGATCTCAAATTCAATTTGGTTTCTAACTGGCTATAGCACGTACTTAACTTTGATCTGTAAGTAGGAATCAGGAGCATGATTGGCTAATGTTTGACTTCCAGTTGGCCTAATGAGATTTTATGAATATCAATATTGCTACAGCATCATAATGTATTTGCTGGCTTTTTGTGGCAGTGAAAAAATATTGCTGTCTATTAGTCAAATAACTTGGTTTCCTAACACCACAGTAATTAATCCGATTTCCCTTTGGTGAGTGTGGACAACTGCTCCTTAATTTTTGGGGAAGTCAGCATATATTTTTAATTGATGCTTAGTTTGACTACATCTAATGTCAGTCAAATGTTGTTAATAGGCTCTATTATAACACAAAAGTGCTGATATTTTAAAAGCAGTTGGTGAACCCCAACAGGGCTGTGTTTTCAGGACTGCTCTGCAAGGTTGCATTACTCATTCAGCAGCAGTACCGAATTTATGTCGTTAAATTCATTTTAGCCATTGAAACTTGACAACTAATTTTGGATAAGAATGATTGGAATTGATAAACTCTTACTTTTGGAAGTGGCTGTTTTTCAAAACAAATCTTTTATCTGATATGGCATATAATTTAGTGGAAACATACCCAAATCGGCATTGCTGTTGATCATGGGGGCGGGGGAAGCATTCAAATGATTAGATCCTTTATTTTTCAGGAAGAAATAAAGAATAATGTATGAGGGCCATGATGTTCACTCAAAACAATACATATTTGGCAATAGTTTGTAAAGTGTTATTTTTTAGAGAGGGAGATGGAAAATAATACACTTGGTGTCTGTTTTCCACAAATCTTATATTATTACATTTAGAAGAAAAGAAAACTCTTGGACATTTCTGGCATGGCAGAAAACTCCAGTAAAAAGGAGATAAAGAAAATCTATTTCATGAGTGCCTTCTTGTATAGGAAGCGCTCTTTACATGTGTATCCCACTTAATCTTTGCAAGAACTCTGAGATAGCTAATATTAACCTCATTCTACAACTAAGAGAAAGCTTTGGTGAGGTCGAATCACTTGGTCAGGACCCATTGCTATAACGTGGCTGAGCTGGAATTCACACCCAGATGGGCTTGGCTCCAAAGCTCTTTTCTTTTCGTTAAAATGGAAGCTTCATGAGTGAATGGGTCACTTCATTTTTGCTCACCTCTGCCTCTCCCAGTGCCCAAAGCAGTGGCTGGCACCCAGTTTAATGATAGCTCCCGGCCATTCCCTTCCCTGACCTCCAAATATACCGTCTGAACCTGTGTAAACTACCTCTTCCCCTGAGCTACCATCTTCATATTTTACCCCAAACTAAATCAAAACCCCCTTGTAGTACTGACTTTTAGTTTGCTGCCTGTCTAGCCACCCTTCCCCTTTCTAATAGTCCTCTCATGGTATCTCACTACAACCCCGTGAATGAGATAGATCCCGTCAGCTCCGTTTTCCAGGTGAGAAAACTGAGGCTCAAGGGAGTTAAGTGGCTTCCTGTAGTGCACATCTCGTATGGGGTGGACCTGGTATCAGATTCCAAATGTGTCTTACTCCTTTTGCATGGAATCTGAGCTGTGTCTTGAAGGCGGAGATAGGACTGTTGAGTCAACATTCTAGGTGACAGCAGGGCTAGAATTAAGTTTGAGCAAAACCTCAGAGGTGTGAGTGCATGTGGGACCCTTGAATAAAGTCATCGGGATTCTGGTGTTTTAGACTTGTTTGCAAAAGGTGACCTGGTTCATTTAACAATGTCATGCTCTTCCTTCCTGACCATTGCAAACCTGAGTCATACTCTTCCTTATTTAGGACCAGCCAATAGAACCTGGGAACCATTTTGTTGGAGGGTAGCTCTTTGACAAACTCCTTTTCCAATCACTCATTCTGTAGCCAGCAGCTGCCTCCTTCATGTTTTGAGGGATCCACACCCACACCTTTCCTGTTATTGCTTCCTCTAGGCATAGAAGATTTGGCTTGGTCCTCACTTTGAGTTTTGACTCTAAAGGCACAGCAAGGTGCACTGGTTAAAGCGTTTTTGCCATCTCCCACCATGTCTTCCACAGTTACTCCCCCCAGTGAATACCTGGTTTTTGGCAGAAGGAGGGAGAACATGACAGAGCCAGAGATTCTCAAAAGCCCCTTGCTGATGAAACGGTTTTGCTTTTTCTCCTCTCATGCTGTTGTTTAAGTTTCAGGTTTCTGTCCGGGGAGCCTCTTGAAGTTAAGAAAAGAGACCACAAACAGTGTCACTGCTGAGCTCCCGTGACAAAGTGGTATGCTATGAAAGCCCAGCGATATCAAGCTTGTCAAGTGTTTATTTTAGATCATGCAACAAAGGAAAATCCTTAGCTGTTCAGGTCTTGCATTGCTAGACTCGGGGAAGCAGGAGAGCCCTGATTTCTCAAATGTTCTCATCTGATAAAGGCTTCTTGTGTTGGCCACTCTGTCCATGGTGGAAAGTTACCCACCTTCTCTCTGTCCCAGTTCTTCCTCGTTGTCACAAGAATCAGAATCGTTGACTGTTGTTCTTGGCAAACAACCCATTCTCTGCTCAGGTCTCAGGACTGAAGAAACAAGGCTGACTGTGAGCATAGTTTTAGCTCCTCCTTCTCTTCTCCAATGTCTCCACCGCCACCAGTGCCCTAATATACAATGGAAGTCATGTCTTAGCTGCCTAGTGCCTTTCCCCCTCAATTCACAAAATTAGCACCTGTGATGTGCTAGGCTCTGGTCTAGACCGGGGGATGCAGTGACAAACAAGATAGTTGAGGCCCTTTCCCTCCATAACCTTTCTAGTTACTCTCCCTAGGGGAGAGCCTACCATTTTGAGATGGTTTTCTACACTCACAAAGCTCCTCCTGTGCTATTTTTCTGAGCATCAGATAGCAATGTGAACTTTCTGCCCCTTTATTCAATCAGCTCAACATTTTGTTAACCTGAAGAGTTCGTGTTGTTCAGCCGAGCTGGAGAATTGGGTGCATGCTTCTATTTAGATCATTTATAAAAATATTAAAGAAGGCCAATATCAGGGTATCCTCTGGGCGCCCTCTTGATGTGCTCTGTGTTATCCTTAAGCCGATCTGCCTGACACAGCTTAGGTATGTAGTACATATTCAATAAATTTCTCATGATTCATTGATCCTCTTTTCTTGTCAGGCTAGTTCCCACAATCCTAGGATGACTCAGTGTTTTAATGGCCCTCGATTTGAAATATTGTTAGAAGTCTTTTTTGAGGCTAAATAAACCCTATGAATTCATTTCTCCTGGTTCCCACGCTTGCCTTCTTAGAGGAGTTACATGATCGAGCAGACCTCAATTCATTGCCTCCTGCCTCAATCCTATTCTTATTCTCCCATTGGTTTTGTTGTCTTCAGTGTTTGGTGATCTGAAAACTTGGATTCTAAATTTGCAAGTCTCAGAGTGAAATGGAGTGATTTGTCTTTCCAGGGCCTGCGAGCCAGCTTCTGTAGCCTTCTGACAACTGTGCATCCCATTGGCTGCTGGTAACGAAAGTTTGAGTGTTTTGTTCAGGAGGTCCCCAACTTTACCCTTGAGTTCAATGTGTTTATAAATTGTAGCTGATATCACTGATGCTCATTCATGCAAATATTAAGTGCTGGGTCCTGTTCTAGGTACAAAGAGCAAGGGCTCCTGTGCTGGGAGAGCTTACATTCTAGTGGAGCATAGGGCAGTGAATAAGCCAAGACATTTAAAAAATGAGAATTTCAATTTGCAGTGAGGGCTATGAAGCCAATAGCCAAGCTGCAGTGAAAGAGACATGGGGCCATGCAGGAAGGAAGAGGCTGGGTTAGGCAGCATCTCCTCTTTGAGAGGTGACGTTGGGCAGAATATGGCATGATCAGGAGGCAGACATATGATGATCTTGATGAAGAAAGCTCTTGGCAGAGCAGACCCAGGCACGAGGACCCTGAGATGGGATCAGCTTGGTGCTTTATGAAGAATTCCTGGGTGAATTTCAACTGGACATCAGTTCCAATCATAATATCTGATGTGAATACTTTTACTTAGTTTTAATAATGACTATTGTTTATGGATCATCAAATGATATGCTAGATGTTCCAGCTCCACATCCATTAGCACTAGTTGCTAAAATGTAAGCTAAAATGAGGGCAGGGATATTTATTTGTTTTGTTCAATGATGTATCCCACATACACATGGAAAGTACTCGATAAATATTTGTGAACTAAACAAATCCTTACCATAAGCCTGCAGAGGAAGTAGCACCTCCCCTAATTTGGAGATCAGAAGACGAAGGTCCAGAGATGTTAAGGAGAGTTGGGGTTTGAGTCTGAGACTGTCAGACTTGAAAACCAGTGCATTTCGCACTGTGCTCTACCTCTCATGCTTGTTCTAGTACATTCCACCCACCTGCTTCCAAAGTCTAATCTCATTAGCGTTCCTCTGAGTCAAGACTGAGGCAGGGAGTTAATTTGGCTGTTATGCTCTCCCCTGTTCATCAGGGAGTGGTCCTTCTGCAGCCTGATCATTATATGGTCCCACTGATTTCTGAGCTAACTTGCTGCCTTTGATATGGGCTCAGATCTTTTCAAAAAGCCAGACCTCAGACTCTGACTGCCAAAGCTTGCCCTCTAAGAGGTTTTACATAAATCATAGCATCAGAGCATGGTTCATGCTCTTACATTCAGGCAAATGTGGAAGAGCAGAGGAAAAGGGACCTCACATGAATTGAATACCTGCTATGTGCCTCGTTTGTGATGGGCATTTTGTATTTTATGTACAGAACCTAATTTAATTTAACAATTAATAATTACTATAGCAGAATGATGATGAGAATTGGTTTGGGGGCTCAGATAGATCTGGATTAAATTGTAGGATCAAGCATTTAGAAGCTGTATACCTTTAGAAAAGTTATTTAATCTCCCTGTTCCTTAGTTATAAAAGAGGTCTAATGTCACCTATCCTCTAGGCTTATTGTAAGGATTAATAAGAACATCTGTAAATGCTTGCCTGAAGCCAACATTCAATGAATATAACTTATAATAACTTGCTACACTTTAGTGAGTTTAAGATGCCATATATTAAGTACCATTATTTTATATGCCACTAAGAAGTGGTGCTGCCAATTTGACTATCATGCACTATCAATTGTAAGATACATTCTGATATTAGAGATGGAATGTGGGAAAATGTGCCTCTTAGAATGGATGAAGTATTGTTATAGGTTACGTAGGTTGTGTAACCCATTAACAGTGACAATAAATTAACAAATTAGTGAGCATCTAAATCTAATCATTGGGTATTGTTTGTCAAGTGCTTTAGGAATGAAATGGTGGCACCTTTCTTTATAGCCTCTTTCAATTATTTGTGACCCTCAAAAATCAAAAAGATTTTTCTTATATCAAGTCAGGCTCTCCAACAACAATTTCAGCCAGAATCTGCTTGTTTATTCCACTCTGCAGATAATAAACGAGTCATCAGTATACTCAGAACACTCATTCATCTGCTTGTTAACTTACAACTTAAATGCCTTTCTTTCAGACTAACTACAACATAATTATCTAGGCCTGCAAAACATCTCACCAATGTAATGTGGGTGAGTTCAGAGAATCAGGAGATTTTAAGTTTGCTATTCATTCATTCGACAAATATTTATGGAGAGCATAACGTGTGCCTGGTCTTTTTTAAATATTGGAAATAAGATTGTGAACTAGACAAGGTGCCTGCTGTCATGGAATCTGGGGGAAGATGGGTAATAAATGAGTAACAAAGGAATAATATTTCAGATAGTGATGAAACCTATGACAAAAATAAAGCAGGATAATGAGATAGAAAGTGACTTGATGCTGAGGCTGTTGTAGGTAGAACAGTGGGGAAACGTCTCTGGTGAGATTACTATTGAGTAGGGACCTGAATGATGGGAAGGAGGGAGAATATTCTGGTCAGAGGCAACTATTACAAAGACCTTTAAGGTAGAAATGGACTTGGGCTATTTATAAAACAGAAAGAAGTGGAGGGTCTAGGAAATGTAGGGGTGAGTATGGGAAGGAAGGTGGAGAGGTAGGCAGCGTCTAGATCATGGTGGCATTGACAAGGCAGGAGAGGGAGAGAGGAGTTTATTCTAAATGTAGAAGGAAACCAGCAGAGGAGGGCAGGCCATTAAACTGGGGAATGATAAGGTCTAATTTGCTTTTTATTTTTTTCTGAGTTCCCTTGCAGCAGAGAAGAGAAAGAATTATGGGGTGGGGAAAGGAGACAAGAATTGAAGCAGGGAGACCAGTCAGAAGGATGCCACAGAGATCCAGACCAAGTCTAAAATGGCAGGAATAAAAGTGGAAAGACGTGACTGGATTGGGACAGATTTGGGAGGTGGAGCTCTTGTGATATGGATTTGGGAGGGAGAAGGGAAGGGAAAAATCAAGGCTGACTTCTAGGCTTGGGGACTGAGCCACAGAGCGGATGGTCGTGACACTTACTGAGATAGGAAAGAGCTGGGAGGAGTGCATTTAGGGAGACATCTGTGGTCAGGTTACCATTGAGATGTCTGTCAGTCATCCAAGTGGACAGGGACGGGAGGCAGATATGTGAGTCAGGAGTTCCGAGGAAAAGTCACTGTTAAAGGTGTAAATTTAGGAATTATTTAAAACTCAGGTGATATTTTCTAGGCAAGAATGGAGATAGAGTTGAGAAGATGCTTAGAGGAAAAGGAGAAGCAGCCCACGAAGGAGCCCCCACGGCGGGTGATGCTATGAAAAGACGACAAGCTTTGCAGATCAATTGAGAGGAGAAAAATAAACAAAGGATGAAAGATGTTGAGGGGCTGGATCATAATTGCAGAGTGATGGACCCCTGTTGGGCTGGGAGTCTGGAAGAGAGAGACTTTCGCTAGGAACAATGATGCTCAAAGGAACAGCTGCCTTTGGTTTTGGGGAAATTGAAACACAGAAAGTTTAAGTGACTTGGCCAAGGTGACAGGAGTGATAGAGCTGGGATTCAAACTCAGAGATCTTGGCTCGAGCATCTGGATTCTTAACTACCACACTGTACTGTGCCTGCCTCTATGTGGATCTTTGAAGAAGTTTAAATTAAACAGAGGAAAAAATAAAATAAAAAGAATATTCTGTAACAAAGTTGCAGCAGGATGGGAACTGTGGACTGGCTTAGTGAAAAGGTATTTTGGGTCAGCTTCACCATTTGGGTGACAGTGCCATTTTCAAAGAGACCAGAAGCACTCATAATGAAAATAAATGTTGTTTGGAACGGAGAAAGCAGGCAGAGTTCATTTTCTTCCTTTCCCTTTCAGGTAGTTCTGAGCAATAAAGGCCACCAACCACTATTCATATCTGATTAAACAAAAGTAAAAAAAAAAAAAGTAGAGAAAAGACCACAAGAGCGAGTGGCAAGCTTAATCTTTGGTATTTAGAATGATGAAGAGAAGCAATATGTGAAATCCACTTAAAATATGATTTCATGTTCTAATATACATTTTGAATTTATGGGGAACTGACTTCTGCCATTTATTCAGAGAGCAAAAAAATGCATATGCTATGCAGCTGAACTTATCACACCATAATGGGACACCTAGCATTTTTCACAAGTGATTGATCTTCCCCACCCCTTAACAGTTCTTTCCTAACTGTTACAAAAAATGGAATACATTTCAAGCTTCTCTTGAGTTGAATTGAGCAGAAAACCAAAGAAGCCACTAACATTCACCAGCTATAGTAAGAAAAAAAAGAGAGAGATGGAGCTGGGGAGAGTGTATCCTTTACGAAAAAGGAAGA
This sequence comes from Equus asinus, assembly GCF_041296235.1. Taxonomy (NCBI): domain Eukaryota; kingdom Metazoa; phylum Chordata; class Mammalia; order Perissodactyla; family Equidae; genus Equus; species Equus asinus. The sequence continues at coordinate 142,980,525 of NC_091792.1, forward strand.
AAATTTCAGCTGGGAGAAACACCCTGGGGGTGGATATGTTAATTGGAATATTCCCTACTAAGGTTAAATAGAACTTAAACACTGTTTGAAGCCTATGTTATATATCCCAAAATACATACTGAACCAGGAGGTAAAGAAACTGGGTTTCATTTCCAGCTGTGTCGTTGATTTGAACAAGTTGTTTAACCTGTCTGGGGAGCTCAGTTTATCCATCTTCAAAATGAGAAAAACAGCGTTTGCCTATACCCAACAGAACCTGAAAGCCAGGTTTCATAGTCAAAGCTCAGGGTCCTATTTAAATTTGAGTTTTAAGGTGAGTGGATCTTTTTTCAAAAAAGAATCCTGAGAATAGGAAGAAAGAAAAACAGCTGGATGTAGAGGTCTAAAAAGTGCTTATTTTGCACAGATCCTTCTCCAGTTATACAGATCCTAGTCCTAGTTCCTTTCTTGGAGCTCTTGAGGAACTTTAACTTGTACTTTTCCACTAGGGTGACCAGCTCATGATGGTTTGCCCAGGACTATCCTGATTTTAGCATGGAAAGTCCCGTGTCCTGGGAACTTGCTCAGTCTGGGTCGACCCTGCACAATTGGTCACTCTAGTTTCCATTGAGCCCTGGGTCACACTTGCCTTGGTGTTTGTGTGTTTGCAACTAGACTACAAGCTTCATGAGGGTTTGGGAAGTAAAATATACTGATTGTTCCTAGTCCTTTTGTATTTTTGACGGTAAGTTTTGGGTCCACAGTATGTCCTTCTTGCAAATACTTCATTGATGGATTTGTTTGCCAAATGCACCCTAAGATCTTTAGCCTCTGCCTCCTGCAAAATATTTTGCCAAGCAATTTCAAATACGTTATTACATTTAACTTAAGGGTCCATTGAGGTTAGCAGTGACCTTCCTACCTAATAGATAAACTAACTGGGCTTCAAAGAAGAGAGCAATTCACACAAGGCCACCCATCTTATAAATGTCTGACCTCAGACTAGGGCCTAGATCTTCACTGAGCAAAGCCCAGATTCTTTCACTACGAAACGCTGGTTCTTGTTTTGTGGGCCTGGAACACCCTTGCCCCTCGCTTGATGGGTGGATATTGAACACGTTTCTCAAGGCTTAGCTCAAGACTTAGCAACCACTCCAAGGGGCTTTCCTCAATGCCCCTGCCTGTTAGAATTTCTCTTCTTTCTGAGTCCACATCATTCTTTTTTTCTTTGGAACTTAATCTTACCCTGCCTTTTATAATATTGGTTTTCATATCTGTGTCTTGCTTTATGTCTCCTGGGTGATTATGTGCTTCATGAGGGCAGAGACAAGAGCTTCACTCATTTTTGAATTCCTAGCTCCTAAGTGCCTGCTTATTCATTCATTCAAGGTTTGATGACTGTGTTTAGCAATATCTTGATTGGAGGGGAAGGGACATGCCCTTTACCTGGCTTGAAGTCAGCCAAGCTAAAAAAAAAGTAGAGAGGAAGTCCTTCCTCAGGTGGAGTGGCCATATATTTTCAGTTTTATTCAAGGGCCGGACTACCACAACTTGCAAAAATCTTCCCATAGCATTTTCTCCAAGTTTTTTTGCAACTCTTTAAGCTCGGCCAGTCAGAGAATTAAAATGTTCAGATTCTATGAATATTAGAAGAAAGTCATTTGCTTGGTTAATTTATTTGACAGGCATGTTTTTGAGCATCTGCTCTGTGCGAGATGTCGTGTCCAGGTCCTGTGGGGAATTTGAAGAGTGTAAAGTTTGGCTCCTGCCCTCTAGAAGCTCACAATCTGGCTGGAGAGCCAGGACAGACACATTAATCACTGCAGTAGAATACGGCTCATGAGTTCCCAGAATGAGGGGAGACAGCTTACGCAGTGGTGAAACTGGACGACTACCTTGAGGAGGTGGGATTCAGGTTGGGCCTTGAAGTTTGAAGACAATTAGAGATAACAGTGATTATCAATCTCAAGTGTCTTAATGGAAAGGTGGTCCTGAGTTTGGGTTTGTGGGCTCTTTTTCTTTGCTTCATGGTCGTCTATCTTTCTTTGTGAGAAAATCTGGCTTTTCTGGGGTATTTGGTCCTGTATTCGCTTCTCCCTGCTCTCCTTTCCACATTTGTTTCCTACTGTTTTTTTTTCCCCCTCTGTCATTTGGAGAAATCTGTTTTTGTTTGGCAGACCTGGTATCTCTCTGGGGCCAATGACCCATTTTGGTTTCAATTTGATCTTGTTTCTAGGCCTGTAGTGATAGAAAGCCTACAGTCCAGCCCCTAAAAGTTAGATCACACCATTTCCATTCATGAACAGAGTCACCATGCACCCTATTCACATGGCACAGGAAATAACATCATTAGGTTTTCATGTGAATGAAGAACCTGGGGAAATGTTTACAGCACTTTGTGAAATTTTTATGGACTAAGCCATGATTGACATGTTAATAAACAGCTGAAAAATATTTTGGTTTGCTTTCTACTTATCCTTGTAGTTCCTATTGGAAACCTGTTGTCAACTAGCGTATGTCTTCCGTGCCCAGCGTACATGTATCTGCTGATAATTGCTGTTTATTCTTCATTTACAAAGAAATCCTGGAGGAACACTGGAGCACCAATCTGTACCATCTAGTGTCATTTTTATTCAGATCAAATCTTCTGGTTGCTGAAAGCAGGGGAGGTGCTAATGCTTGATATTTTTTTCAAAGCATGCCATTTCTTTGAGATGTTATCTAAATTATTTTATTTCTGAGTGCTGGGAGCCTGGCAGAAATAATTGAATTGTCAGTGTTTGGTGCAAATTCTAACATCCATTGACTAGGAACTTTTGATTTACCAGTATTCCTGATTCTCTCCCATGTGACCGTATGAGTAGAGTGATGGTACAATCGTGTCTTCCGAGAACACTCCATGCTCCTCTTCAGTACCTTCTCCACATCTGAGCTCATTTTGCCTCCTGTATCCAAAGCGTCTCTCTGAAATCAGAGTCAGTGCCATTATTACTGTCGCTAACAATAGCTCATGTCCACAGCAGGGAAGAACAATTAACAAATTCATGAATTGTGTTTGTTTACATGTCTGAGCTCAAGGCTAATTATTTAATTAATGTCTTCTGTCTTGAACAGAAGTGTTAGCACATGGAAGTGTGGCCGAGTGGCAAACAAGGTGAGATTTGAGAAATTCCAACTTATTCGTGATACGTAAATAGCCATTTATTCACTGCAGACCTAGAATTAGGGTAGGAGTGTTTTAATCTCAACAGCTAACTCTGGCAATGCTTGGTAAAGAGTTCATTAATCAATTTAGTTAATGCCTTTTGCAGTCATTGGAAGGTACTTCATAGCTGAGACTAATCATTATAATAATAGTATTAAATGTCAAACTATTCAAATACGTCAACCAAAGCTTCATCATATTTCACGTTGTAGGGTTGGGCAAATGTAGCTATTGATTGTTCACAACCTCAGAGCCCTAACTCAATCTCTGACTCTTCTGTGTGCTCCCCGAACTCTTCATTTATATTTTTCATATGGTGGTACCCTTTGCATTGTGTAAAAAGCTACCCTCCCCCTCCAGTGTTGACTTATGTCTTGGTGTCCCATGGTCCCTCACGGTGTTTCACTCATTTCAGGTGCTCCATAAATGTTTGCATGAAGGGAAGGCTGATTTTCAGAGTTTCATTGATTTTAATATCAAACAAGGAAATAGTTTGCCCTTAGAGCTGCTTCTTTTTAAATATGTAAGTACAGATAGAAAAGTGAGACAGTTACCAGGCCTTTGTAGTTAATACAAAGCTTCTTTTCAAAATTATCTTTATGTTTTGGGTGGAAGTGGCTTAAAAAGAAGAAGGAAAAACCTTGTAGTATCCAGCAATTCCCTGAAGTTGGGGAGCAATGCTTTTTTTCTTCAGTTTCTTCAACAAAAGACCAGCCCTGGCACCAGGCTGTGCATTTCCACTCCCTGTGCCTTATTGTTTAAAGAAATGAATCAGATGCTTCCAGAGATCCCAAACTCCGAGTTGATTGAGTTTGATTATTCCGCTGACCCTGTAATTATTTATTTGTTTCTGCCTGTGTCTGAGACACTCTGCCGGGTGCTCTTTTGGAGGCATGGATGAATATGAGGATGTTATGGTGTCAAAGTTGAGGGTGTGACCTCTAGAACCAGAAGGCCTGGGTTCAATCATTAGCTTCATGATGTATGGGCTGTGTTACTGACGACTCTGTGCCCTTGCGTACCCATCTGTATGATAGGGATAGTCATAGTACCTGGTGATAGGGTTATTGTGGTGAATCAATCAATTAATACATCTAATCAATATAAAGAGCTTGGAACAGTGCTTGGCACAAAAATACGTGCATTTAGTAGATGTTAGTTAGGTAATATGGACTGAATGTTTGTGTTCCTCTATTCCTATGTTGAGGCCCTCATCTCTTATGTGACAGTCTTTGAAGGTGAGGCCTTGGAGGTGATTAGGCTCAGATGAGCTCATGAGGGTGGAGCCCCATGGTGGGATTGATGTCCTTATAAGAAGAGGACGAGACCAGAGTCCTCTTTCTCTGTACCATGTGAGGGTGCAGTAAGAACTCTGACATCTGCAAACCAGGAAGTGGACCTTCGTCAAGAGTGGAATCTGCCAGCACCTTGATCTTGGACTTGCCAGCCTCTAGAACTATGAGAAAGAAATTTCTGTTGTATAAGCCACCCAGTAGATGGCATTTTGTTATAGCAGCCCAAGCTAACTAAGACACTAGTTTCTGACCTAAGCACACGGTTTCTGATCTCAGGCAACATATAGTTTGGGCGCGGGTGGGGAGGTCTGGGGAGGAGAGACAAAGCAGAGAAATGAGGAAGGAGTAACTGACCGTTAGATGGCAGTAGAAATGCCTTGTTGGCAGCAAGACGAGGCAATAGGAATTTAGGGGAGCCAGCGCTTACAGCAGAAGCTTGAGGAATGGTAGACTTTAAAAGTGAAGGGAATCCCAGAACTGGGGAATTACATGTGGAGAACTGAGCAAGTGGCAAGCACAAGGCCTGTTTGGGACATGAAGGAGATATGTGAGAATAGAGAGGAGAGGCTGTGAGGCGAGGTGTGGAAAATAAGGATGGGTAGACTGTGGACAGCAGTCCCCAGCCACAGTGTAAGGCATAAGGGAATGGGCTTTGGCATCAGACTGACTTGAAGTGAGTCCCAACCTTGCCTCTTTCAGCTGTATGACCTTGGGCACGTCAATGTACCTTTCTGAGTGTCAGAGTCTCATTTATCAAATGAGCATTATTTACATAAGTCCTAATGCTCCAGGTACTCAAAATGTGGGTGCACTTAGCATATCTCCTGTGTGCAGTGCACACTGGAGATTTTGCAGTTGAGTTACGCTCCACCAACAATTTTTTAGAGTTAACTGGCACAAGAAAAGAAAGGACTTCTTGGCTATAAAATTTCAAAGGAGTTGGGCTAATTGGGGTGAGTCAAGCCCTCTAGTTTTAATGTGAAGGGTTTAGTCTGTGTTGATAAGTTTTCTTCTGAACTTCATTTAATCAAAAACTAAAGCAAGAGCTCTCATTCTTGCTCCCACAAAAAGAACAGAGGCTTCAAAGCCACCAAAATACTTGCTAAAGGAAGGTTGTAGAAGAATCATTCATTAATTGACATTTGTGTCCAGTGCCCTTTCATGTTCCACCCACTTGTCCTTTCTGCATTGCAAATCCCACAGCGTGCTGGTCTCCATTGACCTTCTTACTCAATGGTTCACAAGCACACCATCCTGGGAGCAATTTTTAACCACAAAACACAGCCGGTGTATCTCTTCAATTCGTGACTGAGGATGAAATAAGATTCTCTCATCTTGTTTGTACTGCTGATTTGTTAGCTCTTTATTGATTAAAGATCGCAATGCACGATTTGTTTTTTATCTTAAGTAAGGATATTCTGTATCTGTCCCACTGTATATGAGTTATTGATTTACTATGATCTGTAAAAACTCTTTTGTCCCAAAAGTTGGGGGCTCTCCACCTTCCTGAAGGGTTTTGGAAGGATAGTCATCCATCCTATTCTAAATCAATGAATTTCAGCTTCTCCCATGAGGTTTGCTGTAAGTTTAGGAAAAAATTGGATTTAGATTTAGATGAAAACAGTCAAGGCTAGGATGGCCCCTCTTAATTTCTTTTCTTTCATAACTGGCTTATTGGAGGAGGATCTATAAATATATGTAACTGCTGAAGAAAGCTTCCCCACTGCTCAGTGTTCTTCCTGTTTATCGCGAGTGGTAGGCATCAAGGCATTTTCATTCTATTTGCAAGTGCATCTTAAGAACATGTGCATCTATTCGACCATTAGAGAACAGCTTGTCTGAGCTCTTACGAACTGCATAGCTCATTCACATCAGGAAATGTGTGTAAATTGTAAAATGTATGAAACTCAAGCCTTTAATGGCAGCAAATTGATTCCCTAAATGAACAAAGCAAATTAGTAATAAAACTGGTAACCCAATAGGCCTCTTTGCGTTAGCCCCAGCCTAATTCAGTAGACACACGTTCTGTCTTTTCACTACCAACTTATTTTTTTTTATTAGCAGGATTGTCATAAAAGATGCTAGATATTAAAATCTTTTTAAAATTTCTAAATCCAACAACTCATTAATACTGCTTACCTTGGTTTTATCTTTTAGAAATATTGGCTTTAGGAGCAAATAGTGAATTATGGAAATAGATACAGGTGGCATATCTTCATTATTCTTGATTTACCAAGATAGATAGAGTTAATAATAACTGTACTCATATAGAAAACTCTTCATCAGAATTATTTTATCCTTTCATCCCATGCAGTTGTGAGCATTCTCTTTATAGTTTGTCAATTTTATTTTTGTCATTCATTGAAGTGTGCTTTCCCTACCATTTAAAGATAAATGCAGTAATAATTTTAATGGGCATGGTGAAAGGGAAGACCACCCAGAGATTAATATTTGGACACAGCATGATTTGAACGCAGTCTTTGATGCTCCTGAGCGCGTTAGAGTTTTGACTGATATATCAAGTATGTGTGTTTACATTGCATTTAGAGAGGCATTTAGTCTTATGTCATTAATGGGTTGTCTCAGCTACTGTTTGTGAATGTCCTTACTTATGAGGAGGAAGTATTTTTCATCCACCTTGACAAACATGTATCACGTCCATGTCTACATGACAGAAGGATTTCTAAGTACATTTTGTGTTTTTTCTGTGTTGAGCAGATACCTTTAGCTTTGATATGGTGAGCAAATAATCTTTTCCCCTGTCTTAGCCAGTTTGAACTTAGGATTCATTACAGACAAACAGGCACCAGTTCTGATCCTGAAGCTCCCCAGGAGATCTCAGGGCTCTCAGTCCATTTGTTGCTCTGTTTAGTTCTTAACATTTTGTGCTGCAATTTATATTGATGTGCTAGTTTCTTTTCATCCTGCTAGAAGCTCCTCCAGGTCACAGACTGTGTCTCCCTCCTTATCATATACCCGGAAGCTGACAGAGCATATGGTAGATACACGGCACATAGAGGAAGGAATTTCAGTAGGTGACACATGCAGGTAGAGATCATGACTAAGCTTGTAAGGGGGAGGGATCATTCTATGGGGGCTCAAAGAAGACTTTAAAAAGTAGGTAGTGTTAGAGCAGGGCCATGTAGGAAGGGTGGAAAGCAGAATTTATGGGGATAGCCTAAGAACACAGGTAAAGGAAGAAGATGTCAACCGTGAATGTCAATGCATCTTAGACCCAAAGTAGGTGTCTAGACAAGAGTATATTTGATTGTGAGATGGGAAAACCTACATAAGCTGGTTTGTAATAAAAGGAGTGTGTGATGGGGTGGGGGCAAATTCACAGATCCAGGAAATGAAACCTGGTCAGACCTCAGGTGAGTGGGAGTTAGACATCTGCCAGGAGAGGAGAGCACCTCTTGCTCTCTCTGAGAGGATGGAACCTGGCTTTTTAAGTTTCTCAACTACAGAAGCTACACAGTATCTCCTTCCTGCTTCTCTCTGGCTTCACTGTATTTTAATTGGTTTCCTTCTGCTCATTCATGGGCCGATATGGCTGCACGCACCGATTTGTTAAGACCTCATGGTTCTATTGCATATGACCACCAGATGATGATCTTTGTGGCATTTAAATATTCTCTTAGGAGAATTTGAGCTGATTGGCCACTAGTCAGGCAGTGGGTTGGCTGGCTGTGACCTTGTGGTCATTTCTCATCCAGTTGGCCAAGAGTGGGTAAGGGGGCAGGCAGACCCGACTGGGGTGTTTGAGTGATTCAGGTTCTTTGGAAGGGGCTGTGGGCAGGGCAGGCAATAAAATAATGCCAATGAATTTGGGTAGGAGAATAAGAAAAGGCACAGCGAGGGGCCCTCTCAAGTGTTTCAAGGCTTTGACATGCCCATTGTAGCCAGAGGGCTGTTACAAATGCTTGATGTTGTCCACTGTGATTCAGGAAGCTGGGAAACAACTGCTTTCTTGAAGAGCCTGACCTTCTGGAGTAAGGCTCAGTCTGAGCCCAAGGACATGGGTGACAGGCACCTCTACACCAGAGCTCTGCCTCCTTCACCCTGGCCCTCTTATTGTCTTCACTTCTCTTGCCCTGGGTTAGGTTGTGACTAATAGGAGGGTAAGGAGGAGTGACAGTTGTGTCAAGGTAGGGCAGGAAATTAAAACCCAGGACTGTCACTCCCTAAGGCAGGGTATCTGGTTGCCTGAATCAAAGTTTCCTAAAAGCAGAACGTTCATTCCATGTTTAATGAGTATTTATTAAGTGGTTTCTCTGTGGCAAGCCTTGTTCCAGGCTTGGGGGCTATGGTGATGAATGTGACAGATAGGTCCCTGACCTCATGGAACTTATATTCTAGGTGGGGGGAGACACGCAATAAAAACAGAAACTAATAAGATAATATGCGGCAATAAGTGCTATAGAAAACAACAACAGGGAAACGGGCTGGAGAGCCACCGGGGGTGCTTTTGCAGATCAGGTGGTCAGGGAAGACCTCTGATGATGGGACACTGTCAGAAGGAGGTAATTTCTGTTGTGTGAGAGTGCCCCCAGTGCCCCATTCCAACTGACCCCATTGTGAGCTGCCGTGGAGGTCCAGTGTTGGTCCTTGTGTTGATTTTCTCTCTCAGGCCTCGTTTAGGCTGTGTGCACCTTGTTTGCTAATAATGCAGTCCATCTTTGGGAAAAATGCTGATGCTGATTGGGACCTTTAATAGGTACCTCCTTTTAGGGTCTAACAATGCTTCCCTAGTCAGTGGGAGAAGGTGCCTGTGGTCCCAAGAGTAAAGACACTTGAGGTTATGTGAAACTTCTAGCTGACATTGACAGACAAAAACACTCCTGTAGAGTTTTGGAGTTCTGTGTTGAAGCTTTGATTCTAACTTTGTGAAGTGCTTTTCAATTAGGACTTCACATCTGCAGAAATGTGCACTCTCAGTAACACGTCAGTCCACAGGAACTGACACATGACACAGACACATGAGGACAGACAACTTTGCTAGGCCTGGGCATACACATGGCTAATGCTAAAGAAATGAGCCATGCATGTTCTGTTTATATTTTGGTTATGACTTAAATACTGGTTTTTGATTCAACATCCATTAGACTAGTGTTTTAATGGCCTTATAATCAGAGCGGTCCTCTTGAAGAAAATTTCTTTGGTTGATATTCAGAACATCTGACATGGTGTGTCCCATCTTGGAGCTTCAGAGGACACATGAACATCTTATACTCTGCTAGAGACTTTGAGGGAAAAAGAATCTGTTTCACTTTCCTTAACTCACAGTCCCAAACTTGTCTGACCACTTGGCTGCCGTCTAGGGCATAACACCAAATAGTTGTTCTAGGTGTAAGCATGAAAATACTCTTTGGCTTTGCATCTCCCAACATTGAGTGTAAGGCTCAGAGGAAGCCCCAGTACTTGTGGAAGTTTTAAGCACATTATCACTCACTTACAGGCACTAATGACTCCGATAATGTTGTGAAGTTTAGCATAAATAGGCTCATCATTAAAGTTGATGGCAGAAGTACAAACAAGGCCCACACTATTAAATTTGCTATTTGTTCGTTATACATCTGGAATTATCCTCCTGTCTCTAGCTGTGTCACACTGGTGTTTATAAACCTAAGTAGAATGTAGTACTATTTTGTTTTTCTGTGCAGTGAGTTGATTTTTTAACTTCTCTCCACAAATTGGATTATCAAAGCTGAGAAGGACAGATTTTGGCTTTTCCAAGGTGGCGTCTGCCATTCTGGTCATAAGGCTTTTCAGAGCATCACGATTGTACAGAAAAAACTTTGCAGTAGATTTAGGGATGAGGGTTAAGGATCTCATGTTGTGACTTTGACAAGACACTTAGCCTTGCTGAATTTTTGTGCCATTATCTGTTAGGAGAGCTGGTAAAAGCAGCATTGCCTCACAGGAAGGGTGGCACAGGCACCATACAGTCACAAGTGCAGGTGGATTCGGAGCCAGATTGGCTGGTCATGGCTGCTGGTATTGCTGAGTGCCTTTGGGCAAAGCACTTCATCCCTTCCTTACTCCGTGGAGTGGAGATGATCATAGGGGAATTGTGAGGACTAAACGTGTGAATACTTACAAAGTATTTAGGCCTGTGCCTGGCGTATATACATATGTAGTGGAATATATATGTATTAGACTATGTATATTTGAGTATATATATATATATATATTCACCAAACACTAGCTTTTATATCAAACAGATGTACTTGAAGGGGTGGCAGAGTGTGGAGTTAGGTAGGATATTAATTATTCCTGGTTCCCAAGGATCCAGAGACTAAAAGGAAAAAGAAGACCAGAGACATATTTACTGCCCTCTTAGAGCTCGGGAGTGAAAACACACATGCCCCTGGCTGAGATACAAAGAACACTACGGTTATTTTGCCAAATGTCAACCTCAGAGGAGGGCTAACATTTATTGGAAGAGTGCATCTATTTTGTAGGGATGCTGGCTCTGTGCTTCTAATGTCTGGATGAAGTGACAATGAAGGCTCAGAGGAAGACAGATAGGGAGAAGGCCCAGGGAGAGGAGAGAGGCTAGTGGGGCAAAGAGAGTGGAAGTGGGCAGCCTTTCCCAGCAGCTGTCATTCTGCGTGGGTCTCACTGCCGGAGGGAAGCTCAGGTGCCCTTCTGGGCAGTTTCCTACGGCAAGGTGCAGGCTTCCCTTAGTCTGCGCCTAAGGCCAGCAACGGTACGGAGAAGGGTCGCAGAGTGCCCGCAAGGGTCAGCTGGTAAATCTGTGATATGGAAACTCCCAGGCTCCAGTGAATTCCCACTTTCTTTTAAAACTCAGCTCCAGCATCGCTTCCCCTGGGAAGATGTCCTTCAAGCTTCCAAGCAGACCTTTCCCCATTTCTTTTTTTTTTTAAAGATTGGCACCTAGGCTAACAACTGTTGCCAATCTTTCTTTCTTTTTTTTTTTTTTAAGGAATGGCACCTGGGCTAACAACTGTTGCCAATCTTTTTTTTTTTTTTCTGCTTTATTTCCCAACCCCCCCGATACATAGTTGTATATCTTAGTTGCAGGTCCTTCTAGTTGTGGGATGTGGGACACCGCCTCACCGTGGCCTGATGAGCGGTGCCATGTCCACACCCAGGATCCGAACCCTGGGCCGCCACAGCGGAGCACGCGAACTTAACCACTCGGCCACGGAGCCGGCGCTTCCCTATTTTTTAATCACAGACCTGTGTATCCCTCCATCAGACTGTTCCTTAGGCCGCCGAGTCCCCTAATAATAATATAAACCTGTCTGAAGTTAATGTGGTAAGTCAGATATGCTGGCAGGAGTGAGGGCTTTGAACATTTGTGACTTTAACGTAATCAAAACAGTTAACATCTGTCCACCCTATTTGCTAAAATCCATGTTAATCCTCACATGACCAAGTTGTGCAGACACCTTCTTGGGACGCTCCGCAACTTGAAATTGTTTTCCTGTCTGTCTCATCAAATAGGTGCAAGCTCCTTCAGGGGAAACTTCCTTCCACCTCTCTACCTTTACGTTTGAGCTCTGAGTCAGCACAGGACATGTGGCCAATAGGGCTGGTTGAATGTGAATACGAATGTGAATAAGTGAAAAGCACACAGACTCACTGTTGAATCAAAAGCATGCAAAAGGAAGCCAGTTTAGATGCTATTTTTGCTTGAAACTTGCAGTAAGACTACCACATTCCTGAAATTCGTCACTGGCTCTTCCCCAATTTGCTATAATGCCAAGTGGGGGTTCTGAGATTCTGGTTTTGCTTCTGATTTGACTTAAGCCTTCCTGAGAGCAGGGACCACGTCTGTGTTTTTTATAACTTTATTCCTAGTACAGTTGCTTATGTATAACAGACATTCAGTAAATGCTTGTTGAATGAATGAGTGATCAAAATATTGGCACAGTCATATAACTGTGTAAGACACATACACATACACACATGTACCTTACAATATACATGTATTTTGTGTGTGTATATATATATGGCTATACATATTCATACCATCTCATGCTATTCTAATTTACATTTCTTCATGCACTATACCTTTATTTTAGTTCTTCAAACAGGCCTCTTTCCTGCCTCAGGGCCTTTGCATATGCTAGTCCCTCATTTAGAAAGCCATTCTAGCTACTCTTGCATGATCAGCTCTTTTTGATCCTTTTGGGCTCAACATAAGTCACCTCCTCACTGAGACTTTTCCTCATCACTTTCTCCCAAACCAGATATTCTTTTTTTCAGCTTTTGTGTGATTCTTCACAGCGCACATTACAACTTGCAGTAGTTTTGCCTATTTCCCATTATTTATATTGCCCCTCTCCCCTATTAAAATGTCAGCTCACAGGGGAAAGTCCTCTGTCTGTGTGTTCACCATTATGTCTCCAGAACCTGGTACACAGTACATTCTCCATAAACATTTGCTGAATGAACAATTGAAGGGATCAAAAAGAAAGGAACAGGGATCGTTCCTAATCTTCATAATTCTTTCCCTCACAAATAACCACTGTTAACATTTTTGATGTATATTCTCCCATTTTTAAAAGATACGTATTATACATATATTTTTTCATAGACAGTTTCACCCTATGCTGACAATTTTCTTACTTGCCTTTTTCCCCACTTACTAATCACTATATTTTGTCCCTTTCTCCATGTTGCTATTACTAAGCACATCAACACTTTATTACAGTCACAGTGGCCTCCTGCCATTCCTTGACCATCCCAGGTACGCTCTAGCCTCAGGACCTTTGCACATCCTACTTCATCTATCTAGGATGCTTTTCCTTTGGATAAACACAGGCCAATGCTCCAATCTCCTTTAGGTCTTGTCCAATTATCAACTTCTCTGTGTGATCTTCCCTGATTGTCCCCTCCTTCTTTTTAAATTGCAACCCTAGCACTTTTCTTTCTCTCTTCCCTGCTTTGTTTTTCTCCATAATACTTTTCGCTGTCTGATATAATCTACATTTTACTTACTTATTTATTAGTGCTCCATTTCCACCCCTTCTGAAATGTAAGCTCCAGGAGACCAGGGAGTTTTCTCTCTTTTCTTCTTTGCTGCACCCCCAGTGCCTGGAACAGTGCCTGTGATGCTTTATTGAGGTTGGTCTCAATAAATCTTTGCTGAATGAATTACGTCTCAACACCGTCAGTTTAGGTGGTTGGACTGTGTGGGCCACGACGATTTAATTTGTTGAGTGGATGTAATACTACGGGCTGACTCTCTTATAACAGAATAATATTATGAACGTTAAATAGTTCTTTGAGCGCCTCAGGAAAGGCTCATAAATTAGTTTTATGGGTGATTGTTTTTAGCACGATGCCATGGTTTTTGAGCCACGGTTTGGTAGCAGGTTTTGTGCCCTGATTAGAAGCATGCTCCCTTTTCCTGGTAGCTGTTCTTAGAACCTATCGACCTGCGGTGTCTTATTTTCACTGAAGGAAACTGAGTGTTTCTTTCTTTGCTTCAGATGGTCACATCTTTAGATCCTGAAGCAAGAGATGCAGCCCATTCTCTCAGGAGTCCAAATGCAGCAACAGATTTTGCCTCCAAGCAAGTAAGATATGCCATTAACACAAGCAACTTTCCTTCACCAGCTCGGCTCTCATTTGAATTTTTGATGCCTCGGTGGTCATTTCGAGGTGATAGTTGGTAGGGAGAAAGTCGCAGCATGGAAAGGGGGAAATCATACACCGTTTTCCCCAAGGCCTGCTGCTTTGGCTTGATAAAGTAACTTCCCGGATTCCGTGTTCTCTGCCTCTGGCCACTTAGCTGGGAGTCCCTGCCGATTCCTCTGAGAAGCGCATCATTTGGCATAGCTGGTTAGCAAACCCCAGATCCGGGGTCAAACTGTATCAGGCTAGTAATTCTTCAGCACAGGTCAACACTGAAGGTGAGGGACTTCAAAACCCTCCTGTGACAGCTGAGTAGATGTTTCTAGCAATGTATTCCCTGAGGGGCGAGCAAGCTGAGGATAGGCAGGGCACCGAACTGCGGACTCGGAGGCCCATTGGCCGTTGTCTTGCTCTCTCGGCCTCTTCAACGTGCCCGCTATCATGTGAACCATAGAAGGTGTTTGTCAGAGTGGTGGTGAAGTTCTTCTGGCGTGAGACATTTTGCCTGTTCCTTGTTTCCCCACTTCTTTCGCTAACTCGCTGCTCCAAGGATCCTGGCTCAGCATCTCCTGGCGTCTCTAATGGCTATTTGAAGCCTGCGTTTAGTGCTTAGCCTTCTCTAGGGTTCTCCCAACTCCTATTAGTCCTTTTGTTATTTGGAGAATTATTCGATATGTTTCCAAGCAGGAACACAGATAAGTCTGTGCTGCCAAGAACACCCTCCACCATTTTTGGATGGGACGGTCTCTCTCTTTGCTTTCTTTTGGGGTGGTCCCAGGTGGGAGGGGGGCAATGTCTCCTACTAGTCTGAAAGGGCTGGTGTCTCTCAGTGATTTTTGAAGATAAGTATGTTCATCAGGAACTGGGGCTTTGAAAGAATCCTCTAAGTCACGCTTCTCTCAGGTGTGTGAGCACAAAGAAAGAGATTCACCTTTCTTTGTCTCCCTTTTCATCAGCAGAATCCTATTTTTAGGCCGTTGACATATAATTCAGCTTCCCTTACAACCAGGTCCTGGCATTCCTTTTAGGAATTTCTAGAGCCATTAATGGTATGTGACTAAGTTGAGGGCAGAGTGTCTTATTACCTCAGTCCTCTTCTGGGGATACATACGTTTGAGGAGCGAGCTATTTTCAGAAAGTTTCCAATGTAGCATTGTCCGATGATCAGGCCACGACATCACAGATCTTGGCATTGTTGTGAACAAAAGAAATTCCTTGTTCCTGTCTCAAGGCAATGTGATTACAGGGCCCCGTGATCAGATAGGTGACCCAAGATGGATGCCTTTCTGAATGTGACTCGAGTTTATCTGTACCTGTCCCCACCATTATCTCTGAGCACATCCTTTGCATTTGAAGATGACATGCCTGTTGGATTTATTTCCAGTCCTGTCTGCCACCACGCCTTGTGTTTACCTTTGCTGCCGTGCTGAGGACGAATCATTCTCTCACCCCTGCCTTTGTGGTCTAGTGTCTCACACAGCCAGATGGCAGGCAGGCATCGCTGGCAGTTTTGGCTCCAGACCGAGTGACGCTCTCCACATGACCTCTGGAGTGGTCAGGCAGAAGCTGGTCTGCCTCTGCTTGGTACCTGGAGATCCCCAGCTCGTCCCCATTCTCCACTGGGAAGAAGCAAGTCTGTTTTTGTCTGTTTGTTTTTTGGAGAAGTTTCCAGTTGGGTTTTCAGATGAACTTGTTTTGGAGATGCTACCTTTTAGGTTTAATCCGGTGGGTAATTGAGCTGTAATGGACCAGAGTTTTACAGACCTCCTTTTTGGTGCACTCAGTTCCAGCATTTCAGCTCACAAATGAGCACTTCCCTTGTGAGTCACGAGTGTGTGGTTTGCCTAATGCTCGGGCTCAAATACTTATTAATATGTGGGAAGGAAGGAAATGTACCCTTGTGTGGGGCCCACACAGGAGCCTATCACGCACTGTCGAGAATCCCCAGGTTTCCTCAGGGCCATGAGAGTGGAAACACTTCAGGGTGACTGCAAACAGTGATCTTCGTTGGGATTTTGCATATTTCTCACTAAACAGGATCATTTGGATGATATTGTATCAACTAATAGCAAAGGCTGTTTTTCTCTCCACTACTCTGTAAAAAAGAAAGCGATGTTTACTCAAGCAATCTGTGTATTTCACACTTAGAGTCATTAATGTCAGTTGATTTTTTTTCAATAACCATTTAGCAAAAATTCACTAGTAAACATAAGTAATTAAAAGTTTCTGATGGTGGAGAAAAACAACTTGTTAACTTGCTTCTTTTGAAATAGCTTAACCCACTTCGCATCCGCCATCGATTCGAAGGAAGAAAAACTACACCGGAGAGCCCCACGGAGTTTATGAGGAGACATTGCTAATGGAAACAAGCTCTCCTCGGTAGATCCCAATATACGGCTCAAAACACAGAAGTTAAAAGAGGTGCTGGATAGAGGCCACAGAGTGTCTTGTAGGTTAAAGGCGCAAGTCTCAAAATCAATACTCTTGCTTAATAGACGGTGCCTGCTGGGCTTTCAGGCAGGGTGAAATGTATTCGTATGCACACACTAGGATCTTTGCATTCACGTGGATTTCTCCTGATGTTTCCAGTTGGACGGAGTGGGTAGGCTAAAGGGAGAGGTGACTATTTTAGCGGCCAAAGGCTTTTGCTGTTGTGAGAAGACAGTTCTACTCTTTTGTTTCTTAACAAGAACAAGCAGGAACTGAATTCTCATAGCCCTGGTAAGACTTCAGTGATTTGCAAAAGGGAATGCATTTCATGTGACCAAGCTGGTTATTCCCAGGCGCATACTTTGGGATTTCACCAGGAACAACCAGAGGTCCCAAAACAAACAGCCCTAAAGGATTTGTGAACAGGAAGTGTTCCCTCCCTTGTTGACCTTAACTTCTATGTTGAGTAAACAGGTCTCTGTTCTGTATACCCTGATGTGTCTAAGGCAGCTTCTAATTTCACTGCAACTGGACTGTGTCCAATTGACCCTTTGGTTCTGGATCTTAAAACTGCCAAGAATTAAAGGTTGAGAGAGACCTGACTTAACTAGAGAAACTGAATCAGAACAGGCCGTGGGTGGCTGTGCACATTTCTCAGGTCGTAGGTCAGTTACCTGACCTTCGGCGGGGTTAAGAGGGGCCCCCATGACTTAATGGCCCTGTCTGACTGCAGTTTAACTGCAAACCTGGCAGTGTGTTTGTTGTTCTAACTTTTAGATGCCTTATAGCTAGTTTAATCTGGTGAACACACAGACCAGGGGTGTGGGCAGATTGGACTCAGAATCTTGGGTTCCACGCTCACCCTGGCCTTCTGGGGCCCTGGTTTTCTCTTTGGCATGGAGCTCTTCAGATACTTACATGGCAATCTGTGGCAATGACTGAGACAGGATTTCACAATCATGTTAGATGGTTCTTTTAGGAGTGGTGGTTAGGAATTGGGCTAGTTTTTGTCATCGAATTGTCAGGTAGGTTTGTCTGTAGATGAGGGGGAAAAATGGCTTAGACGTTGCTTGATTGTTGGGATAGCACTTCAGAGAAGGGACTTTTGCAAAAGTTGCTTGCTTACACACCGTGACCTCCCACTGACCCCTTGTTTGTGGCTTAGAAACATTGAAGTTATATTGAGATAGGAATCTGCCCTTGGCTAGAAGCCAGGAGTGTCATCTAGGTCTTTTGTTTGATGGGCTTCCCTACGCCCCGTGCAGGCGGCAATGTGGTCCAGTAGACCAACCATGGACTGGGGATCTGAGTCTCTGCATTTTGGAAGGTGACTTCCTCCTTCCTCACTTACTATATCACCTTTAGGCAACTCGTCTGAATTGATCTGTTTCTATTTGAGCATCTGTATAACGGGGTTGGTGAGAGTGGAATGGGAAGTACCATCCTTGGAAGGCCCGTGCTGTGCTGAGTACCTATTGTGTCTGAATGCTCTGGAGACTCAGAATGGCCTGTAATAGTTTATAAGGGCTGCCATAGCAAAGTGCCACAGACTGGGTGGCTTAAACAACAAAATTTATTTTCTTACAGTTCTGGAAGCTGGAAGTCTGAGAGCAAGGTGCTCGCAGGGTTGACTTCGCTCTGAGGCGTCTCTCCTTGTCTTACAGATGGCTGCCTTCTCCCTTTGTCTTCACATGGTCTTTCCTCTGTGTGGATCTGTATCCGATTCTCTTCTTCTTAAAGGACACCAGTCATACTGCCTTAGGGCCACCCCTATGTCCTCATTTCACTTCATTACCTCTTTAAGGCTGTATCTCCAAAGACAATCGCCTTCTGAGGTCCTGCAGGTTAGGACTGCAACATATGAATTTGGGGGCTGCACAATTCAGCCCGTAATATGGCCCCTCTGAGATGGGTCTAATATTACAATTTTTGGGTAAGAAGACAGGCTAGAAAGGTCCGTTTAACCTCACACAGAAAGAAGCAGAGCCAAGACTTGAGACTCTCTCTGATTCTACATCTTGTGCTCTATTTTGTTTCTCTGCTTCTGCTGAAACGGACCTCCCTCCTGGGGATAGTTGGTACAATGACTTCACAAGATCAGCGTTTCCATGGCACTGTTCTCGTGATTCCTCACCTCTGATTCTGACTTTCCGGACAGGGTTGGGTAACTTAGATCTGCTTGTCTTACACTCAAACCATGAGGTCTTATTACTTGTGTTTATATGTTTCGTAACACAGCGTAACTCATAGTCTTCCCGGCCTCCATCAGAAATCCAACTGCAGACACATAGATTCTAGAATTTAAAAGATCATTCTTTGTGAAGTGGCAAATGGACTTGTTATTACTTTTGAATCACCTCTTCATAGCCTGAGTTCACAGAATAAACACTCATTGACCCGGTTGACTATACCCTTCATGATCTTGAAACAGTTCAATTAAGTGCCTGTACAGTGGCTCCATATGTTGGCTGGATGCGAGCTGCCAATATTTCGACACTGCTTTCTCATTAAAATGATCAGGGCATGAGCCTGGAAGATTCCAGTGTGTGCCTCACCTGGGACCTCCCCAAGGGAAATGCGCCTGCCAAGCAAACCAGAAATAGTGTCAGAGAGGAAGCATCCCCCTCTGCTGGCTGCCCTCCTGGATCAAGTCATTAATGAGCACTTTTTACCCTTGGCAGGACCAGGTAAGTTTGAGAAGTGTGCCTCCTGTGGTGTTGAAACACATTCCAGTTACTCCCATGATAGCGATGCATGAAAAATCAACATATTGACCCCCCCAGAGTATATATTAAATTCTGAAGGATTAATCAAAACTGCACCATGTTGTGTGCAATTAAACCCTTGAAAGGCAAAATAAATTTGCTGGAGCAGTAGCAGCTCTCGTACCACTTCTAGCCGGAATGAGGCATTTTTCAGTTCTATTACTAACAGATGAGTTTTTGCTTGGGTGCATTTTTCAGGAGGTGGGATGGGCTAGCGGAGACATCTGCAGAACATTTTACGGATGGGAGGAGAACAGGGAGTCAAGCTCTTATATTGTTACCCTTTGGAACTAGGTAAATACCAAGCAAAATCCTTCCATCCGAAGGAGCACTGGATTGTGTCATTTTTCTTATTAGAGAAGAAAATGCCAAAGGGTCACCTCAGGAAGAATGGAGGGAGTGAAACCTCGCTGTCTGCCAGGCCCTCCGTAGGGATGGGTCCCTGCAAGGAGGGCCATGGGGAAGGATTGCTCTGCTCACTTAGCCATGCTCCTACATTGATGAAGATGACGATTTGGTGTGCATTTCCAATTCAGGTGAACAGAATCCTGGAGCCAACTCTTTTCTCCCCCACATGGCTATGCCTGAAATCACCCACACAGCTCCTCACAGAGGTACCTCTACATAGCCCCTTAAATGTCCCAGTGGTGCCCAGTTGCACATTGTGTAGCCGTTTTAGTTTATTGTATTTTTTAAAGATTCAATTGGAGTCTGTTGCAGAGAGCTGGGAAGCTGTATATTCAGTTCACCAAGGAGTGAAAGAAGAAAAGTTTGGTGTCGGATTGCTCTGTAGTGACATATGGTAGCCACAGAAACTGTACTTCCGAGCTAGCCCATGAGCTAAAGGAGAATCGGATCAAAATGAGGTCTGCGGGAGGGGAGTGAAGAAGTTAAAATAGTCTTATGAAGGCAAGAATGAGACCAGAATTGCTTTTTTCTTTGTCCACTTTTGACAATAAATTTCCTCTGCTAGCCAGGATGCCAAGGCTCAAGAGAGACTCATAAGGATGGACACTGTAGTGTGCTGCTAATGGCACAAATGTGTCTCCATGTCTCCTGTTCTACTGGAAAAAGAAAAAAATTAGCGAATCAAGATGCTTAAGTAACTCTCATAAATAATCCAAGACTGTATTCATTGCAAGAAAAAATATTATGTAGAATGATGTGAAATCCTTGAATTAATAAATTCAGAAGCTCTCACTGTGTTAAATGTAGCAATTAGAAAAATAAGGATAATGTGCTTAATTTATACAAAGTACATTTTTTTTCAAAGTTCCGAAATAAATTTTATTGGGAGATGCATTGAAAACTCTCATGACATCTGGAATATGGAGATCTAATTGCTGATTCAATGGCATTGCGAACACGCAAACATATTTCCTTGGTGAAATGTCAAAAAGGCAGCAATCAAAATGAAGCGTTTAAGCATTAAAATGAAGAAATGATGACTGGGTTGATTTGTAAACATTTATCTCTAAGCTTACTTTATGAAAAAGAAGACATAAGTTTAGGAACATGTTGACAAATTCGCACATTCTAAGTCCTCGATATCGTGAGGGCGTGAAAGGATGCACGGTGGGTTCACTCAAAACTTGTGTTTTCCTAAATTCTGATAACCTGACTTGGCTTTTTATATGGCATTTCTTGCACTTTAATGAACAGCAAGAGGTTGCAAGGGGATTAGGGAAGGAATGGGTTTATTTTTCACCCCACCTTAGAGTGATGGAACATTTCTCTGCTTTTGAAACGATCATTTTTGAATGTGTTCTAGAGTCATTTACTTGTCCTGTGATGTTGATTGGTGACAATATTTACTTTCACTTGTGTTATTGAATAAGCTAGGTTAGGAGCCTCCAATCCCAGCATCATCGAACTTTGACCTGACCATGTAACCCTGACCCCTTCTGAGTGCTACTTGTTCTGTGGGCCAGTGTTCCTTCAGACTGATTAGATTCTGAAGAGGCAGATTAGATTTCAGGATACATCTCAAGTTTGCACCTCCTTCTGGTAGAAGGAGCACCTAGCAACTGTTACCCAGGATGTCAACTATAAAACCAAAATGTGTTAAGCCACTTGGCAGAGAAGGCAAATAAACCTGTTGCTGAAATAATATTCCTCTGTGCTGGCTTAGACAAATCTCTACCTTCTACAGAAGCAGTCTAGAAAGAAGTTTCCAATGAAAGGAGGGAAATTGTTAAATCAGCGAAATCCCCCATCTAGGGAGGGACTCACAATTATCATGGCCACTCAATGAATAATCTCCGTCAAATGAATATATTTTCAGGGTCCCAAATTATGCCAATCATATACCATGAAACCCCTCTTCGATGAAGACCTGATCAAGAAATAAAATCTGCTTGAGGAGTGAAGTTGCCTTCCCTGGAGGCAATGCATTTGTAAGGTCTCCACTGTATTGTGCTTGCGAATAACATTTATTTCTGTAGTGTAAATATGCAAGAGTTCATTTTAATAAAAAGTAAGTCCTAAAATAAGATAAAACCCATGACTAGACGTGCATTTGAAGATTTAGAGTGTATTCATCTGCTGGTTTTCGGTATAAATATTCATTGGTTTTGAGCTCTCAGGTGTTGGAACTTTTAATCTGTATTCAGATGGAGGTACTTTAATCAGAGAGTTCATAAAAGTCTGCAACTTTCACCCCCCAAGAAAAAAAAAACAGAGTAACAGATAGAATAGAGGGTGCTAGGGCTTCAAAATAACCCACCGAGCTGAACTGTATTGCTAGAGGGGGAGAAGAATAAACACCAAATGCCATTTTGTACCATAATATCAATATTCTATTAAAAATAAATCTCTTGCTGTTAGACGGAAAAGTCTCAAAAAGCTGTCACTTGACTGCAGTCTTCAGAGATGACTGATAATGGGTAAAAAATCCCATAGCATCTGTTTACCATGTACTCACACAAACTGTTAGGAATGTTTTTAAATGTCAGCAGTAATGTATGCATGTGTATTAGCTATCACAGCACAACGCTGCCACCGCGACAGCACCAGGGACTGCTCCAAATTAGGTAGGTCAAGTGAAGAAGATACCAGAGGAACCCTTTGAAAGGATGTAATTTGTCTGGAAAAAAAAAATCTAAACTGTAAATGTTAATATGTGAATACTGGGAAACCCCCTACACCAGATTTTGAATCAAGCTGTAAATCATAGGAAGGTTTATCAAGACCCCAGTGCTAAGGTGAGTTTGGGGAGAGCAAAGGCTGGAGGGAAAAATTTTGCGTTAGGTGTATTTTGCATTAGCAGGCTCTCAGATTTCTCTTGGTAACCTAAGCACATATCAAGAGAAGAAAGTCATTGAGGTACAATCGCTGACTAAACAATGCGATGGTGACAGCGTTGTTAGCAGCTGCCGTATTGCTTGAGAATTCTGCGCTATTTAACTACTGAGAGGGGAAACACTGCATGTTGTCCCAGCAAAGTCATCAGGACTGCGGGCAGTCTTCAAAAGGAGCTTTACAGCAGTTTTTGCTTTCTTCAAGAAAACAAAAAGAGGTTTGATAATTGATTTTGAGAGTGGATTTAATTTTTTCTGATATGGTCAAGCCCCATGAAGATAATATGGCATCTTGAGGATTAGAGGATGCAGGAGTCAGAAAGAACTGAGAATGAATTTTGGTTTCACCACTTGCAAGGGCGTAACCTTGGACACATTTAAGGTTTAACGTCTCTGCCTCAGTTTCTTTTTTTCACAATGGGGATGATAATAGCACCAGCCTCACCGGGTTGCTGGAAGGATTCCATAAGTTTATGCACGCAAAATGTCTTCGTCAGCACTCAGTAAATGCTCCAGACAAATTCAGAGGAAGGCCAGTGTGAATGAGTGAAAAATATAAACTATGCCGTGTTTTAACATAAATGTGGGGTCATTATTTTCAAATGTGCATGGGAATTACGCCATGCTGTCTAGAGAGTTCTGCCTTCATAATTCGGTGGCACGATTCATAATTCACACATCAGAGCTGCTGGCCTCTGTTTATACCATGAGAGGTGTGTTTGTATACAAAATGGTTGCTTCTCAAGTGCTTAGAAGAGTCGGCTTCCTTTTTGATCCTGTTTCCAACATTAATTGGCTTATTAAACTCTTTTTTTAAAGAATAGAACCAAGGTCACCTTTAGAATACCTCACATTCTCATTTATATTTTAAATCGTGGTGTTTTAACTAATGTGGTTTCATTTTGTTTGACTAATCATATAAATTGCAGAAGGGAAAACATATAGAATCAAAAGAAGTGGTTTCTTTCCATTTGTCCAATCTACTTAGATGGGGAAATATTCAGAAAGATGCTTACTCTTCTTTCCTCTGTGGCCCAGTATAAAATTTCTCTCTCATACCATGTGTCCGATTGCAGTATAGCTCCTGATGTTCACTGCATCCCTGCCTTCTCAGCTAGCATAAGATTTCTACCAGGGCAGGGACCATGCCTTATTTATTGGAGCAATATATATGCTCAGAACAATGCTTGGCACTTCATAGATGCTCATTTATTTTCTGTTGACTGATTATAGTTGTAAGGTTGGGCGGTAACAGAATTAGTGAAGTCAGTTCTTAATGCTTTTAGAGCAACCAATGGATTATGTTTTGTGTGCTGGACATAACCTGGGTGCTCAGATTAAAACCATTTTCAACACTTCCTCACACTACAAGATTTTCCCTTGCTCATTCAACAAACGTTTCTCCACTAAGCCCTGGGTGCCTGGCACTAGGTACTAAAGTTAGACATGGCCCCTGGGGCCAGGCCTAGTAGTGCAGTCAAGGGAAGTGGACTTATCAGTAAAGAAACACAGTGGAGTGGAAGAGGCACCCAGACAGAAGGGCGGTGAGCACCCAAGAGGAGGACATGGTGTGGTCTCTCTGAAAGAGACCGGAAACACTTCCTGCAAGCAGTGGGTGGGAAAATCTCAGCAGGGTTCCCTGGGAAAAGAGTGATGGGAGGAGAGCATTTTAGGCTGAGGGAATAAAGTGCAGACCGCCTGACTCAGCAGGAATGGAGTGGTGCTGGAGAGATGAGCCTGGAGAGATGAGTGGGGCCAGTGCCCTGTGCTGTTGGACTGTTGTGTATCTTATAGGTAGTGAGTGGCTGTGATAGATCTTGAGAAGGTTGTTGTGTGAATTGACTTTCATTTACAGAAGCATCAAATGTTAGAAGTTACAGATGACGAAATCCAGGCCTGGAGACATGAAATACTATGGAGGTGATGGTGCATAACAGAAAGTTTGGAGAGATTTTTAAGGGGACGGTTTGTGGTCAAAATTGGATCTGGTCATCTCGTTAATTGTATTTCATTGAACAAGTCACTTAATCTCTCTGAAACTCAGTTTCTCCATCTTTAAAATGGAGACAGTAATTTTACCTGCTGTCCAGGTGGGTAGGTGGGTATTGTTGTGGAGCTTAGATGAGGCAATGCGTGTGAAGGCCTTTGAAAACGTGATGTGCTGGAGAAATGTGAATGTTAGTTGTTAAAAGCCCAGTCTTTGGCCTCAGCTTGGCTGGGTTTGAACTTTAGCTCTTCCACTTTCTAAATGAACATTGCTGGGCAAACAGCCTACCCTCTCTGTTTCTGGGTTGTATGTGAAGATAATAATAGTAACTACCTCATTGGTTCTTGTGAGCATTAAATGACAATGCACGTAAAACACAGTCCCCTGTACATTATAAGCACTTATTATTAATTTAACTATTCTGTCTAGTATTCTTTCCAATATACCCTGCTGCTTTTCTTTGAACCTCTGCAAGACAGCTGCAAAGCCACAGAAATCTTGGAACTGATCAAATGTACATTCTAGACATGATAATGATGAGCCATTGCTAGGTGATGGCATGTAGACTTTGGCTGTCCAGTCCTCCCCCTGTGGAACATTGGGCACTGTGTGTAGATCTCTACCAAGCAGTTCATAGAGACTTTTGACTCTCCCTAGAGGGCTATCTAAAGTTACCCTCATCACCGAGGTACTCTCGGGTCTCAGTGATTGTATGAAGAATTGAAATCTGAAAGATTAAATCTTCCACCTGCCACCTCCATTACTGTTACTGTTTATTACCTGCAGTCTTGTCAAATATATATATATATATATGCGTCAAATGACAAGAACACCCAATAAGTTCATTTTAACCTCAGTACAAAATATAGAAGTCCTTAAAATATTGAGTCACCTTTAAAATTATTGCCATACTTACACAATACACTTCTGTCCTTTCATGGCCTGTGACTCCTTGTTCAAGTATTCTGGTCTTCCTGGTGAAGTATTCTGGGCTGCCCACCTTCTTAGAGGGTGAAGGGTCTTTTGTTGCCAGGTGAACTTCATTGGTTGTTAAAGGGGACACTCCTTCATTTTCTCAATTATGGGTGACTTTTCTCAAGTTACGGGTGAGGAGTGGAGTCCTATTTGGGGCGTAGAGAGCTCATCTAGGCTCTAACCTAGCCAGACTGGAATGATTTTAAGAGAGGATTGGGGAGAGAATCATTTTTGTTTTTCTGATTGCTATTAACCTAATAATGATACAGAGGAATAATTTGAAAACAAAGTTAGAAATCACCCATGACCCACACTCACACATATATTGATTTTGGTTTTGCTTATTCCCTCCTATCATTATCCACATGTGCACGCACGCACACACACACACACACACACACACTAATAGAGTGTGATGGGCTTGAATGTTGATTTTGACTCTGAGGGCTGAGATCAGCTTTAGTTCTTTCAGTTACTGACATGTAACTTCTCAGGACTGGATCTATGATTCACTCTTTCAACCACATCATAATAATCATCGTAATAAAATGTCACTTACCTAATACTTATGAGGCATTGGTCCAGGGCTTTATACATATATCAATTCATTTAATTTTCATAACACCCCATATGAGATACATCTTATTATTATCATCTCTGTTATAAAGAAGAAAAAACTGAGTCACAGTGAAGCTCAGGAATTTGCCCAGAACTGGTGGGTGGTAAAGCCATGATTTAGTGAGGTTCTCAATCTGAGCCTGCTTCACAGGAGACGCTCTGCTGTGGGACTGTGGCCTGGACTCTTGCTCATCTGTTCCTTCTTTCTGCAGATATATATGGGGGATGCTAAGGGAGCTCATTCCAATGAGATATGGACACAGAAATGACTTAGGTAAGAGGAAGTTCAAGAAAAGTGTTCAGAATTTACATTTGGTCTAAACATTAGTTACAGAGCTATTACAGGCATGGGGAAATCTTGGAAACTAGCCTTTGTCCGGTTCTACTTTTTGGGGACTCATTTGGTCCTTTATGGCTTCTTATTAGTCCTTCATGGTTGGACTTTTATGTGTTTCCTTTATTTTTTTTTCCTACAATAGCACCCTTCCTGATGTAGTGATGTAAGTCATGTTGATAGAACTGCTTCCACACATACTAGTGAGCTCCAAGTTCTTGATGTCTGTGGAAGGCTGTACAGTGAGGTAGGACAGGGCCATCCTTTAGGCCAATTTAGCGTTTTTGATTATGGAAATTTGGAAATTTTCTCCTGGAAGAAATGGAAAGTCATCATAGAACTTAAGGGGTTAAGTTTTTATGAAGTTGAGTCTTTATCTCGATTCATGTATGTTATATAATATTATGTGTACATATATCTACATATATGCATACATATGTGTGTACGTATATCATGCAATTCTTGACAATTATACTGGAATTCTAATAACCAAAGCATGATCCGTGCCCATCTCCATCCTTTTCCCCACCAGATAAAAATGTTTCTAAACGAAGACTTTGATGTGATAGAAAATCTTCAAATTTGGAAGCAAATTGTGGTGCTTTGGTTTATGATGTGAAAAGGCTCCTGGTCCCCCCCATCCCTGCCCCAGTTTTTATTAGCTGAATTTTCTAGGCACAGGGCACATTTGAAACTTTTCAGCTACTCTGGTCATGACAGCTAATGGTAGATAGTGCCATGGTTAGGAAGTTTCTCAAGGCTAATCATTTTTCAAAGGAGGAAAAATAAAAACAAAAAACCAAGTAGATTGATAAAAAGGGCATGGTGTTCTTGATGAGGCAGGCAAAATCTCAAGGCATGGCTCATCCCCTCTTTTAATTATCCAGTTCATTTAGTCAGCTGTGATCCAGGACTTTAGGAGGTCACCTGCAGTGTGAAAAGAAGGCTTGGCAGCCATTGACCCACGGTTTGGTTCACGGATGGAAAATGGCCACCCAGGCTGACTTGTCCTTTTATAAATGGAACCTGGAGAGAAGGGCTCCGGGTGTGATGTGTGGTGCCGAGAAGTCCTCCTCCTGCCCTGAGCTTTCTTGAACCTCATCATAAAAAAGTAATTGTATCTGAGAAATTGGCTGGTCAGCCAGCTTTTGTGATGGCTCATTCACTTGAGCAAAGAGTGCTCAAAATGGAAAGTTATAGGTAATGTAACTGGAATGCAGCCCTCGGGAAGAAATAATATCAGCATTGCTGTCACACCCCTGCATGCCCCTACCTTTTTCCCGCCTCTGCTGATTATTTGACATATATAGGACAACCTTTGGGGCTTCCTGTCATTGTGGCCAGGCAGCCTCTGAGACATCATCTTCAGGCAGAGGAAAAAAGTCAGGAAAACTCACCTTGCTCCTGCCTCACTATCTCTGAGACTCACTTATTCCAGGATGACTAAGGAGAGTACCCATCTCGTCCTGCTACCAGGCTGCTTCTCAGGCCCCTTGAGGATACACATCTCCATTAAACCGCCTGCTGTCTTGTAGCCCATTTAAAGTATGTTTCATCCAAGGAACTAGAGAAATGATTTTGTCCCTTGTATAACTTCAGACTGCAAAGGCCATTACTGATTAGTTAACTTAGAAGACCTTTTGGGTCAATTTACCCATGTGAAAAATGGTTGTGTCTGTATGTGGTGAGAAGCCAGGCCCAGTCAATGATTTAAATTACTATTTCAACACTCACTGAGGGAAGAGAAGTTCATCATTGTCAAAGCTGCATGTTGGCATCTACACTGTGTTGTAGAGTCTATGAGATTTGGACTGGAGTCTCGTTCTGTCACAATGGGTAGTCACTACCTTGGGCACGTCACTTGACCTCTGTGATCCTCAGTTTTCTTTTCCCTATCTGTAAAGTGGGGATAATGATGACTACCTCATAAGATCATTGTGAAGATTAAAGACCAACTGCATTTCATAGCCAAGGGTTTAAAAAATTACACTTTTGAGCTCACCCTCCTCTTGAGTTGGTTTTAGTCACATAAAGAAAAGGCATTCCCTAGTTTGTTCTCGGAGCCCTGGGCCACCCCTCTAGGGAGTTGGGCGGATCAGATATGTGAGCCACAGCCCTCTACCCCACCTCAAGGAACCAAAGAGCTAGTGGCCGTACTGTAGAAATAAGCCACATTTAGAAAATTTGGGATATGAGGTCTCTCTCAACTCTTCTTATACAAACCTCTAAAATTCTATAAGACTTTTCAGCAACTTTGTGGTTTTGATGCCATTGTTTGTGAATTGCTGGTCTCTCCTATAGAGATAATCACAAATGTAAGGGATTATAAAGTAGGGAAGGAGAAAGGAGGAGGGCAGGAGAGGAGTTTTCCATTGAGCTTGGTGGGGTCATGAAAGTAGACAGGTTGTGGTCCTTGCAGAACTGCTTCAGTAAGAAGAGAGGGTGGCCAACCAGGTGTCTTTGAAAGTAACAGATTCAGAGTCATTTAAAGGCAGATGCTTTGAAGGTGTGTGGGGGCTCCTCTGGAAGACTCAGAGGCCAGGGCTCTGTAGCTGCATGTTATATAATCAGAAAGGCAGTGACTACTTGCCTGGAGACCACCTTGGGGAAGGGCTTGGGGCGGAAGCCTCCTTGTGCTTGCTGTCTGTGACGGAAATGAATTTATAGGCATTTTGTTGGCACTCTAGTGGAGGGAGGACCTGGCAAGTTTCTCGAGAGCCCAGAATGATAATGATGAGTGGGAGTTAATTATGTGATCCCCATCATGATTCATTTAAGATGCGTAAAATACCATTGTTGGACTCTATATAGCAAGGGATCATTATTCTGCATGCAGTTTGTGTTGGTCATAAAACGTATTTTGAGATCTTTTCACAGTGCTGCCTCAACCCAGTATTTTCTGCGAAGCCTTAAGTTCCTAACTGTGAATTTCAGGAGTTTTCTGGGCTAACTCTCTTCCCATGTTTTCTTTCATTCAAGGAGAGAGTGTAAAGTATTTACTCTGAGAAATTGCGAAACCCAGGGAGGTTTTCTGAAATTCTTGTGCACTCCTGTGTTTATCATAAATCTGAGACAGTGATACCATCAGCAAGCTTATTTATGTCTGAATACAAAACACGAATACCATTTAAACAGAGCACTCTCCTTTCCCAGCATCTCCCGTCATAGCTTGACTATGACTCTTACAACCATGGTGGACAGTCTGCTCCACTATTAGATATTGATTAGTAATTTAGTTTGCAGTAAATTGTTCTCTGTACTAACGTTTGCATCTCCTTCCCAAAAATGTGTTTCCACCTTCGGCCCCTTCTCCAATGTCATTTGAAGACTGTATCTGGCCAGCAAGTGAAGCCTTCCTCCTCCCTGGCTTTCTAGAAAACAAGTTACTCCCGGTGAAGACCTGTAGCTTGGGGTTTCAATGCTGCTTTGAAGTGAGACTCAAATTGCAGGCCATGCCATAGACTGTCAATGTAAGGTGTCTGCTGGCACCAATCGGATGACTCTTCAGGAAGTGATAACTTTAAAAATGTATGATGAGTACCACTGAATTAAGACAGATGGGCTGATTTGTGTTATTCCTAAAATAAGTGGCAAGTAGGTGTTTATCTCATTTTACAACAGGACAAAATTGCTTTTGCAGTGATTCATTTGTGATCCCAGCTAAGCTGTCCTATTAATTTACTTTACTTCTGACTGGTGTATTTGCCTCAGTATTTATTGTGTTTCCCATCAGTGTTGTCAAACTGTGGTGCTGCTATGACACCTCGACATTTGCATTTAGATGATGGGGTTATGGGTTAGTATTGTAAGATAGTGTATCCGGCTATGGTGTAGTTATTGAAGGTGTATTCATAGCCGTTTCTGACATCTTTCCTTGAGTTCTGCATGTGGAATCGTGATGATTATTGTAACCCTCCAACAGGCTCTCCTGCTTCCAGTCTCTTGCATTCCTATCACCTATTCTGGATGCTTTTGCTTGAGTGATTTTTTTAACATGCAAATTTGATTTTGTCACGGCTCTTTTTTTTTTTTTAAAGCAAACCCAGATTCCTATAGGAAATCAGGCTTTCTAATAGCATGAGTCCAGGTAGGTGTGATGGGGCCTATAGTGCCCAGGAGAGCATCCCCCATCCAATGCAAAAAGAGCAGTTCTATCTCAGCTAATGGGAAAGTCAACCCAGCTTCTTAAGGAAAGTTAGAGATCCAGGTTTTTACAGAATGTCTTGAAAACCTTGCACAGGCCAAACACATTGCATCTGTGCACAGCCTCAACTTCGAATCCCTGGCTTACAGTCGCTTGCCAGTCCCCCTTTGGACCTTAAGATATTGTCTAAACTCTTTAGCATGGAATATGAAACTCTTAATAATTGGGCTTTGTTTCCATGCTTGTCTTCTTCTGCACTGCACTCCATTCCCACTGGTCCCTATGTTATTCACGCTGAACCAACTTCGGTAAAACCTTCCATAATGCAATGAGTGAGCTCCAAATAGTTAACTGTATAGAATGAGAGGGGCAGGGGCATTGGCTATGAGGTGGATGAAATGAATGGGGAGAATCTATGTAGCTAGGCATCTGGGTTTCAGGGACCTTGCTGCAAGATCCAAATCCATCTCAGTCCTGTCTGTAGTTTGGTACCACACGGTGGCAGGGGTCTACTCTGGCTTAGTTATCTAAGGGAGCCCCTATGGCTGGCTGGGATGTTCAGGAGAGCAGCACTGAGTCCAGGAGTCTATAGGTAGTTGTCATCTGTCTTATTGGTCCATTCTGGAGCAATTGGGATGAGTGTATACTTTGTATGTGGGACTCAGTGTCACCTCCCTTTGTATGCATGAACACCATGTGCACATGTACACACACACACGCACACCGATAGACACACGCACATGCAGAGCAAACAACTTTAGCTGTCTCCATTTGAGAACTGGGTCTGGACAGAGGGCAGGAGACAATTCTTAATTATGTCCAAATTCATATCATTGCATGTAATCCTGGGGTTTTTCTGTACTTGTAGTTCCTCAAATGCCAGCGCTAAGCTGTGTTTAGCCTCTGGGCCTTCGTAAGGACTGTTCTTTCTGGTGGCATCACTCTGGTTAACTCTTCTTAATCTTTAGGATTCAATTTCTACTTCACCACCTCCTTGAAGACCTCTCCACACCTCTAGGAGGAGTCAGGTACTTCTTTAGCATTCTTGGTACATCTCAACAACTTATCGTGTCTCTGTAATTGGTTCATTCCACTCGGGGTCCCAGGCTAGCCCTGAGTTGCTGAGGGACAAGGACCATGTCCTCGATAGACTTTTCTTTTCCCAGTACCTTGTGGTACCTAGCAAGTTCTCATTAAGTGCTTGTCGAATGACTGGAAGAATGGAGACAAAATGTTGCCAAATGCTGTAGAAAAGTTTGCCAAGTAAGAATGAAGCATTTTGTTTGAAATATATATATATTTAAAATGTATTAATATATATAACAATATAATATATCATAATATAAAATATAATAACATAATATATTAATGTATTTATATATACATACATATATATAATGTGTTCTGGCTCGTACAGAGCAGCTAAGAAGTTAGCATACCTTCCTCTCCACCCCCTCCACCAGCGACATTATTCCATGTGTTAGTTTTCTTCTAAACTTCCTGGCCCAGAACGAAGTTTTCCATGAGTGAAGACTTTCTTGCTGCTTCCTGGCTTGACCTGAAGTCAGATGCAGGAGAAAGGAACCTCACAAATAGGTCTGCTCTTGCCAGGTCATCAGCCCAATTGAGAAGACTCGATAGGCTCGTTGAAGTTCTAAGCACACTGTCACACGGAACCCATACTTCCTGCCGTCCTCGTCCCATTCCCCCATCATGAGTGTTAATGTTCTCCAGCTCGCTTCCTTCCCCCTCAACTCTTCCACTCCCTTTGAGTCAGCGTCAGTGACGTGCTCTTCCCAGTCACTTCGAGTCTTGCGGTTTGCTAAAATGAGGTTCTCAGGAACAAAGGGAACTCAAGTTCAGGGTTAAGATGCTAAAATCAGATTGTTCTCCTCTGGCAGTAAATTGGTATGCCACTCTCACCACTGCCGCAGATAAAATTAACCATGCGTTGAAATCATTGCAATAGGCAGTGTCATCAAAGCTTATTTGTAATGAAAATATGATGTTTCAAACCTAAACTCAGGAGTATAATGAATGTAGGACCATATGTTCCCCTCCCACGTAGGGCTGCAGAGAGGAGATGCTATTTAAAATATATAGCTGTGGATGGGGCTCCTGGTTTCCTCTGTATTTCTCGCTCCTGGTCACCCGTGGGTTGTCCAGAAAGAGTTGAGGGCAGATCCTAGTGCACAGGCCTGGCAGGGATGGCTGCTGGGTCTGAGGTGGTGCTGGTGGGTCTCTGGCTTAATCGGCTGCTCTCCTTCAGTGGCAGTGGTCTCAGTCCTTAGTGATTTTCCCACTGTTGCTGCTTTGTGTTGTGTTTAGGTAACTATTATAATGAGGAGGAGGAGCGAGGAAGAACAGGAGGTAAACTCTAGTGAGTGGATCCTTGAGACTTATGATCAGACTCAGAGGTTCCTGAGGGCAGAGTTGGTTGGTGTTCTAACTTGTTAAACACGGATGGAGGAAGAGGCTTAACTCCAATAGCCGGAAGCCTGTGTTTTCTGTCGCTGGCCTTTTCCTGGCCAACGCCGGCTCTCTGAAGGGGCTGATCACTGTCATTTGACAATAAGCTTCAGCCACAGAGATGCTGGGGCTTCTGATCCAAGTGCACAGGATGTCACAGATGTGGAACCCTGAAGCCTGACAGTAACCCTGACCAGCGGGTATTACTACTCCTGTTTTTCTTTCAGATGAGGAAACTGAGGACCAGAGAGATTGAGTAGCTTGCTGGAATGATGATGGGCAAGCTGAATTATTTCATGCTTGTTACTGCAGGAGAGAGTAAAGCAGAGGAGTCTAATTGCCTGGTTTGAATCCTGGCTTTGCCATTTAATAGCTATAAGACCTTGGGCAAGTTGCTTATTCTTGCTCTTTATTTTTTCTTCTTTAAAATGGGAACAACGCTTATCTCAAAAGTCTTTATGGGGATTAAATGAGAGACTGCAGGTAATGGACAGGAATCAGGACATGGTAAGGGCTCATAAATCTTGCTTATGAGTATCATGTTGTTACCTCTGTCAGGGTCCGTGGAGTTTCTCTCTGTCTGCTGTCTCTGAGCCATGCCTACCTACGTCCTTGCTGGCCACCCTACCTGGGGTGAGACCAGATGGTGGTATTAAATGTGTACTTTAAAAGAGTTTTTTTCTTGCAAAGATTAAAGGGGACAATATATGTGATGTTGCCATTACATAGCAGGCATGCCATACCCCCGTGAGGTTCTTTTTCCTCTCCTACCCTCAGTGGCCTTCCTCCAAGCTCTCGGGCCTCTTACGGTGTCATCTGCCCTAGGTATTCTTGTATCCTCAGAAGGGGACTTATGAGGCTGGACAAGCATTTAAGACTCAAGGAATATGTTTCCAATGGAGGAATTTCAGGCCCCTTTTCAAATAGAAGAAGGTGATTTCGGATGTGTTTAAGAGTTAGTGAAGAGGAGATGTGTTTTTGTGGGGTTGAGGGGCCGAGGATGGCTCATGCAGTCATTCACATCTCCTAAGCTCATCCCAGATAAATGAAAATGGATAAAAGCATCCATTTCTTCTTTTCTTCCTCTCTCCATTGAAACACACACCATATTATCCAAATTAAAATCCTCCAATCAGTTGCTATTTGTAATTTTTTTGGCCAGTGCGCATACTACATTATTGTAAAGTTAGGTAAGCCTGCAGCTTTTCATTAGGCTTGTTAAAATGAAGAGGTGCAGTTGAAGAGGTGACAGTCTTGGGTAGCTTCCTTGATGCTCCTTTGATCTCCTGACAGTTTGCTCAGTCACCTCGGAGAAGCCCCCGTGTCTTTTCTCTCTTCAGCTTTTACACCTGGAAAACTGGCAGGGCACATTGCTGCCTTCTAAGCCCAGGGCTTTTGGGTCTAGTGAAACAGTTAATTTAGGGCAGACAATCTGAGCGCTCCTGGTGAAGTGGTCGCATTGAGAGCCTAAAGGGGTGCTGCTTGGACTTGACTCTTAGCTCTTAGACTGAGAGGTTTTATCAGCCAGTGTTGTGGGCCACATCTGGGGCCGGGAGGAGGAAAATGGCCGTGTCTCATCTTGGTTTTGATCAAACGTCTTTTAGAAAGGTCTCCTGACAAAAGAGCCTGCCTCACGCCGTCAGGGAAAGCAGGATTGGCTTTCCGTTTTCTGTTGAGACAATGCAAAACAAGATCCCTCGCCAATGACTGCCTGATCAAGGTAGAAATTGACTGGACCAGGTGATGCATTTGATAGGTCACTCTCACCGATGCGCCAGAAACGCCTTCTATTAAGAACAAAATGAGGACAAATTGGTTATGCACCTTTTGTTATTTTTAGATTGCATTGACATTTTTTTTTTCCAGGTTGGAGCCTATTATCCTGAACTTCCTAATAAACAGGAGGGACGTAGAAAACGTTTCATTGTGTTTACCTTTACTTAATTTTCTATGCAAGTGCAGAAAACTGTTACGGAGGACCAATCAACACCTTAAATATCCTGTGTGTCTATGTTATGCTTATAAATAGGTGTGGGCACAGCTTTTGAGTATATTTTTATCAGCTCGTGTAAGGGTAAAGGGCTTATTTAAAAAAACATATATGTCTCTATATTTATCTGTTTCTGAGAATGGGGTAAAATGGTTCATTTAGGGCCATTGTGGTTCCAGAGATCACGTGGCTGCTAAAATGTGAAAATCGGGTAGTGTTCTAAAAATAATAATATTCCTCTGTGGCTTGCCTTTGGTGAGAGCTCTGTGTAGGGCAATTAGAAAAATGATATTTAGTTGACGATTTCCTCTTTAGCAGAAGGCAGTGGCCGGCAGTCGAGCTAAAAGTGCTTGCAAGGCCAGAGAAACTCTGCAATAAGCTGCGCACATTGGGGAGAAGCACCTTTTAACGTTTTGGGATTTTTCTTTCAATTTTCTTCAAACGTTCAAACTGCAGGAGGGTGGGTAATGCAGCTGTTCTTTGTAGCTTCTCTTCTGGCAGGCCGACAAGAAAATCAGGGAGCTGCTGGAGTCCCTGACTTGGCCCATAAATAGCGGCAAAGTGCTTGGTTTTGAAATGCCTGTGTAGCTCATTGACCGTGCGCGATGGCTGGGATGCTAATGGTTTATGTGGCCTGCAGGTGACAGGAAGATTTCTGCAGGCAGGGCTTTGTTGTAAATTCAGTCTGCCTCACCGCCTCCTCCCATCAGAGGTGGTTTCCAAGTGATCACAGGCTTTTTGAGTTACGGTGAGGGGCGCCAAGATGAATGATGGGTTGGCCTAACACAGCTGTTGCTCCCGTCGTGAGGAATTCCAGAGGACGCATAAAAAGAGATTGTGCTGCGGAGATGTGGGAATTAGAAATGAGGCCCAAGTTGTGTAACAAAGCGGGGACTTTTGTGACGACACTGTAAGAAAAGCTTAGAACTTTTAGGTTACTGTTCCAGAACTGCATCCAAGGTATATGGCTCTTCCTTATTATTACTATTTATTGTTAATAGCAATTATGTCTTGTTCCTGTAAGGGACTTTAGTTCCACAGTGTCCTCACATCTGTCATCTCATTTTATCCTCATACCAAGTGGCAGATATTTATAGAGGGGGTGGTGTCCTTTTCGAGGGAGCCACCGGCCTCCTTTTGAAGTGTTGTTGTGTGCCAGGCGCTGTTGAAAATTAATTAAAAAGACACATTCTCTATCCACTAGGCACTTATAGGCAAGAGAGACGAGAAAACTGCAAATACTAACCATGTAATAGCTGTTCTCCAAAAGGCCCTTTACAAATAAGGAAAAACGAGGTGAAGGGTTTTTGGTCTGTTTCCTGTCTTGGTGGATTTGCTCCTGGAGAAATAACATTGATAAACAACAACATAGTCCAAGGACATTAGTATGCACTTGGCCCTGTCCTAGCTGGCACCTCATGTGGATTCCCTCATTTAATGCTCACAGCAACCAGGCAATGTTGATATTACTATTAGCTCTGTTTCATCAGAGGAAAGTGCAGCACAGAATGAGCCCAAGGCCACACAGCTGGTAAAGACATTGGCAGGACTCGAATCCAGGCCATTTGGTCTTGGAAAAGTTTAAAGCTTTCTATTTATGGGAATAGTATTACTCTCTGGTTCCAGAAAGGCTTCTGGGAATCCCCTTGCTCAGTACAGATGTAATCCTTTCAGCGGAATCTAAATAATTTCTTTCCAATGATTATTTACCAACTTCACCGTGCAGGCTTCTAGTCATCCTTTGTTTTTATTTTTGTTTTTTAAAACCTGGTCAAGGCCAGAAGAGAACCCAGTGGGGAATACAGCACTGTTCCAAGGCTGGGCTCCCCAAGGGCCCTTTGGAAGTCTGTACTGAAGAATATGACAGAATCTTTTAACCTAAGAAGAGCAGAGCTGTGATGGAGGGGAGATGCAGGCTTACGAGTCAGAAGGTCTGTGTTTGAGGCTTGAGTGAGTTTTCACAAAATCCCATCTGGGTTCTAGGTTCATCCCTTATAAGATCAGGACCATCAGACTCGTCTCGCCTGTTTCTTCGTGCTTCTTGGTCCTGCCGAGCTTGTTCCCGCCTCTGAGCCTTTGCATGTGCTGTTCTGTCTGCCAGGAGTGCCCTTCCCAGATCTTTGTATTGGCTTCTTGTCTTTCATCATGCTCACAAGTCAGCTTCCAGAAAAAGTCTTCCTTGACCACATTACTAAAGTGACAACTCTCTACTTGAGCTTCTAGTGCATTATTTTCTTTCATATTTTTGTTATACTTATTCTGGTCTTTGTATATTTATTACTTTTAGAAACAGCCTTTTTATTTGCTTACTTGTTGATCGTCTGTAACCCCAAATTCACTAGAGTGTCAGCTCTTGAAAGCAGGGACCGTGACCATCTTGTTAACTACATGATCCCAGAGCCTAGAACTGTGCCTGGATGAGAGAGGGTGCTCCATCAATGTTTGCTGAAGAGTGGAGGAGCAGTGGACTAAATGAGTTATCTAGTTGGAGGGCTACTCAAGATAAAGTGAACAAAAAGCATATCTACAAATTATTGCAAATATCAAGCACAAATAGAATGAAAACAAGGGGGCAGATCTGAATAAGATACTTAGATGCAGCCATGTGCTCCACCAGAAAACTTGCTTAGGTGGCTGCATAAGGACTTTTCTCTCATCTGCTTGTGTCAGTTCCAATAACTGGTATGTAAGATAACAGGTAACTTAAAATTAAAAAGCCTGCCCCCGCCATTATCCTCATCATAATGCCGGAATTGAGTAAGTAAATTTCTTGCATATGTTCTTGATTGGGATTGAATAAAAATCAATGTAAGGGGAGCCCAAAGTCTTCCTTTAGACAAAGTTTCATGCCTCTGATCTTATCAGCAAGGACAGTCGAAGGGAGGGTGTGTTGGGTTGGTCTGCGGATAAAAAGGGAACTCAAGAATAGCCATTAATGATTTTCTCCTACTTGGTCAGCATTAAAGCCCTACATCATTGGGGTACGAGAAGGATTGTGCTCCTGATAGCTGTGCAGAGTTCATCTTACTGGGAGCTGGTCAGAGAATCTCTCAGGGACCTGCCATTTTGCATTCTGTCTTCATTGGCATAGTATGAACCCTGGTTGATAATGTTCAGAATCAGAAAACCCTCTGAAAGCATGTATGGGATACACTTTCAAAAAAGATTGAGATTGAGATGTTTGTCTCCACGTATCACATGGGCAGAATGATGTACTCCAAGATATTCTGTTGCTTTGCAAGCCACAGGATTTTCCCAAGCCTGTATGACTGTCTTTGCTACCTACCCTTTACCAGAAAAATGTTTATTTAAACATTGTGCCATCCCCACAAGCACTTTTATTATTTACCGATTTAAAAAAATGACACCATTACTTTTCTTCTGAATTTTTTAAAGCGACAATTGTGCAATTAAATTACTGAATTCATTTATATTTAATTGTGCTTTTGGTTTTAATGTGCTATTGGACGACTCTTCTTTCTGAGGCTGTTAGTTTTCCATGCAACACGGAGAATCTAAGGCCGTATCAAGGAAATATATTACATGGCAAGACAAAGTCTCATTAGTGTTATTTATAGCATGCTGAAACCTCATTAGGGGAAGGTATGCTGGATTCAAAAATGCATTACTGGGAACGCTTTAATTTTTGTACTGGAGAAATTGCTTTTATTGTGTTTCTTTGTCACAAGCATAGTGGCTACTGGACGTTTTGGTTTCTTAAAGTATGAAATAAATTAAGTTAGAAGAAAAGAGTAATTAATCCATTAGCAAGTATCACCGCATCATATTAGCAGAATGGCCTACATGTGGTTCTAAGGAATTTCTATTTACCCACACACCTTACCCTTGACCAACCATTAATTTATAACTTGTTTCACCTCAGGTAAAAAGCAATATTTTTCAGGGTAGTAGTTTGCATCTTAAACAGCAATAATGTGCTTTTAGTGCATTTCAAATCAGGGATGAGTGAAACTTGAGGTGCAAAGTCACAAATTGCCCAATTTAGGAAGTTCTATTTGTTCTAATGTGAGCCATATATCCAACTCTGCGTAAATATTGTCCAGGAGGCGTGCTGGAGAACTGTGATTTGAGGCAAATGGAAACAAAAGAATGAGTCCCTGAGTTGTCAGTCTCAGGAATGAAACTCATTTGAACTGTGTGGTTGCCTGATGAGATGGAGCAAGGAGATGCTGGACTATTACAGTTGAAACTCTCCTTTTTTCCGAGACTTCCCCTTGCTGCTGGATGGGATAGGGAAGTAATTCAGACCAAACCACTAATTTCTCTGCTCCATTATCATCCTGACTGTGGTTCTTCATTGTCATCTATGTTTGAGCGAAAGGCTGTATCAGTTAGGATTAATTTCCAGTATAAGATTCAGAAAACCCAACTAACAGTTGTTTACAATATAAGCACATTTATTCCCTACTTAACAGGAGAGATAGGTAGTCTCAAGATTTGTTCATTAGTTCAGCAATGTCATTAAGAATCCAGGTTCTTTCCATCCCTCTTCTCTTTTTTTCTCAGCCTTTTCTCTTCATGCTTATTGCCACATGGTCTCAAGATAGCTGCCACAGCTCCAAGTATCACATCCTTACACTAAGTGTTGCAAGTAGAAAGGGAAGGGCAGGGGCAAAAGTCTTGTAAGTTTGTATCTTTCTTTCCATAGAAAGGAAGCTCCTCTCTCAAACTCTGCAGGCTTCTCCTTAAGTTTCATTGGCCAGAACTGGGTCACATGACCCTCTCCCTTCCCCAAAGAAATTACTAACATGCAATAAAATTACCAGTGTTAGACTAGAGCATGGAGAGTGATCCCTGTTCCCTAAGATCAAGGGTTCTCTCTGCAAGGAGAAAGTGGGATTATGGCTATTTGGTACTGAATATGCAATATTTGTTGTCTGCCTTGTTGGCCACAAGTAATTTATAAGACAGTTTTGCTCAGTAAATATTTCTACTAGTCACACTTGCGATTTTGTTCTCTGGGCCAGGATAGAGAAGATTTTCTCATCTTTCCTTCCCCTTTCCTTCCATCTACGCATCCATCCATCCATCCACCCATCTACCCACCTACTGAGCATTTGAAGAATAGCTACCACTTACTAAGTATGAATGAATTGTTTTGTGGGATAGAGCGATAAACCAGGTATGGACTCTCCATTAAAAGGAACCCTGATATATTTTGGAAATTAGACACATGCCCAAGTAATTGTAACTCAAGATAGAAAGGATCAATTGACCTGGGAGTTCAGAAGTGGGAGAATCAGGGAAGCTTTCAGGAATAAGATGGGATTTGAGCATTTTATATCTAACACTCACATTAAACACAATAGCCCTGTCTGCAGCTTTCTCATCAGAAAAAAATTCCTCGATTTTCTCAGGAGTTATTTTTGATGGATTCTCTTGCCCCAGCTTCCTGCAGCTGCCAGTGACACCCCTAGGGGTGGCATGGTCCCTGGTTAAGAAAGGAGTGGTGATGGGGCGAGAGAGGAGTCTGGACATTCTTTTGCCTCACTTGATAATGAGTGCATTTGAATTTGTGGATGAATTAGTTGGCTGGGTTTGATGAGATTGCTATTGGAATTGTGTCATCAATGACTCCAAGTGATGCATCCAGGGCAAGATCACTACAGAAAAAACCAAGAGAAGCAATAGAAATCATCAGCCACGTTAACGGTGATGAATGATCATGGCATCGATGTGGCCTATTCTTTTTCTTCCTCTTGGAAGCAGACAGCCTATACCTGGCTACGTTTCTAAGACATAATGACATAAATAGCTCCTAGGTGTACATCTACAAATGGTCTGCCTGCCAACTTATACTTGAAGTCAGAAACCATTTAGGGCAGAGGGGAAAACTTGAGGTTTTTGGGTCAAATCCAGCCTGTGGTCAGATTTTGTTGGGTGTACGTGCTGTTTCAAAAATCATGAAATTTCAAAAAATAATAATAAAGATTTTGGACCTTTCTTTAAAAAAATGGAAAGATATAGAAATTCTGGGTTCACATCCTAAATGGCAATAATTACCTAAAACTAAGCAGCTCCAACTGC
This sequence comes from Equus asinus, assembly GCF_041296235.1. Lineage (NCBI taxonomy): Eukaryota > Metazoa > Chordata > Mammalia > Perissodactyla > Equidae > Equus > Equus asinus. The sequence continues at coordinate 143,021,675 of NC_091792.1, forward strand.
TTTGAACAGGGCATTACCACTTCCTTTTTGCTGCAATACCTACCATTCCCTGCTACCTAACACTGGATCTACTTGATTCACTTATATTCCCTGTTGGACAATGGAAACTTTGAAGTTCGGCATCTCTGACTTAGAGGTTTTAGTTCAGATTTAGGCAACACACAACAGATACACTCTACCCACTTGGAAATGACTCTTCCCATCTTTTCAAGTCCTCAGAGAAAGCTTACCACTGTCTTCTAAAGGTTTTATTGTTTTGTTTGTTTGTTTTGCCTAAAGTCGCGAAGAACTTCATATTTGAATTGCTAATAGCTTTCTTTATAATGTGTTGACATTTCAGTTAGTTTTAAATGGAGTAAAACTATTTGGGCAGAGTTAATCTAGCTAAGTGTAAATTAATATGTTTCTTCAGAGGTATACTATATATATATATAGCATGAACTCTCTCCACTGGGAGGCATTTTGGAAGGCAATGAACTCTTTTAAGAACTGTCATTGAATGATCCCAAGTGGCTTGAAAGAGTTAACCCACTTCCCAAGTATGCAATTAACTTCTTTGGGGCACTGCCAATTACAATCTTGGAAAATTTGGTTGAGTTATTGTGGTTGTTACTATTGCTGTTAAATAGTAGTAATAACGGATTTATGTAGTACCTTGACACTACAGAGCTAAAAACAATTACATTTAAATATCAATTTAATTTAATGTGAAACCATGTTTTGTCTAATCATTGTAGCTAATTGCCATCTTTTAGAAGCAGTTTCCACAACATTTTTATTAATGGTCTGGTAGCAACTTAGCTGTTTGGAAGCTTCTTGCATGAAATATTATGCAGTGTGAATTTATGTGTGTCAAAAATATCTTTTTAAATGTATTTACTAGCTGATGTGTATATAATGTATGACCTACTGAAGATTAGAAATGTCAGTCGAGTCAACATGTCTTTGAATCAAATATGTCTGGAGAATGTTCATGAGGATAAGATGAAGCCTTCATATAATGAAGTCAATATACAAAACAATGAAAAAAGAAAGTTGGCCCTTCCATTCCATCTGTCAACTAGGAATCCCTATTGACAATCAATAGATGTTCAATAAACCCCAGAGATCAAACAGTACTGGAATAAATGATGTTGGAAATAATCTCCCTGGGGGCAATGCAAGTTGTGTGATATCAGAGTAACCCCAAAGAAAGATTAAATACCTTAAATGCTTTCCCTTAAGCCCCTAAGATAACAAATGATCAAAAAGTCAAAGTCAGTGGGAAATAAAAAAAATATTTGTTTTTATATATGATGACTAGGCAGAATGATGGGCTTAAAAGTCAGAAGGCCTAGTGTTCAGATCTGGATTCTTCCACTTTTTAACTGTGGGACCTTAAGCACGTTATTAGGTATTTCTGAGCCTTTTTCAATTTCCCCTTTTTAATGAGGATAGGTATTACATATTTCTCAGGGGGATCTTGAGAAGTTTAAGTGAGATGATTTCTTTAGAGAGCTTGCATAGTGCTGGGCGCACTGGAGATACTCAGTGTGCTTGTCAAGTGTCCGTTCCCTTTACTTTTACACGAAGAAAAGATTTTTTGCACCTTGTATGTTAGGAGTTTTCCAGAAACTGTCAATATTCTTGTACCAGGTTCATGAAAATGATCTGATTGTTCTTGCCTGTGTTTCTTGCCTCATCCAAAAATGCCTATCTGGCTACCAACACCTGGATTGTCTTTCCCACTGATTATTTTCCCAGTGGTTTGGGGATTCTTGTTGCTGAGCTGGGGAAGGAGTTGGTAAGTTTGGAGCTAGACCTTAAGTCTCATAGCACTAAATTAAGTGATTTAGGCAGGTGTTTGGTTAGTATGCACAATTCAAGCAACATAACAGCATCCACTTGATTCCACTTTCAGGTCAACCTCTTCCTAAAAGCCATCAGTTCAGATATTTGGAAGTAAAGTGGGGCATCATATTGACCTCTTAGGTTAAAATCTAGTATTATTTTTACCACGCTTGGGTCATCTCCCCACAGTGTGGCCCATTGGTCTTGTTGCCTAAGGCTAAGTTATGTGGTTGAGATAGGTAGGGTAGACCAGATGGCTAGGTAAGGGTGCTGGCATCTAAACCAACTTGCTCAGGCTTGCTCTGATAGACAGCAGAGCACCAGGCAAGCAGAGAAGTGGTGCAGAAGGAAGTTCAGTCTGGGGGCCACCGGTAAAAAGGATGGAGAGCTCAGAGAGCAGAGTTGGAGACCCATGCTGGGAGATGGTTGCTGCAGGCCCTCCTCTCTTCATGCCTCACCTCTTCTCTGGGCTCCTGGGGCTTCTTCCTTCTCCTCCTCCTCTGTGGGGATGCTGAACTCATCTGTAGCAGCTGGAGAGGAGGATCTCTGGCTCTGTGTCACCACTTCTAAGGAGGCAAAGGTAGACGAGGGAATGGAATTTCAACAACAGGGGCTCCAAGTGTCCTTGCCCCTCCTCTCTTCTCCCACATCCTTGAACTTGCTCCTCCCTCCCACCCCATGGCTCACATCTGTTGTGGAGGCCTAGGAAGGAAAAGAGATGTGGGCTACACCACTTCTCAGCATCTCTTTTCAAGGTCGATTGTGGGGATCAATAATTGAACAGTGAGTTTTAAAATATGAAGTGCCATATAAATGCTAAATAGACTTGTAATTGATGGGGACTCTAACGTTTCAGATACCATAAGGTGGGATGGGAATGAATAGATATAAAGGCTTATTCCATAAATATCATGACAAAGTAACACATTCATTTGTTTGACAAATATTTATCAAGTGCCTGAGTGCCTCCTAGGAGCCAGACATTATGGTAGGTGCTAGAGATACAGAGTGAACAACCACAGAAACAACAATAAACCTGCCCTCCACCCCTGCCCAAGAACGCGCGTCCTAACAGAGAGAGAGGTGATAAGCAATGGAATACGTAAGATATATAGTATTACAAAGTGCTGGTAAATGCCGTGGAGAGAAACTAAAGCAGAGAAGGGATAAGGAGTTGGGGAGAGGTGCAATTTTAAATGGGGACAGACTAGATTATTATATTTTACTAATTTATTCTTACCAAGGAATTTAGATTTTCCAAATTAAAATCTATTTCGAGCTAGGTTAAATGATGCCTTTTCTGTTATGTAGATATCCTTTCCAGAAATGGCATTTATGGTTGCAGGGGTGTGTGTGTGTGTGTGTGATTTTTTATAGCTCCCGACTCAGGATTTCTGTTTTAACCAATACTTCCAGGTTCCACTAATTCACTAATCCTTTTTTCCAACTCTTTCCAGTTCTTTTACCATTCCTCTTCCAATCTCTTCCTCTCAACATATCCCTTAGTTCCCTAAGTTTAGTAGCATCTTCTGGCCAAAGTTAGCCCTGTTTGTGCTCCTAGAAATTAAAATTCAGAAGTCCTAGGGCAGACCTGGTGGCTTAGCGGTTAAGTTCGTGAACTCCACTTCGGCGGCCTGGGGTTTGCAGGTTTGGATCCTGAGCCCAGACATACACACAGCTCATCAAGTCTTGCTGTGGCAGTGTCCCATGTACAAAATAGAGGAACATTGGCATAGATGTTAGCCTGGTGACAATCTTCCTCAAGCAAAAAGAGGAAGATTGGCAATCGATGTTAGCTCAGGTCCAATCTTCCTCACAAAAAAAAAAAAACAGAGGTCCTTGAGAACTCAAAGATGAGCCCCAGGCACCCCTTGGTGTGCAGGAATTTGTGCCCAGCTTTGGTATAATTGTCAACAGCCCAGGCTCTGGAGTCAGGGCTGAGGTCTTGGGCAATAAGACCTTTCTGGGCCTCAATTTTCTCGTCTGCAGAATGAGGATGATTTCTCATTCAGAGAGCCATGGTGTGAGTTAAATGAGAGGATCCAGGGAAAGTGCATAGCACATTGTCTGACCTATAATATGCTCAAGAGATGTTAGCTGCTCATCTCTTGATTTTTTCCGCATTCTTAGTTTTGAATGATTATTAGTATAGTATTTTTATCTCAGAGCTAGATCAGGGAAATCATCTGGTTTAATGGTTCTCAAATTGTTTTGTTTTTTAAATCAATAGAAAGAACCCTATTTTTTCCAAATAAAATCTGGCGTGGAACCCCACTACACAAGATAATGAGGTTAAGCTTGTTGAAATGGGAGCAAGAAGTCTGGATCCTGCGCACTTGGCGTGTACCCTGTGAGACCTCACCCTTGTCTTCTCCCCCATGAAAGCATGTAAGGCACTTCTGAGAAATACTAGGGTTTCTTAGGTCTTTTAGATAAACCAAAACAACTTCTCAGAGGGAGCCTGACTCTAATCTTCCCTCAAATACTCTGCATTCTTAAATTCTCTTTGCAAACAGTCAGTCAACCTTGCTTCCTCCCTAGAAAAATTTGGGGTGGGAACTGGCAATTTGGATTTCTCATTCATCGGCTCCATCCCCTTCCTCTTTTGTATTCCTTTCCAGGCTCACTAGAGACTATCTACTTGGCAAGACCAATGCGTTTTTCATCCTGTTTTACCTCTATACAGCATTTGTAGTTGACCATCCCATCCTTTCTGAAACTCCCCTCACCCTGGGGCTCCTGTGATCCTACAGTAAGGACCTGAGGCCCCTCAATAATGCTCCTAAATGATACCTTTGATTATGTCAACCTTTTCTAAGAAGCCCTCCACGGCTCCCTCTTACCTGTAGAATCAACTACACACTCTGCAACCAATATTCAAGGCCTTTCACGATCTATCTGATATAAAGCTTCTTTTCTAACCTTATATTTTATGACTGTCCTGGACTATTGCCTGCACATGCTTTAGACCTCCCAAATTGTGTTTTTACAGTTGAGAAAGTTTACTTGTGGCTGGGGAAAGAAAAAATAAGAGCGGGATTAGGGAAGGTGTGAAAGAGAAAGCACTCTTTCATCTGGACCTGGTAAGATGGGTAAAATTTAAAATGGTATCAATCGTAGGAGGAGCATGCCATGTTCCCTGCCATGCATTGAGTCAGTATGTGCCTTTGTCAACTCTTCTAGATAGGAGTTATTTGAGATCAGGGACAAATGTGTAATTCATCTTTGGAGCTCCCAAAGTACCCAACTCGCAACTTTGCTCATCATAATTCTCAACAAATGAATGCATAAAAGAAGGAATGACCGACTGAATTTGAAGTCTAGTGAACTTAAAAAATTTGCACAAGTTAGTATAGTCTATTAATGAATAGATTAAACCCTTTGAAAAATGAAAACTAATATAGAAGTATGTTTTAATTATCTAATTCCCTAATGTGCTTTTTGTTTTATAAATGATGCAATTATGTTATTACAATGTATTTGTGTTCATTAATAATTTTGTCAGAAGAAAGCCAGTGTCCTGTTGGAATTATTTGTATACATGGACTTTTTATCATAACTTTTCCAAAGGAAGCTGTATTAGTTATTTTTTTTGCCAAATAATGCTTCCTCACAAAGGACTCCAAAATTTAGTGGCTTAAAGCAACCACTATTTATTACTTCTCTTGAGTCCGAGGGTTATCTCTGCAGTTCTGCTGGTCTAAGCCAGGGTCAGACAATCTCAGCTGGGCTCACTCTTGTGTCTGGTGGGTCAGCTGGGGGCTGGCAGGTTGGAGGATAACCTTGGCTCTGCTCTAAGTGGTCTCAGGCTAGCCCAATTGTTCTCTTGGTGAAGGCAGAGGAAAAAGAGAGTAAGCAGAAGCATTCAAGGCCACTAGGCTTAGATCACATACTCACACTGTGACTTCTACCACTTTCTACTGGCTAAAGCAAGAAACAGGGCAGCCAAGATTCAAGGGATGGAGAGAGAGACGCCACTTCTCAATAGGAGAAGCTGCAGAGTCACATGGCAAATGGTATAGATTCAGGGAGAGGCCGAGAACTGGGGACATCCATCTTTGTAATCAGTCTGCCATGGAAGATCTACATGCTTTGTCAGTTTTCCTTGCGCTTAAGAGGGAGACAAGGGAAGATGCACGTTATTCCAGCTTGAAAGACCGTGAGCTTCCTTTCGTCTTATTGATACTCAAGCTGCTACTTGAAGGTGCTCAGTGTATTACTATTCAATCTGCCCCTGAAGCTGATTTAATTCTTTAAAGGCTAATTCTATAATCTGTCCTTTTCATGCCCTCTTAGTTTCTTATCTTCTGACACAGGAAATGATAGATCAGTTGATTTGTTGCCTTTGTGTCTATAATGAGTAGAGAAAATAAAAGAGATTGGGAAGTTCATGGGAAGCGGATATGAGGAGAAATGAAAAGAGATATCTTTCATTTGCCTCTTTCTTGGCTTGCTCTTCAAAGGCAAAATCTAGAAGAAAGTGGAGTGAAGTCTCGGGGGATATTTTTTGGTTCAGGAAGGATCTAACTAGGTAAGTGAAGGCATCTGTGGGGGAGAAGTGAATGGAAGTGCTGATCTGGAGTATTGGAAGGCATGAGAAAGAAGGGACTGATCAATAGCTATTTTTCAAGAGCAGAGCATAATTTGTGTCAGGCTGCTGAAATGAGTTAGTGCTTCATAGTTAATGGCTGTGAGCACATTCCTTTATCGCAGCACTCTCCAAAATGTTTGCCATCAACAATTCTAAAAGGCTGTGAGTGACTCACAGCCCATGTGAGTAATGCACTGGAGCTTCGTGAGCTGGGGCCTCTTTTCTGGAAATCTTCCCCTTGGACATCGTGTCTCTGTATTTACATCTCTGGCTTGGCTGCCCCTCAAATCGTCCAGTACTCTTGCCATCTTGTTTGGACATTACTCTTTTTCAAGTTGCTCTTCTTTCACTTGGAGCTGTCCTGGTTTCCCCACTCAGCCCTTTCTTAAGCCCTGAGGAAACACCATTCTCTTGCTATTTAAAGTGTAGTCTATGGACCAATAGCATGGATATCACCTGGGAGCTTATGAGTTCCAGGCCCCGTTCCAGACGTACTGAATCAGAGTCTGCATTTGAACAAGATCCCCAGGGGTCTTGTGGGATTCGAAGGAACACGAAAAGTTTAGAAACACAGCGTTATTCCACAAACATTGATTTTCACCCGTTATTTCTATTCTCTCGCTGTTAACCTCCCCAAGGCCCTTTTTTCTCTTAACTTAGGTTGGAAAATGCTCCTTAACTTTTTACTAACCTCTATGTGAGTGATTCCAAAATGTGATGAGTGATTGAAATGAAGTCTTGTTAAAAGATTTTTTTTTCAAGGTTACATATTTGCTTTGGTAATTGGAAGCTGGGAGGGGTCTTCTTGCTCCATAAAGTGGTATGGATCACACAGAAGTCTGAAAACCAGGCATTTACACAAACAAAGGCCATGCTATTTTGCCTTCGTCATACCCTAATGTTAATCAAGGCTTTCTGCCGGAAGAGTGGGTGCTTCACGTGATTGGGGGCATATTAGGAATATGACCCAATTTAAATAGCTCCCACTTGACTGAATTATATCCATTTACTTAATGTTTTTTGTGAACCACGTGCCATACACTAAGCCAAATATTATATATTCCTGATACGATTTAATCAGCACATCAGCCCAAAGGAGTATGATCCCCATTTTACAGATAAAATTGAGGCTTGGGAAGGGAAGTAAATTGCCTAAAGTTATACAGCTGGTGAACTGTAGGATTCAAAAGAGGCTGCGTCCTTAATTACTATGTGATTTCTTTCTTTGGTTCTAAAAGGCTTTTTCCTCTGGGTTTACTAGGCACATCATTTCGAGAAGAGGCATTACAGTAAGCTAATTTCTGACCTTCTTCCACACCAGGGCTTGGGTATTTTGAGTTCTTCATCCCTATCCTTGTCTTCATTGCCTGTTTCGAATGCTGTCTCCATCATGCCATCCATTCTGATACCTTCCAGCAAGATGTCACCGCTCTCTTCTTTGAATTGTGCTGCCTCTGGTCCTCTGGAAGCTTTGCTTCCTTGTGGAACTACCTGGCACCTTCTCTAACAAGGACATTCCATCCTTTGCTCCCCTCTTTCTCCTTTGCCCTGCCTGGCACTGTGCCTGGCACATCACAAATAACACATATTTGTTCAGTGAATTGAATCTGAGCTGATTTCTCTCTGACAAGGACTTTGGGAGTGTTAGAACTGTAAGTGGAGGAAAGGTTGTTAACAGAGGAGAATTTCTCTACACAGACTATTTCACACTTTTTGCCAAGGGCCAGCCCGGATGTCTCTTAAAACCTAGTCCACAAAGAACTGAAACAGAGGGGATGATGACTAGGAGGCAAAGGATGTTATAAAACCCCAATAGCCACTCTGACCCACACTCCTAGGAAGGCAGAGCCCACTCGACTGCTTTTGCTCCTTAAAATTCTCAACTAGAAAGAAAGTAGAAAACATTTAAAACTTCCTCTTGGAAAGCTATTCTGCCTTTGATTTTTCAGAATGTCTTCAAGTGATTTGGGTCTATTTTTAACACCCGTGAGACATGATGTTGTAAGGAGAGCTAAATATAGGGGCCACATCCCCCTTTCTTTTATTCATTGGCCTTAATCTTCCTCGGAGGAAAAGAAAACGCACGCACTATTTCACCACGGAGTTGTGACGTTTGCCCTGATGGGGCCTGCTGAAAGGAAATTCATAAATCCTGTGTCGGAAATAAAGCTAATGAATGGCTTCTTTTTGGAGAAAACGTTAAGTGGGAGTTTATTTATGTAAAACCTCCCCTGTCTGCTGAAGACTGCGAGATAGTTCCTCTTCCTTTCCTCGGGGTCCTTTGGGGACAGCAGTCAGCCTGAGTTACTAGAGCAAGCTTCAGCACCCTACCATCAGAATCCAGAAGAGAGGACACTCAGCCAAAAATAACACAGCTTCAGAGCAGCAGCTATAATTCCGGTTCATTATATACTTACGAGGCTGCTGCTGCTTCTTTTTTTAAAGAGGGCATTAAGCACATGTTAAAAGCAAACAACTTTGTGAATACCCATCTGACCAGAAGGAGAGTCTGGGGCTTCTTGCAGTAGCCCTGAGCCCAAGGGACCCATGCGAGAGGGCTCTGCTCTCTGTCTTATGGGTTCTTCATGCCTTTGCGTTTCCCACACACCTTCAGGATCCGTCATTTCCATTTGATTTGGGTGGATCCCTATATTGTCAGCATCTGGGATGTGGCTTGGAAAAGTCCCTTGGGTGAGTCTCCGATCTGGTGTTGGTGCCATCATTGCCTTTAGTTGTTGGTGTGGAGGCTGACTAAGAAGTGAAGGCCAGTGGGAGTGTGGCTAACAGAATGGGGTCTGGAATCACCCACTTGGTCCAGGCTCTACTCCGTTAAAGCCAGGAGAACTTTGGAAAGTAATTCAGTGTTTCTATGCTTCAGTTTCCTCATCTGTAAAAGAGAGATAATAATAAGACCTTACAGAATTGTTTTAAAGATTGAAGGACAAGGGGCGAAGTAAGCATACTGTAGCCTCTAAGTTTACCATTGTAACAAAGGGTGGGGCCAGTGAGTCTTCTTGAGCAGTGACACGATTTTCAGCTCCTGGTTTGATATATTGACTATGTTTTAACAACCATCTGTAGGGTGACCTAGGCTTAATTTGGTTTCTAAATCTGTTCATGGTCCTGCTTCCCAGTGTTATTTTAAGGATGGTGGCAACCTCGGCTTCAGCTGAGAAGCTGCGTCTACAACAAGTGTTGTATCTGTGCTCCATGCGGGCTGCCTCCTGGATAAAGAAGAGCAGCCCACATCCCTGGCCGAGAGGTGGAACTGCAGCTGCAAACATTGGAGGATTTCTTCCAATGAGGTAGAAATCAAAAGGTCCTGAATAGCACTCTTCCTGCCCAGCTTCCAGAAATACAGTCCCGCCGACTCCCTAAATCTTCCAAAAGCAGCTGCCTTTTTAGACCTCTTGGCTTGTGTTGTTCCTGTTCCTCTGTCTTGAAGAAGGGCACTCTCAAAGGAGCACGTCTTTGTTGAATGCCATTCAAAAGACCCTAACATCTCTGCTGATCTCCAGCTGGTCTGTCTCTGAAGAGGACCTTTGGGGAAATAGGGCCTTGGGGCTATTAGATCAGAAGGACACTTGTCCCTAAATTTCTCTTTATGCAAATTGTTGACTGGAATCCAGCAGAGGAGAGTTTATTTGTCTGTGTGGACATCAGTGTCTTGTAGGTGTCCATGGATATTTGGATTTAGAAATAAGTCTAAAAAGAAAAAAGCATCCATAGGTCAGAGTACTGTCAAGTCTGGGTGCTGTGGTCCACATTACTATAGAGATATTTCAGAAACTATTTTATTTGAAAACACTACCACCAAAACCTTAAACTTAGCATTTATACTAAGGGTTGGGGCAGGGTCTCCATGCTGTTCTTCTCCAAGGACGCTGCAATATGTACAGGATTCTTGGAGCTGAGCTGTGATGGGCTAGGGCTTTGGGATGGGATGGACCCCCAGGGAAGTGCAAGCATGCTCCCTCTCCACAGCGCAGATATTAGTTGTGGCTGAAACGATTTGCACACCTGGCTGTCTTCCTCACGGCACAGAGAGGGCAGGGATGTATTTTCCTCTTCTCTTAATCATTAGTACCCAGTCCCATCCTTAACACATAGTAGGTGTCTAATTCATGCTTTTAGAATCCGGGAGCAGTAAAATGATGTGAAGACACGACTTTGCATCTGTTTACTTGGGAAGAAAGACATCTATCTTGATTTCTGTTACGGGACTGGATTTATCTCTGATGCCAGTGTAGGACTCAGAAAAACATTTGAATTTGAATTCCAACATCCAGTGGGATCTGTCTATAAATTTACAGTTTATTTGATGGCCCTCATAGGCACATTTAAAATCTGAAATAAAGTGAGTTAAATAAGTTGTAGAATTTGTCTCCTTCGCCCTGCCCCCACCCCCTGAAAGTGTTAAACAGCTGTGTGCTCAGTTTCATGGTTGCGAGGTTAATACACGGTCTGCATCTGCAAATTGGAGTTTATTTGTTGTAGAACCTTAAAAAATTATGGCTGTTCAGACAGAAGCTAGAAAGTATGAATTCAGCTCTTATTTTGTAGTTCCTGTCATAATGCTTTCCTGGAAAAAAAATGGATAGCCATGTTTGTTGCAAGTGGCCTTACCTCTAAATTATATTGTTTTTTGTGGTTTCAAGCCAGATCCTGACGTTACTTTAACTTGGTTTTCATGGTTTAATTTATTTTGTTTGGTAAAGATTATTCATCACTCATTTAATTCCAAGGTTATCTATTGACTCTTTTCTCCTCATTTGGTATTTTCTGACATTTTGTGGCACTCAATATTGATTTATACAAAATCAGTCATCTAAATGTCCAGAGGAGATGTCATTCACGTGTTATCAGCTGTTTTTCTGAACTAATAAGTGGAATAGTCATGTATGTGGAGGTTGGTGGGTGATTTAAGGGTGGGAGTCCTGCCCTTCGCACCTGCTGGATCATGCTTATAAGTATCCTTATATAATTTTGAAAGTGAGGTCACTCAGAAGGTTCTCCACAGGCAGCATCAAGCAGTTTCTTGGTGGGGGAGGGGGGGCTCAATTCTTCCCTATAACATCTATCAGTCATTCTATTCCTGAGCCACTCTAAAGCTACCCTCTAAAAAAATAATAATAAAGCTTGCTATGCAAATAGACCTTCAAGGTAAGTCTCCCTAGCCCATTGTTTCTTAAACTTAATGAATCAGCCTTGTTAAAATGCAAATGAAATTCTGTAGATCTGGAGTGGGCACTGAGATTCTGCATTTCTAACAAGCTCCTAGGTGATGCTGGCCTGGACCCTTTGAGTCACAAGTTGTTAGTCTACCTTCCAACCAAATTTTCATCCTAATTCCCTCCTATTTTGAAATCTTCCAACTGCATTTGAGGTTCCCTTTGCATTAAGATGTTGTTATTAGGAGTAAATGAAGAGGGAAGAGATGCGCCACTCTCCCCCTCCAACTTACATTTTATAACAGCAATGAGAACCTAGGTATTTGTTACTAGTATGTAAACCAATTGGACAGTTTTTAATAATCTTCCATCAAAAGAATTTGGTGGTTGGTAAAGTCAATTTTCGTGAGTCTTTGAATTTATATTTCCTAATTTTTTTGTGCTTGCTGGACTTTGGCAATCCCTCATCTCCTGTCCTCTGTCTTTTTCCTCTTCGAGGTGCCTCTTGTTCTGTTATTATTCCTTGCCTGGTTGCAAACAGTCGTACTCTGCAAGCTGAACTGGAAAATAACTTGTGACAAAGTGTTAAGAGAGAAAGCTTTAGGGTCCCCTTCTTAAGAGTATTTGCAATTTCATAGACAGTGACAGAAAAGTTTTTAAAACCAAAAGCCATTATTGGTGGAATTTTTAGCACCATGACCGACTACTGGAGGATTTTGAGGGGGGTGGTTGTGGAGGGGAGAAAGGGAAAGAAGTTTCTAGCCTGCTCTATAGCCATATAGCCTATTTCTCATTCATCCTACTCACAAGATCTATCTTCCCCCTCTACTCATTAGTCTATTGGTTATTATTTCTGGGTCTTGTGGCTTCAGATGGTCTTTAAAGGAAATTCTGTTAAGAGAGCTTTCTGTATGGGCTGGCCCTGTGACTGGGTAGTTAAGTTTGCGTGTTCTGCTTCAGTGACCCGGGGTTCGCTGGTTCAGATCCTGGGTGCAGACCTACACGCTGCTCATCAAGCCATGCTGAGGTGGCACCCCACATAGAAGAACTGGAAGAACCTATAACTAGGATAAACAATTATGTACTGGGGGGCTTTGGGGAGGAAAAAAAAGTATTCTGTAATTCATTTCTGCTGTTCTTAACATTTGCTAAGGCAACACTCTGTGTCTCTGGGCTTTCTTGATGTCCAAGACATCAAAAAATTGGAAATAGTATATAAACATACTGGAAGGGGAAATATTATTTTTGTATTGAACTGGGAAGGATGATGTATGGAATGTCTTCACCTGGGTTGGACTTAGATTTGATTCTTCTCAAATCAGCCACAGATTCCTATGTAGAGAAAAATTGAAGTTCTCATCTGTATGTTGTTTCTTATTACATTATTTTGCTTCGGGCTCAAACATATCAAAGTAATTCAGACACTCTGGATGAAATCATCTGATTTCTATCAATAAATGTCTACTAAATCCTTCTGATTCTAGGCAGTTGGTATTATTACATAGTTATAGGAAGACACGGTAATGCCATGCAGTAATTAATTGGAGTCTACGTGGCTCCAATTTATACAATGTTTAATGTTTATAGTTACATCCAGGCTGTTTCTTACTTAAGTGATATAAGTAGACTTAGGTATTGAAATGGATTCTGTTCCTTGGTTTGAATATTTGAGTCTATTTCTCTCTATCTCTGTTCATAATATGTAGGTTAAGAAAAGTCCTGCCTGGTTTACCATTTTATTTTTTCTCATAGAAACCTTATTATTCCATACAATGGAAAATGCTAGTTGACTGATTAATCACACAAGTTGATTAAGTTGGAGAATCATAAATCATATACCTACACAAAACATTAGATTTTGCTTAAAATCTGTAAGTGCACACTTCTTAACAACCATTTTGCTGTGGAGCTAAAGTCTTTTCTCTGGATCTACAGAGTGGAATTCTGGAGTCTTTTTATATAAGCCATATTCCAAAAGGAACCTCTATCAAGCTCAGTTTCAATTTCTTTCTTTTTTTGTGTGTGAGGAAGAATAATTCTGAGCTAACATCTGCTACCAATCCTCCTCCCCTCCTTTTTTTTTTTTGCTGAGGAAGACTGGTCCTGAGCTAACATCCATGCCCATCTTCCTTTACTTTATGTGTGGGACACCTGCCACAGCATGACTTGATAAGCAGTGCATAGGTCCACACCCAGGATCGGAAACAGCAAACCCTGGGCCACTAAAGTGGAACATGTGAACTTAACCACTGTGCCACCTGGCCGGCTCCCAGTTTCAGTTTCTTTGATGTGAATTAAGAATTTAAAGACAGTGACCAGCAAGCTGAGTAGAGGATCTGAGTAGATTTTTATGATCTCTGCTCCTATAACAGCAATTTTTCTTTCTTTCTTTTTTTTTGAGGAAGATTCGCCCTGAGCTAACATCTGCTGCCAACCCTCCTCTGTTTGCTGAGGAAGCCTGGCCCTGAACTAACATCTGTACCCATCTTCCTCTGCTTTATATGTGGGACGCCTGCCACAGCATGGCTTGACAAGCAGCGCATAGGTCCACACCAGGGATCTGAACCCTTGAACTTCGGGCTGCTGAAGCAGAACATGCGAACTTAAGCACTGTACCACCTGGCCAGCCCCTAGAACAGCAACTTTTTTAAAAGCAATTTTTCTTTATTAGATCTTTCCAAAACATTTGACTAGTTTCATGAAAGCAAAACTCCTTTTCCATTAAAACTCATATTTTATAGATATGCCATTTAATTACATTGTATCATTACATTAATGGGCACAACTGTATCAATAGGATTGGGAAGAACACAAGTGAATCTTGGGAGGCGTGTAACTCAGCTATATGGGGGCCAAAGTACGTGGGTGTGTGAGAGAATGTTCTAGCAGCTACGGCTTCTACCGGCCACAGTCCTGTGGGCATCACTGTAGTTCCGTGTAGATATTTTACGGAGCGGATGGTCAGCTTTCATTATTCCCGTGAAACAGTGAACTGCAAACTGATATTCCTTTTTTTTTTCCCTTTTCTGAAATACAACTACAATCCGGGAGTTCATCCTTTTCAGATTTGTCACTCTTATGACAGCTGTTTTTGTTTTGTTTTGTTAGAGTTAATATACAGACACCTCTGGTGTTGTGTATTTCGTACATTATTATAGTTCTTTTGTGAAGCAAATTTCTGAAGAGAAACACCTTATTATTAGCTTCTAATTAAAAAAAAGAAAAAACATAAGTAAAAGTTTGTGGGAAGATGTCTTGGAAAACTTCATTGAGAATGGATTTAAAGGGAAAGTGTATAATAAAATGGGTGATAGGAACTCTTAAAAATTCTAGCCCAGGTGTTAAGGGAAAGCATGTACGAAATCCTGTTGGTGGGTAGAAGACCATCATATTTCTTCCTTGCCTGGGGACTCCTTGGCTCTGTACTTATTTTCATCAATGTCCTGCTGCTCCCCCCACCCCAGGCTTCCTTTCATTTTCTCTTTTAGACAGAATATCTGCATCTATTAGAACAAATTAAAGTGCCATATTCCATGATCATATAACAAATGGAATACAAGGTTTAATTCACTTGGAAAACTCTTTATCTTCTAGACTTTTGATTCTTGAAATGAAGTATTAACCCATTTTTATACTATAAATTAAAGGAATTTTCCTTAAAATCAAGGGAGGCTGAATGATGCATTTTGTATAAATTTTTCCTTTTTTAATTTTTTATCATTATTATTATTTTTTTTTGGTGAGGAAGATTGTCCCTGAGCTAACATCTGTGCCAATCTTATGATATTTTTTATAGTTGGAATGCGCCACAGTGTGGCTTGATGAATGGTGTGTACGTCTGTGCCTGGGATGCGAACCTGTGAACCCCAGGCTGCCAAAGTGGAGCATATGAACCAAGCCACTACGCCACTGGGCTGGGCCCCCTTTTTTATTTTTATATATAAATTTTCCATAGGGAAAATGTTACAAATTCTAAAACTCTTTCTATTTCTTATTAGTTAGCCTATTCTTAATAAACTGCTTATCTTGAGGGAAAAATAGTGATTTGCTGGCAATCCTTGGCGTTCACTGGCTTGTATATGCATCACCCCATCTCTGCCTTCATCTTCATGTGGTGTTCTTCCTGTGTGTGTCTGTCTTTGGGTCTGCAGTTCCTCCTTTTTATAAGGACACTGGTCATATTGGATTAAGGAAGGCCCACCGTAATGACTTCATTTTAGCTTGATTACCTTTGTAAAGACCCTGTGTCCAAATAAGGTCACATTCTAAGATACTAGGTTAGGACTTCAATGTATCTTTTTAGGAGGACACAATTCAATCCATAACACAAGGCATAGTTATTAGCACTTGTATTTGAAAAACATTAAAAAAAAAAAAAAGAAGGACTCTCCCAGTGGCATCGCAGAGCAAGTTTGGGTTTGTGTCTTAAAATGTCAGTGTTGTGATCTGACCAGAGTTTTATCCGTGCTTTCCTTATAATTTATTTTCATAGTTGAATCTCCCTTTAATGCAAACATTTAACAAAGACAGAAACAAAACTGGTTCTTTTTTGATTTGATTTAAGAAGAGTGTATAAAAGCTACGCTACTTAATAAGCTCCTGTATTCATGTATGTTCTCATTATGTTTACATTTTGAAGACGTGTACTCTATCAGCAGTAAATTCATACCGAGCTACATTTATTATTTGATGCTTCATTTTGCTTTCATTAATTTCCTTGCTAAATGATAAATAGCATTAAAGTCATGCTATTCTGAGTCTGCGTTCTGAGACAGAGTGACGCTGCATTATTGAACACTTTTACCCTTTCTTTTTAAAATTCATATTTCTACATCATCTATGGAAATTGCCACACTTAATGCTACTAACACATGAGCAGGAAAAACCCAGGCTGTAAAAGAAGGAAGAAATAGGACAGCATGAGGAACGTGAATGGAACAGCCTGGGCTTGTAATGGAATCTATTTAAAATGATATTGCAGACTTACTCGATGTTTGTGATAAATGCTGTATGTAGATTATTTCATTTTATTATTGCAGCTCTGTACAGTATGGGCAGTGTATTGGTCAGAGCAGGCTAGGTTATACTGAGGGAACAAACAACCCTGGCAGTTTATTCCTTCTTCCCATGATGCCTGTTGTTGGTCCAGGTGACTCTCCAAGGTGACTGTTCTCCATGAGCCGGCTCAGCGTTCCAGTCTCCTTTGATGTTAGAGCACGTCTTATTAACCTGTGCCGTCACTGCAGTCGGGGAAGAGTTGGCTATGAATCAAGTGCTGGTGATTCAGGCCTCCCCCTGGGAAGTGATACCCATCATTTTTCTTACATCTTGTTGGCCAAAACAAGTCATATGGTTATGCCTAATTTTAAGGGGTTTAAGGAAGTGCAATCTTGTTGTGTGTCTGGAACAGAGGGAAACCAGATATTGATGAACAATACTATGGCCGAGACGATAACACTTCCCTTTTACAGACATGGAAACTAGGGTTCAGAAAGGTTCGGTGACCTACCCAGGGGTTTAGAGCTAGATAATAATGGAACTGCTAATCAGACCTAGGTCTGTCTGACTTCAAAGACTATGTTCAACCACTTCGTTTACTGTCTTCTGTAAGAACTGATTCTACTACCTTGCAGATGGTGTGATTCAAATGGGAAAACGAATTGCTCCCAGTTTTCCTTGTGGAGTCCTGTTGATAAGGATGTAGAGGAGATGAGGAAGAACCAGATGGCCAGTGAGGCTTCCACTGAGTCTGGTCTCTGGGGACATTTTCTGGACCTTTTCTCCTCTGGCCTTTCTCTCTTATACTTCAGGGTAATCTCTGAAGAAGCATCTCAGTATTTCCAATAAAAGAGAGGAGCCAAGTAAGTAAAGGAGGGATTCTGCATTTATCTGCCTTGCCAGAGATGAGGGGAAGGTATAGTCTTGTAATTATTAAAAAGATGATAACAGGAAGTTACGTCTTTATGGCAATTTATAGCCTACAAAACATTTCCTATATAATCTGAAGATGAGAGCAAATCTCAGTGTACTAATTGACTGAGATGCCATATTAGTGAGATGTGATTGTCAAAACAGCCAATGGGACCTGACACTGCCTCAGTGAAAGGGCATTGACTAGCATGGAGTAGGGATCAAGAACACAGGCCTTGGAATCAGAATGGGGCTAACTCCTGGCCCATCACCGAGGCAGATGTCTTTGTCTCTTTTAGATTCTTCATCTGAAAATTAGAAGTATAGTGATGACTTCACAGAATGTTTGTAAAGGAAAAATATGGTAAGGTTAATAAAGCAGTGAACACAGTTCCGGGTGCCCAGATCCATGCTCCATAAATGCTGGCTGCGCTTATTAGTATTATGGTGGTTGTTATTATGAGAATTTTTCAAATAAGACATATGATTGATTATTAGACTTTATATGCAATGGTAGATCATAGCGAGAATATTGTAATAGCTTCTGGAATATTACAATCACTATCATTAGAGATAGTGGAATATATTTTGAGGCCAGCAACCAAGATGGAGAAATTACCTGAAACCATCTTACTTAATTTGCTTAAGGAACTAATAAAATGTAACCCGGAAAAAGACACTTTAGTAGAGGCTTGAGAGCAGGGGCCACTACTGTCTTTAGATCTCTGAAGGGTTGTCCTCCAAAATAGGCTTTATCCTCATTCCTTATGGAATTAAGAAACAGTATAGCCATGGAAGTTGCCAGGTGAAGGATGTCAGTTCATTTTGGGACAAAGCAATCAACCATGGAACAGGAATGTCTTGGTAGTGTGTTTACCGTCCTTGGTGGTATAAGCATTGTTTCTATGGATATTTGGATATTGACAAGGGCATGGGGATTCAAGCATCAGATGAGTGATTAGATTAAAGAAACCTTAAGTGATACTCGATACTGAGTTTTGTGATTTTAATCCTGGGCACTTAATAGACTCATCTGGTGGGGTTTAAAAAAAAATACCAGTGTCTTCGCCCCCTCCCCCCCCAGACCAATTAAATCAGAATCTCTGGGAATGAGACCTCAGTAACAGTATTTTTACAGATCTTCCCAGTTGATTCTATTGTGCAGCCAAGTTTGAAAGCCACTGTTCTAAGGGAAAAGAACTAGCTTCCATTGATGGTAGCCCCAGCTCCATATCTTAAAACTACAGGTAATCAATTCTAAACAGCAGGAGAGAATATCATTCTGTGTGAGAAACAGTAATGAAGCAAGATGGAGTTTGGTTCAGTTTGGCTTGATTGAGCCCCAAGTTTTGAGGAGTCGCTCCAAACTGAAGCCTCTAGGCATTTTGAATAATGATTTGGGGAAAGGGTTGAGGTTCATGGTCAGGTTGAATGCCTGCCGTGGAACATCCTATACAGGGGAAACTGGGGACGATAGATGCTCAGGATTCAACTCTAGGAATGAGTTTATTTTCACCCAAAGGAGCTTGCTATTATTCATGTTTACTGGCTTCTGAGTGATTCATATGGTGTTGGGGGAGATGTGTTCAAATGAAATGTGTTGCTTCTATGTAAAGTAGCTTATTTCTTCCAGGATACTCCAGCCCACTGATGCAACCCTGCAGAACAATGCAAATTCTGGTGTGAGAGAGAGTGTGTGTTGAGTGAGGAGAAGACGGGGAGCACACATAGAAGTGCATATTTCTAGGGCACACAGCATGCCTTCGCAATTCCCTCCTCTGACTTTTATGCCAGAAGCATAAGAATGACCTATTGTCCCCTGGCCCTGGAGCTTGGTTGTTCCTAATCTCTGGATGCTCAGTGGCTGAGCTGGCCTCCTGCCTGGCCAGTTGGCAGCTTTCAGGGTAGTCCCATGTATCCCAAATTTGTTCCCCCGTGGCTTCTCCCTGCCTGATCCCTCATCCTCTGGCATGGCGTTTTCTCCATGACAGTCGGCCCCTGAGCTGCCCTCGCTGCTGCTTTGGTAAAGGCTTACAACGAAAGAGAGTCACAGCCACTGGCGAATCCAGTTTGTGCAAGCAGCATCAGCAATGGATGAGACCTCCCCCAGGCTGGAAGAAGACTGGAAAAAAGGACTTCAGCGAGAAGCGAGCTGGCAGGTAAGTGATGTCCTCAGCTCCAGATGGACTCAAATCTCTCGCTCAGCTCTTTTCACCCAGGTCTAGGTAATTCGCATCAGTGTGTTTGCAGAGCTGCATTATCTGCAGCCACATCCATTTGGGAAAAGTTATCATTAGTTTCCATTTCTTTATAAACCATGCAAATAAGACTCCAAATGAATTTACTCTAGATTCTTGAGCAAGCTAATAGGGTTTTACAAATCTATAGATGTTGCTAAATTTATACTTTCTTAATAAAGGCCCTTGAATTAACAAGTTGCAGGTGTATATCAAAGGAAACATGCAGATTTGGTTTGTGTGAGTACAAGTTCATTGCAACATAAAAATTTAATACAACACCTGTCATCAGACTTACTTTATGGTGTTATAGTAGCCCGGAATAAAGGGCTTGGTTTTAACCTATTTTAATGAGGTGACCATTCTTTTAATGCACCTTACGTGCCTTTCTTATTTATGCTGAACTCATAATAGGTAGGAGCTCTGTGGTATGCAGAGAGTTCAAGCTAAAGGATTCATTTTAGTGTCGAGGCAGTTTTCATTAAAATATGCAAAGCAGTAATGTTTATACGTTACAATACCTATTTCAAATTAGCAAAATTATATGCTCGTGTCTCGTAAGCTGCCAACTGAAATCCTTTCCTAAATCCTGTTGAATGGCTCAGATTACTCTTCTTCGCATTACGCATTACACACCTCTAATGCATATTTTTACGCATCCACTCCATTGCCATTTAATTAGACAACAATATTGAAGAGTGATGCCAGAGCTTTTTTTCTTTAATGCTGCTGCCTTATGGAAAAACAGCACTTCCGTGCGTGAAGCATTTCTTATGGGTGTTGGATAAAGTGAAACTGTGATTTTCCGTTTTGTCTATAGCAGAAAGTTTCATATAAAAATAATGATTCACAATGAGTTGATTTTCAACATCAATTTTTTAAAAATAATTCTCCCTTTTTATAAAAAGAGGGAAACTTCATAAGATTTCTCCTCTGCAATAGAAATTTTAGTGAAATGTAGTACTGTTATTGACAGTTCTGTTCTGTTCTAAGCAATGTGATGTTAAGTAAGAAGCTTCAGAAAAAAACATCCTCCAGCCTGTCGTGAAATTGGAGTCCTTCCATTTTGAGTGAGAGCATTATTTAGGAAGTAGGAAGAGATACAAAATACATCTCTGCGTGCTACTTTGAGTATGTCATGTGGTGGCTCTCTAGGGGTCTAAACAAGTATTCAGGTATTTTATGGTATGTTGATGTGACTTTTGGATTTTTGTCTTTTGTTTGTACCTTTCCTTTAGAAGGTTGGCATCGTATATATAGTCTTCATTTCAAAGGAGGATGAAGGGAAGAAAGATGTCAGGAGATGACTCAGAGATCACTGTGGACAAAATGTTTAAACTAGAACCTGAAATCCAAATGTCTACGTTAAAAAAGCATCTATCCTATTAATGTTAGCATCCCATGAACCTTTAGCGTAGTATTTTCCCCAAAGGCAGATAATGAAAATGTTCTGTATGCTGCTTGCCTCCATAGACGTGCTCCTGCACAGCTGGTTGACCTCTGTCACTTCCATTGTGATAACTGAAGTTCTCCCTCCAGCCGTGGAGGTAGTGGTTATGCAAAGGGCACCCCAGTGTCTCATTTGATCTCCCCAACTCTTGGTAATGCGTGGCATTTGGTGTCACAATGTGTCAGCTCCAGCCTCATCTGCTTCCGGCCCTCCCCCCCACCAGCGAGGCCTGCCTGCTGCTCTCAGTCATCTGTATTGCCATCCTGGGTCTCCACATGCATGGAGTCGCCCCTCTTCAGCTGACATTCAAGCTGTCCCTAAGGGAGGAAATTAAATCTGATGGCATGAGATGCAAGACCTTTGTCATAGAACTGACTTCTTTTGGCCATTCATGGCAGTGATGGAGTTGGGGGAAGTTTTAAAAACAAATAGTGATGATGCTGAAGCTTTAGTTTAGCCAAGTACTTCATTTCTTATTGAAACTGATCCAATACTTTCCTATCTAACTACCCTTTACCAATCACAGTGCCCAGGGTTTTGTGTGTGTGTATGTGTGCATGGATGTGTGTGCTTGTGTATGAACAAAAATACATGCACACATGCTCCAATCATCCCCAGAAGCCTATAAGGTAGATATGATTACCCTCATTTTACAGATAAAAAATTAAGACTCAAGGTTGTACAACCTCTCCAAAACCATCCAGTATATTTGTCTCCAATGCCTGTGTTCTTCCCACTTTGGTTGCTGTGCCATCTGAATTGGATTTTATTTCATTTTTTTATCCGTGGAATAATAGCTTATGGGCAGCTGTGACGTGGGCAGGCAGGAAGCAAGAGGAAGAAAGGGAAAAAGCATGACGATCTTCTAATGGAATAATCAATCTCTGAATCATTAAGACTTTAATAAAATGCTTTTTAATGGTTTATGTTTTTAACCCTTACTCTATACCAGGCACTAAGCTACACTTCTAATTCTTACAAGTACTTTGACAGACAGATATTATTTATTCCTGTTATACAGATGAGGAAACCGAGGGTCAGTGGTGTTAGGGAACATGCCCAAGGTCACACAGCTACTGAGATGCTGAAAAGGAATGTGGACCTGCTCAGACTGACCCTGAAGCCTGTACTTCTATACAAGGCTGCCTCTCAAAGTGTATTTTCAAGTTATATTTTGATCATACCTATTTTAACTCTCTCAGCTCATAATGATGTCATGGGATATGGTCCTTGAGAAGTCCCCCTGATAGTTTTTGTTTTTTTCCAAATAAATTAAGAGTTGAGCAGAAATGCCTTGTTCATTCACTTTTTCGGAATGTATTTTAATTGGATGCTGTTTGCCTTAAATGAACCAGCTTACCCATGGAGTTGGAAATGAACTAGATGCAATTTCTAGAATCAACTGTAAATCTGAAAATCCATTTAAGCATATAACCCATACTAGAAAACCAATAGCAGCTGTGTCACAGTTAATGCTGCTGTCTCGCACAGCTCACTTCAGCTCTGGGAAAAGCTTGGGTACAGAGATGCCAGTGGCTTATGCCACCAGGTAGCCATCTGACCACTGGAAAACTTACTTAAGGTGGCAGCTTTGCTTCTTCACTTGTAAACCAAGCTGATTATGCTTGAGTGAGGCCCTTAAAGGAAGATGGGAGGAGACTGGATGATGCTTCATTGTTTTGGGCAATTGTCAGTTGAAAGACATTATGGAGAGGCAAGCGACTCATTTCTGGCTAATGTTTTATGTTGGGGTAGACCCCTTTAAAATAAGCAATCTAATTATAGTGCGGCCATTGTGAACTCATCTATTGATATTGTCTATCTGTGCCTGTCTCCCCCACAAGAAGATGACTTCCTCAAGGGCAGAGATGTATCTTGTTTGTCTCTGTGTCTCTGCACTTAGCACCGAGTCTGACACACACTCAACTCTGATGATGTTTGCCTGACTGAAGGGAGTTGCAAATTTGATCTGGAAAGGAGCTAAGATGTAATGTGGACCCAAAGCCCTGATTTTACATTCGAAGAACTTAGGCTGAGGGAGGCTAAGTGACTGCCCCAACTTCTACTGCTGGTTGGTGAGGAGCAGGGATTGTGATCTCCCTGTTCTGCTTTCTTCCTTTTCCCTGAGGGGGTAGGGACAATTTCACGGAGTAGGTGGCATTTGAGCCAGATTTTTAAAGAGGAGTACAATTTGCCAGCAGTGCAATCCTGAGTTAGGATCCAGGCTCTGCTGCTTCACTGATGGCAGATTTGCTCTACGTGGGGCAGAGGACAGTTTCTTGTGCTTGTCTCTGGGTTCAGCAGGTCTCCTAAGGTTATTGGACTGACTGAACTTCTCAAAGTGGTGTAGGCCAATTCCATGGCTCCCAACAGAGGTTGCACATGGTGAAGGAAGCTTCTAGGAAGCCTGGCCCAATGCCCAGCTGGCCCGCGCCTAATAAGCCACGGTGTTTGGGAAATGGTAGGTCTGGAAACTAGAGGACCTGACTGGGGAAGGGCTACTGGTCCTAGACGTGTGACCCCAGACAGTCCCTTACCTCTGTGAGCTATTTCCTCCTTTGTAAGCTACTCACCTCCCAGGTAAAAATTTAGTGAAATAATGTGTGTTTGAAAGAATTTTGTCTGATGTAAAGCATTCTACAAGTGTAAGGTTTTATTTCTATCAGCTGAAAATAAAGCAGAATTGTACTTTTAAATAATACCAAATACAAAGATAGTTTTGGGTACTCTCTACCTTTCCTGCCAATTCCCTTACTATTTTGTGTTTCAGTTTCCATGTAGGAAGGAAAATAAGTAAGTTTGATATTGTTTTCTGCTGTCAGGAGAGGATTTGTTTGTATTTGAAGCACCTGTTGTTGAGATCGCTGGATTAGGGTTCATATTTTGAGTTTAGTTCATGTTTAGAGAAATCTGCTTCAAAGTACTAATGTCATCTATCAAATAAGAAAATCATGATGAGAGGTCAAAATCAGCACCTGAGGATGTAGACTGACCAGTTCTAACCTTATGTCAATAGAATGATGGGCCTGGCAAGAAATGGTTTGAATGTAGAAGCTATAAGAGTTTAGGTTCATCAAAAAACAAGTTCCATTTTTTTCTTCTTTTGTTACACTTCTGGCACAATGGTATGTTTGGGAAGACCTCTTTTCTTGGTTATTGTAATTTTTTGTTGTTGCTTTTAAATTATGTGGAACTTCTTCATTCATCCATTCATTCGGTCAAGGAAGGTGGAGTATTTGATATATTTCTTAGATTCAAATATTGTAGATTTATAAATGCTAGAAGAGACCTTGGGATGACATGTCATTGTTTTCACCCTACATGCTCCTCACTCTGAGCAGAAGCAAGTCTGAAAGGCTGAAGACAGATGACCTTATATAGCTTCTGTCCATAACTCATTCCTAGGTCTAACAAACAATTCTTAGGCTAAGGAAATTCTTCCTTGTGGTGGATTTAAACCGTGCCCCTTGCAGCTCAGGACCAGTTCTGCTCCTTCATCCTCCCTGGAGGTGGAGAAAAACAGCTCTGTCACTGTCCTCGGGAATCAGCCTTCCTGGCCTTGAAGATCATTATGAAAGCAGCCCTAAGCTTTTGCTTCTCAAGGCTAAGCAACCTAAATCCTTAGGTGTAATTCTTCATTTCCATCTTCTTGAATTTCTCTGAATCTTCTCCAAGTCTGCTCATTACTCTTCACTTATATAGCTGGGAACTTTTCAAGAGGAGCTAGCTGGGGCTAACCAGTAGTGATCATCTGCTCATTTATTTGATCAGCCAATATACATTTATTGAGCTCCACATTTTAAATACTGGACCTCTGGGCAAAGCACTGAGGTACAAAGATAAGTGAAAATAGCATAATGTAACACTTAAGAGCTCGGTTTGTATCATGGATCACTGCTTATCAGCTGTATGACCTTGAGCATGTTACTCAAACTCAGTCTGTCTCAGTTCTCTCATGGGCAAAATGGGAGAATAGCATCTATCTCATAGGGTGATTGTGAGGATTAAGTGGGTAATGCACTTGGAATAGTGCTGACACGTAGTTATGGCCATGTAACTGTTAAATAAAATAAATTAAATAAGATGCAGACCCTGACCTCAAGTTGTACCCACTCTGCTTGGAAGGATAAACTAATAAACAACTGATTACAATTCAGTATGTTCAGTGCTCTAGTTCAGTCTGAGCATGTGGGATGGAAGTTCAGAGGACCAAGAGGAGTGATGCCTCAGGGCGTCAGGAATGGCTTCGTGGTTCAAGGAAGGTGAACTGTTTGATATACTTCTTACATGCACATATCATTGATGTATAAGGCTGGGAGAGACCTTGGGATGACATCTCATTGTTCATTTTCACCCCCACAGATCGCTGAGTTGGATCTTAGGGGAAGAGTAAGGGCTTTCTGGCTGGTGAAGAGGGTGAAAAGGCATTCTAGACAGAGGGAGGCTTGTGAACGAAGAACTGGAAGAATAAATGTTCGGCACATGTTTGAAAAATTGTGAGTGACTGGTTGTGTCGTGGAGTGTGATGGGCAGTGAGGCTGGGAAGAGGTTCTTCCATCTGGTGGCATCAGATTGCGAATAGAGTTGGAGGCCTTGCTGTGGCATTTGTCTTATCCTTAACCTAATCCATACTCCTGGGGTTTATTTAAAAAAGCTGTAGATCAGTTAGGGAGGCTTCCAAAGCATTTGATGTTTCTCTTTTAGGAGTTTTCTTACCCTGTCTTGGATCAGAGTTATGTGTCAATCCCCAGAAGCCAGAGTCTGAATTTTATTCATTTTCCTATTTCTCTCAGGGCCTAGCATAGTACCAGGCGTGGAGAAGGCTGACATCATGTGTGCTGAAATCAAGTTTGCTGTGTATAACCAGGGCCCTCATCTGCCTGTTCTAGGACAACCAATTGTACTTAGGCATGAATGAACAAATGCAAATAAATGAATCAGGGACTTTATAGTTTTCAAATTTGACTCAATTTCAAGCACCTCTTAGGAAGGGAAGAGTTTTGTGGAAAACCCAAAAAACCAATATGAGAAACAAATTCTCCCTGTAGTGTCTTTGCCTTGTACATTCAGCTTCCTGTACTCTTATGTGCCATCTTCATGGCTGATTATTCTGATTGGGCCCCACTGAACCTTGAGAGTCTAAGACTTGTAACACACTTCCCTTCTGGAACTCTTTCTTGCGCATTGACTTAGATAGGTCACAATCCACGCTGACAACGGGTAAAGAACTTTGAGGTGTGGAGAGCAGATTTTAAAAGAAGGTTGAGGGGAAAAGGCAGCTCTTGAGTATCTAAAGAGACAAATATGTTTTACATCAAGTTCCCCTGTTGAAAAAATGTCAGAAGAAGTGAGAAATACTCAAGTTGTAGCAGCTGGTTGAACGCAGCAATTCTCTCACTTAGGGCACAAAAGCTGCAATTTTCTATCTAATTCACTACTCAATCATTCCATGGCCCCTGTCTCAAGCTCCATTTAAGCTCAGTCCCCAGTCCACAGAGCCACTGTACAGTGTATATAGAAATGACTGGCCAAAGGGACTGAGGGGACTAAGGAGCTGTGTGGTGACCCAAAGCTTGAGTTACCAAGTAGTCCTGGGATCACAGGGCACTCTTTCCAACATCTCTCATAAAGTCCATGTAAAATAGGTCACTTCTTCTCTAGCCTTTAAATTGTGATTATCTCCGCCTTATAGGATAATGTGATCGGGCATAGCTTGATGCTTCTGTTCAAATGCTCACCACATATATTGGGGGAACAGACAAATTTACTGAGTAATCAGGGGTAGTGCCTGGACTGAAAGTTCGCTGCCTCGTGGGCTTTGAATTGAAATGGAAACAGGCTGGTTCTCTGCAGAACTCCATTACTGTTGATGACTGTTTGTCTTTTTCAGAGGAGTTCGGGTGAGCAATAAATATGACTGCTCTTTAGGGAGAGCGTCCTGGAAACTGTTGGATTTTTCCTTACACATGTCAAGTGTGTTTCAGTTTTCAAAAGCACCTTTCCATTTATACTCCTTTTTCAATCTCACCAAAGCCCTATGAAGGAAATGGCAGCAGTGTTATTATTACCAATAGTCAAATGGCTAAACCGAGGGCTGGCAGGTTAAGAGCCTTGCCTGGCAGGACCAAGACTAGAACCTGGGTATGAAGGGTAAGCCTGTGCTGGTTAATTCAGATCCAGTTGCCTCTCTGTTCACTGGTCAAGGGTAAGCTTTCCTAAAGCTTGTAAAAAATTGAGTTCTTAGATGAATACCTAATTAGCCCCGATCAATTGTCCCCTTCCTAAAGAAGTGTGACACTTAAAGCAAAAAACTTTTATGTAATCGCTTCTTTGGAAGAGCTCCTCCCCCCAACAATGAAATTATCTGGTGAAAAAGCAAGACGTTCATGTTTCTCTGTGCTGATCACACTGCTTCAGGCCTGGGCTTCTTGCGGTGGTGGGAACCCAGCAGGGCTATTACACAGTCAGTAATCCGGGGATACGCTGCAGAAATACATAATTTTGTGTAACACTCTAAGAGACTTTATTTTTAGCATTGCTGGATTCCTTTTTTCACACTGGAAAAGGAGATACACTGCCTCCCGCAACTCAGCTCCTCGCCAAGATGCGACTTAAATAGCATGAATCTCCTCAATCCTACCTTCGGGTAAATCAAAGTGTCAGTGAATCAAAGATCTGAACTAATGAGGCCAAAATGTTTCCTTGAGAAATTTGTGGAAACTGAAATGGTCAAGAGGTCATATGATACAGCTTTGTTATTTGTGTGCGAATAACAATAAGCTCCCAGATGCATATCTTTGAAATATATTCTTTTCCTCAGTAATTGACCTTGGTGTTCATACATAACTTGAGGAACTATGGAGAAGCATCTTATGTTGTACTTTCTTGCATTAACGTATTCTTCCTGCCTGTGTTTCATCCTAGAATCAACTTACTTGTCTCTCTCCCATCTCCTTTCTTAACCAAAATAATCACAGCAAACCTCATAGTAGGCCTTAAAAACTCCTATCACCAATCATACTTACTTGAAATACTAAAATATAATGTTAGTTATATTACTTATGAGCGTGAACTCTGGAGTCAAACCAATGTGAGGTTGAATCCTGCTTTGCCATTGACTACTTGGGTAACCTTGGGTATATTTCTGCCTTAAAGTATCCTTTCACTACCTTTAAAATGAGATTACAATACAATAGTAACTTTCTACTAAGATGATTATAAAGATTAAAGGAAATAATATACCCAAATCCTTTGGCAAAGTGACTAGCATACAGAAAGCACTCAGTAAAAATTAGCAATTATTATTCTTATTGTAAAGGTGTTTCCATTAAGACCAGGATCATGACAATCCTGTTAATAATCTCATTCATGCAAACCTACTAATACATGAGACAGAAATAAGATATGGAAAACAGGAGACAAAAATTTCATATTAATAAGTAAAATTATTGTCTACGTAGAAAAACAAACATATTTAGAAAAATTGAAAAATTGTTAGAAAATATGAGAGTTGTTAATTGAGTCAATGTAAAATAAATATACAACAATTAGTAACTTTCTGGCATAGTAGTGATAACCAGTTAGAAATATGAAGCTCCCTCCCCAGGTAAAAGATGAGGCTGTCTTTCCAGGCTAAAAGCCCTTCAGAACGACCCAAGATATGCATTCTAGCCCTCCAGATGATCAGGAGTCCAAGACTCTACATATAGCACCTGCTCGATAAATACGTACCAAAGTCACACAGGAATGCCTTGAAGAAAGAGACAATTATGCTCCAGTGGACTATGTTTTCACTTGAGGAAAAAGATATCCACCAACTGCTCTAGAATGACTGATTCAATTCAATTCAAAATAGCACTAAAATATAAACTATCTAGGAATAAACTCATTGAGTAATAATGTAGACTCTGTATGAAGAAAACAGTAAAACTTTAACAGGAGACATAAAAGAAGACTTGGATAAGTGGAAAAATGTGTCATCTTCCTGGAAAGGAGGAATGAATACTGTCAACACTTTCATTCTTCTCAAATGAATGTACATATTTAATGTAATTCTAATCGAAATCATGTTGCTGCTGTTGTTTTCTGGAAACTTGACCAAGTATTCTAAAGTTCATTCTGAATAATAAATGCAATGAGAGAGCTAAAAAAAAATTTTTAAAAAAAGAGCAGTAAAGCAGGCTTTTCTCTAGCAGATATTGTAATGCACTATAAAGTTATGGTAATTAAAACAGGATGTTCTGGGGTAAGAATTGCAGACAAATGGGGTTGAAATAGACCAGAAACAGACTAGTAAAAATAAGAGTTTAGGATGTGGATATGGTCAAAGTTGGATTACATATTAGTTGAAGAACTGACAGTTATGCAATAAATGATGTTGGGTTACCTGGTTAACTGACCAGGAGAAAAGACAGCAAATTAAATTCCAGAGGGAAAAGAGTAAAATGAAAAAATAAAAAACATATAAATAAAAGGAGAAAATGCAGAGTAATATTTATCTGATCTTGGAATGGGGAGGCTTTGTAAGCATAAAAGAAAAGAGTGATAATTTTTAT
Organism: Equus asinus; assembly: GCF_041296235.1. Taxonomy (NCBI): domain Eukaryota; kingdom Metazoa; phylum Chordata; class Mammalia; order Perissodactyla; family Equidae; genus Equus; species Equus asinus. Next base: position 143,051,419 of record NC_091792.1, read on the forward strand.
TATGTAAACATTTAAAAATTCTTTATGTCAGAAGTGTAATAAACAGACAAATAATGGAAACAACAGCAAATAATGAAGTGGAAAGATATTTTTGACAAATCTAGTGTAAAAGGCTTTATATCTTTAAGAAATTAACAGTTCACAAAAATAAGAAATAACCTAACATTCTACTAGGAAAAAAATGAGTTTGGTTCATGAGCAATTAATGGAAGATATATGTTACCAACAAATACATGAAAAAATTATAGTCATATTTGTCAGCAGAGAAGTCCAAATTAAAACAATACTGAGACACAACTGGTAAATATTTTGAGAAGCAATAATGCTGGCGATGATGTTGGTGGTGATGTTGGTGATGATGAGATGAATTCCAAACAGCAACTGCCTCTGCCTTTTGAGGGGGTATAAATTATTACCACCACTTTGGAAATCAATTAGATAACATGTATCAATATCTTAAATAATTTTTAAAACTTGACTTAATACTATTCTAGAAAGACATCTTAAGGAAGTTATCAGAGACAAAGATAAAACTTTATGTAAGAGTATGTTTATTCTGATGTTGCTTATAAAAATAAAAATTTGACTCATCTTAAATTCTCAATTATAGATTCATGGTTAGACATCCTATGATATGGCCATCAAAAATGATGTTTTCAATATGTAATGTAGGGGAGAATGCTTTTGATCTAATATTAAGTGAAAATATTGGAAAATATACTTTGGATTAAATGTGGTACCTAACACCCAACCAAAGACAATAAAGACATAAAAATGATTTGAACCCCAGAGGATGAAGAGAATGAAAAAGGGGGTGACATCGGTGAAGAAATGTCAACTACATTTTGTAATCTCACAAGAGAATAAACAATGGTAACTGACTTGGCACAGCATTAAAATAATAGTGAAATTTGACCTTGTGGGGGAGGAATCAACAAGAAGCAGGCTGTTTTGCACTGCCAAATTCTGGAAATACTCAGGAATTAGAGGTACCAGGTATCTTAGAAGGTGAGGGTGTGGGGTGGAATGGAAAATAAGTGAACAGGCTGAAATCATACAGAAAGAACAAAGAGACCGGATCCCATTAGACGAAGGCAGAAAACAGGTAGTTTGGGTCCTAATGAAGTTGAGCCAGAAAAGATCTAGATTTGAGGACAATTAGGCACCATGGAGGAACAGGTACTATGCAATAATGAAAATAAGGAAGTTTCAAGAGAAAGTCTTCAGACTGAACAGTGAGACCTCAGATCTCTTTTCACTTCCAAATGTTGGCAGCATGCCTATCCTTTGCCAGAGAGGAGAGCAAAGATTCCTTTCTGGGGAAACTGACCAGTTCAATAGAAAAGGCTTCACTCATCATGTCACACTGCAGTAAAGCCAACCACTTGTAACTCCTTCTCATGCTCCTAGACCTTCCAGTCAGCCTTGGATGTTTTACTCTTACAGGGAGCAGATGACCAGATATTACTGGAAGGACTCTAATATGAAAGAGAGACTAAAACAGAAACAAAAAATAATTGGAGAAAACTAAGGCAATGTAGAGCAGAGGAAAACATTTAAAAAAAAGTCTTCTTATTTTGAGAGGTAAGATAACATATTGCATTCATGATATAGGAACAAACTACTATGGGAAGGAACATTCAGAAAATCAGAATGAGCTCTTGGAAGTTAAAAATATGAAAGCAGAAATTAAACTTAATGGAAGAGTTGGAAAATACATTTGAGAAAAATCTCTGAGAAATTAGGTAAAAAAAAAAAACAGAGATGGAAAATAAGAGAGGAAAAAACCCCAAGAAAATGTGAAGAGCAGCCCAAGAAGTCCAATATCCAAACCATACAAATTTCAGAAAGAAATACCAGATAAAATGGAGTAAAGGGAACCGGTAAAGAAATAATACAAGAGAATTCTCTTGAACCAAAAGATATAAATTTATAGATATAACGGCCCACTCACTTAATGCCAGCCTAATGAATGAAACGCATATGTGCATGCACACACACACTCACACACACACACCTAGACACATCACTGAAAAACGTCAGAACATTTGGAACAAAGAAAACTTATGAAACTATTCCAGGAAGAAAACAAAGAAACAGGTCATATGCAAAGAATTGAGAATCACATTGGAAAACACCACTTCAAGCTAGAAAAGAATAGAGTATTGTATTAAAAATTTTGACTGATTGTCAACCTAGAAGTCAATATCCAGCTACTGCCTCTCACTGCCATGGGAGTAAAACTAGTAGGCATCTCATAGGATTAACTAAGATAGTGAATGTAAAGTTGATCAAATTTTGGAGCAGAACAAAATATTTTTATATTGCAAGGTCTTTACAAGTAGCTCAGAAAGTTACTAAAGGATGTGCTCCATAAAAACAAGAGAGTAAAACAAGAAAGAAGATATGAGTTCCAGGAAATAAGAGGTCCAAACCCAAAGAGGCAAAGGATATTCCTGAGGTGATGACAAAAGAGAGCTCTAGGATGTCAGCTAAGTGAATGCCTGAAGAGAAGCCAGTCAGAGCAAGAGGATTAAGGGCTCCTGGTGGGATGCCTCCCAGAAAGAAATGGAATGGATCAGTTGTCTGATGAGTTTGAACGTATTTAGAGGTATGTTTTAGCTCTGACAAAGAATTTCTCATTGGGTCAGGAAAAAGCAAGTAAAAACATTAAGACAATTATTAACTCTAGGGCAAACAAAAATGTATGTAAAAAAGAAAATTTAATTAGTAGACATCACAGAGCTCAGCAGTGAACAAAATCTAAAATACTTATCATAACATAGATATTATTTATTTAACAAAAAAACCCCTGTGAAATAGCTATATTGGGAGGATGAAGGGAGAGAAAGTCTATGTGTGGATTGGGGTGAGGTAAGTTGTAATTCTCCCCTTCCATTTGGAGTCAGCAGATAATATCAGATGCAACAATCTGGTTAGATAGGCCTGTTATAATTTACAAACAAGGAAATGAGCCCAGGGGTTGGATGACTTGTTCAAGATTTCACAGCAAGCCCGTGGTAGAGCCAGAACCAGAACCTAGCTGTCTGGCTCCCTAAACTTGGTGCTGAACTGTGGCAGAAAGGTCTGTCAAAACATATCCTCTGTCTTTCTCTGGCTCTTCCCACAAATTCAAATTTCAGGAAGTTCCTTTCTCCATAAACTCGTATTGAATTAAAATGGGTAGCCAGTGATTTTTATTAGGTATTCCATGTGAGTTTCATTCTAAGAGGCAGGAATTGTGCTGTTAAGAAAACTATTTTGTAAGAAGAGGTAGAATTAATATATAAATTGTGTTTGGGGGGGCTGGCTGTGTCGTTACTCAGGATCCGGGTTTGAGGGCTGACTCTTCCACTGATTAGCTGTGTGATCTTGGACAAGCTACTTCATCTATTCAAGCTTTGGTTTTCTCATCTGTAAAGAGGGAATAAAAAGAGTGGGTATCTCATAGATTAAATCAGACAATGAATTTAGAGGGATGAATACAGTGCCTGGCTCATATAAGAGCTTAATCAGGTTAAGGATTGTGGCAGCAGTGCAAACACTGTTGTGGGGTAGGGAGCAGGGGAGCAGTTGATCCCAGTAACCCACTACAAATATTATACTTTCTAAACGTATTTGTATTGTTAAAATTACATTACATGCTGTTGGGAACTATGACATAAAAGTGTAGAAGGAGGATGGAGATATGTAGAGAGAAACTAGCCAAAGTGGCATGGTACCAGTTTTAGGTCTCATGCCTTCACCAACCGCTGGCATGGGTTAGAACCTGGCCCTACCTCTGGTAGTGGTATTTAACAATGGAGCAGAACTGGTAGTAGTGATATAAGATTTGTTATTTCTTCCAGTTATCTCCAGAATACTTCATGGGACATCGGTCAATATGAAAGTCGTTTTGAGAATTATTTGAAAATTTCACAGGTGATAGTTCTGAGCAGTTAAGCAAAAGTGGGAGGCTTGGCCTTGATCCTTTGCCTTTAGAGGTGACTCCAGTGGAGACCATCACCAGTCACACATTTACACAAGGAAACAGAACGGACCACTAGGTTGCTTGCTGTATAATGTGAGGCCCGGATGCCAATTTCTTTGTTTTTAAGAAACACACCAGTGATGGTACAGAGTATTTTTAAAACATGATGTATTATTCGATGACAAGCCCTACTCTCTGATATATGAGGTGGAGATGGGTTCATATAAACCTGAGGTTTTCTGCAAAGGGGGGAGTATTTGTCTTCCCCTCTAAGGAAATGTTGCATTTCTCTCTCTCACCTGAGACTGCTACTTGGCTTCTGGGACTGGAAAAGGAGGGAGGGGATGCATAGGGCTTACCTAGGTGTCTCTGGAGCGAAAAGCTGGAATCTGTGAGGGGTACCAGGAGAATCTTCCTTCTGCTTTCAGGGAAAGCACTCTCTGCCACTTAGGAAAGGTGGGAGCTTCCCATTCGTTGTCCTCTGTTCATGCTTGTGGTTCAAAAAACTCAAACATCTGTCTGTGCAGAGTGAGGGATGTAGGAAACGCTTGGTCAGGCAGATGCTTAAGGACCAAAGCATCCAATTATTTGCCTCCCACTGCACTGGGCAAATATTTTCAGTCAGTGGGAGTTACACAGGGAGAACACTTTATCCAGAATTTCAGAGAATTCTGCAGAAGAATGGGAGAGCAAGGCTGATTTCACAGTAGAAAGATCAGGGGAGGGAATCGAGGGAAAAGGATCAAGCAGGAGAAATGACTTTCATGGAGAAAGGTGATATAAAGAAGGAAATAATTGGGAAATCAGGGAGAAGGCAGCTTAGGTAATAAGCTGCTGGTGTGTGTGTGGTGGTTTACAATCAATTCTCTTGGCAAACCTGCAAACATAATTGTATAATTATTCCCGGTGACAGATGAGGAAACTGAAGGATGGAGAAGTTGGTTCTCTGTAGGGTGTCCAAGCTCGCACAGGTAGTGGTAGGAAGTGTCTTCTCAGGTCCTTCTGGCTCCAAAGGCTATCATTTTCCTTCCCCCATGTGAGAGGAATGTTACTTCTTTTCTTTTCAAGGTGTTTCTAGTTAATGCTGGAAATCCTCTTTGCTGGGATCCTCCCTTCCCATTGTTTGCTGGCCCATCCACTGTTCCTTCTGGTAGTGATTAGCTTTTGCAAAACCCTCTACACAGATGAGGAGGAGGATCTGGGCGTCTAGGCTGAATGCTGTCTCCATGTCTCTCTGTGGGTGTGGTACTGGATACCCCCCAGTGATGTCAAGGGGTCCAAAGACATCACAGACATTCCCCGCCTTCTCTCCTCTACCCCAACATACTCACACTCCACAAACTGGGACACACAGTTGGCTAACAATTCCTTGTGATTGCCTTAAAGAGGAGAGGCCAGTTTAATGCTAGTCCTTAGCATTGTTATTTTATTTTGTGAGGAAGATTGGCCTTGAGCTAACATCTGTTGCCAATCTTCCTCTTTTTGCTTAAGGAAGATTGTTGCTGCACTAACATCTGTGCCGATGCTCCTCTATTTTATGTGAGATGCCCAGCATGGCTTGATGAGTGGTGCTAGGTCTGCACCTGGGATCCAAACCTGCAAACCCTGGGCCGCCGAAGCAGAGCACGCAAACTTAACCACTATGCCACCTGGCCAGCTCCCAGTCAGTAGCATTAAATGATCCAAATCCTGGCTCTACCTCTTAGAAGCAGTGAGAACTTGACAATTACTTAGCCTCTTTGTGCTAACCTTTGTGTTTCCTCATCTGTAAAATGATGATAATAATAGTAGCTGTCTCATAGTGCAGCCGTGAGGATTAAATAAGAAAATCACATCGTCATCATCATCATCATCGTCGTCATTATCATCTCACTGCCAGCCACAAAGAGCCTGTGCTTCGTAGGTGCTCACAGCATGTTGGCTATTTTCACCTGAGATTGGTTTCAGCTATTGGAAGTTTGGATTTGCAGGAATAGGAGTGAGTTAAGAGAGGGGTCAGGGTTCAAGAGAAGGAAAAGCAGAAATAAGAGCAATGCTTGTGAACATAAGCTCCCTGCTATGCTTGATGTTTCTCCTCTTGATTCCCGTGAACATTCCACCTACCTTGCTCACACGTAGTGTCACACACACACGCACATGCTTCTCTCTATTTTTATTGTGGACAAAGTCCACCATTCACTGGAATACCCTGAAACCTGTTTCTCAGAAAAACTAAACGTTTTCTGGATCACCTTTCTCTCTTGAATGAAAGAAGATGTCAGGGAGCATTTTAAAAGACATCTGGGCCTCTATGCTGTCCTTGGAGCTATTGTTCATCCATCTCTTTAGTACAACTCTAGCTGGACTTAAATTTGTGATTAAACGCAATTACTCATTGTGACACTGAGTGCTTTAAGGAACTTCCACCTGGTGACATTCCTTTAGCAGATCTCACTTGGCCCACAATTCCCTGTGCAGTTGCATCATGACAATGTTTCTACCTGGTTTTGTCTCCCCGGCACCCATGAGCCCGTCCAGCAGTCATTGAATTGCTCTAGCATCTCTGAGCAAGGCTGAATCACCCTCAGCCTTTTAAAATACCGGGGAACTTTCAGACAGTCATGGTTCAAAATGTTGAGGCTGCTTGCGGTTACCTGGAGAAGTTTGCACGTGCCTTTCAAGAAGGGTAGTTTAGAAATCTTTGATCAATGGGTACACAAGGCCGGTAGATTACCACTGAAGGGATGACAATGTACTGGGAAAAATGGCTAAGCCATTAAGAATCAAGTTTCTCTTTGTGTGTGTGTGTGTTTGAATTCCTGATTTTCAGATTTATAAGAGCAAGTAATTATATCACCAATTAAATGAGTGAAAAAATCTATAAAACTAAAGAAACGCTATTCTTATTGAATAATATATGTACATAAAATTAGAGCAATTCACAAATACAGAATTCTAATGTTATATTTGATGCTTGCAACTGCAAAGCCTGCATTCATATTTTCATTACAGCTCTGTTTTCTTTCAGTTTGAGAGAATGTTTCCCTTAACAAAAAACTCTAATGCTTTATTTTAGCTTAAAGGGATAAATCTCATACAAGATCTGTTTTAAATGATTTTTGGAGGTTTTGAAGAAATAAAATATTTTTATTTTAATCGGTTTTTTTCTTTTTTGTTCTAGGAGAACTCAAACATAAATGAACTTTAATGGTTGAAACTTTCCACCTGCCTAGTTTCCAGTGAGGAGGCTGCTCAGGAACTGAGAATTGTTCAGAGAGAAAATGAGAGACTTGAGAGGAGGCAGAAGCATAGAGTCTGGCATGGGAAGGGACTTTAGGGTCATTTAGCCCCACTTGCTGCTGTCAGTGACCCTTGGGAAATGTGTGTAAAATCAGTATGCATGTCTAAAATTCAATAGTATATCTAGCCTCATCAATCAAGATATGAATTGGAAGTAAAGTTCCTTCCAGCTTTACTTAAAAATTGTTTAAAATTAAGTCAAAATAATATATGCTTATGATATTTTCTTTATTTTTACTATTTACTATTTACTATTTACTATTGTTCAAAAGGACTTGTAAGGAAAAACAGTTGGCCCACCTCTCCCCACTTTGAGCCCTATTCCTTAGTGGCAAATACCATCACCCCTTCTTGCTTTTCAGGCCATAAAAAAACAAAACAAAAACTTAAATACTCTGATTCAAACTGCCGTTTAATATTTCAAATTCTTATGTGATGCTAAATAATTACTTAGAATCCATGGGTGAGTTGTCTTTCTAGAATTAGGAAATGTGGGGATGCGAAAGTTCCTCATGATCTAACGTAACTCGCTTATATGATAAATGAAGAAAACAAAATGTAAAGAGGTGCTGTGACTTGTCCAAGGTCAAACAGTTAGTTGATGACACTCGCTGAGACAAAACGTGGGTCTGATGCCCTTTCCCGTCTACCATACTGCTTCTCAAGATGTGTTTTAACACAATTCAGGCACATCCTGAAATAGTGCTCTGATAGACTAGGTCTGTTCTTCAGACAGACTATTTTAAAATACTAGTTAACAAGAATGCAATGGGAGTGGACCGTTTGTCATTTAGAGACTAGTCCAAATTATACTGTACCTACAAAGATTATAATGTATCTACAAAATTGACCCAGTTTGCCAAGTAAAAAAGAAAGAAACAGGCATTTTGGAACAGAAAAAATAAAGCATTATTCATATAGGGAACCATGTAATATTAGAATACTTGGTAGGAGCTTTCCAATGTTAATAGTAAGTTCCAGTAATATCTTTCCATACTTGATGGTTCCTTCAGTTTGTCATTGGATGAGGAAACCAAGTATTGATGGTTCAGGGAATGTGGAAGACAATGTAATAGAGGAAATCCAAGAGTATAAAGATTGAGGAAATAGAAAGCAGAATTTGGGATGTACGTGTGGGTAGGGGCTGTGTATGTACATGGAAGTGGTGATGGTAAATTAGACGCAAGAGTGAAGAGAGTGTTCTGGAGTTCTAGGAACCCTCTTTAACAGGGGCCGACCCATTTGAAACCTAGTCTTAAGGTCAGAAAGAGTTTGTTTGATCAGGTAGCAGCTAGGCCAGTTGGGTCAGTTTCACAAACTGAAAGAAAACATAATTGGCCTAGACAAGGGGTTGGCGAAATTATTCTGTAAAGGACCAGAGGGTAAATATTTGGGGCTTTGCTGACCATAAGGTCTCTGTTGCAATTACTCAGCTCTGCTGCTGTAGCACAGAAGGGGCTGCAGACCACACATAAACAAATGAGTATGGCTGTGGTTCAATAACACTTTATTTATGGCCACAGACATTTGAATTTTATATAATTTTCATACATCACAAGATACTATTCTTCTCTTAATGTTGTTTTCAACCATTTAAAAATATAAAAAGCATTCTCATGGGCTGTACAAAAACAGGTGGTCAGCTGGATTTGGCCTGTGTGCCCTGGTTTGCTGACCACTGGGCTAGACGTACAAAGGGTTAGGGTCTGTCATTTAAGAAATGATTCTGCTGTCCTAGCAAACGAGGAGGGAGGAGCTGCTACTTTTCTTTCTCCCTGATTTTGTGGTTTCCGGAATCTAAGAACTCTCTGTTTTGCTTTGTTTTCCGTAGACCAGCGGTCTTGACAGAAAACAGAGTAAGGTCTGTGTGTGATCTTTCACTCTAATACCCCATTTCCTGATCCACAAAGCAGTCCAGTGGATAAAACAAAGAGAGTTCTTTACTGCGATCTACAGACCATTTGCTGAATATGTTTGCCATTGTGACTAAGGTGTAGCACTTCTAAAGATTTTTGTTGCTCTCAAGTGCATTCTGCGTTCTGATATAGTTCTGTGTAGGGTACACACTGGTGGGAAAACCTTTCCACGTGTCCTTTGGGTTCTAATTTCCTCCCGTATGTCAGAGGGGCTCTCCTTTGCTAGCAAACCCCAGAAGGGCACTCAGTGAAGAGTGCTTGGCTACGTCCCTCACTGGTCACTGACATCCCTCATTATACTTAGTATAATTCATATCCTAATCCCTACACTGTCTGATTGGTTTCTGGCCGTTTTTATGACAGTAATACCATATACTAATGGCATGCTTTCAAGGTGACGAGTTTCTTCCATAAAAAACTCTGGATGCAGATGGCAGACTGACACTCAGGGAAATCACACAGATAGAAAGTGGTGGAACTATAACTCAAAGCCAAACTGGACTCCAGATGTATTGTTCCTTCTGCTCAGCCACACGGCCTTGACTCCAGTTTAGAGTTTATCGAGCTTGAGATCTAAAGCCACTTGTAAACTTTGATGTGATGGGGCCAATTATTCTTAAAATTTATTGCCGGTAGAGAGTGTTTATGCATTTTATTAATGTGCCAGCTTCCTCCTAAGCGAGAGTCATTGACTTGAGTGTAGGAGGGCATCTCATGCCTTAGAAAGTAAAAAATGAATACACACATTCACATTTGTTGAGCAATTAGCCCCTCTTTCCCTCTGTTGACCTGGGGATTCTTGCCTATGGACATTAAAAGAAAATAGATACTTAAGGAAACAAGAGAATTTAAATAAAAGATTAGAATATCACTGTAAGTTCCTTGGAATCTATAGGATGGGTGGAGATATGTACAAATTCTTCATATCTCAACTAATTTAAAAATTAGTTTTTTAAATTTTATTTATTTATTCCATGTGGATGCCTGTAGTATTTACTTTTTGTTTATTTTGCCAACCCATTTTGAAAACCCATGCCCTTGACAATGCCCTCGCTTCTGGGGAAGATACTGGAGAAGACATAAACCTCATTATTGGCCCAAAAAACATGCAGTGTTATTGGAAAAACCAAGAACGCTTGAAATAATTCAATAACGATACAAAACAGTATCACCAGTGCCAACACTAATGGCAGATATTCTGAGCTGGAGGGGATTTCAAAGAAGGAACATGTCAATGTAAACCTAATGTCTGGAAAAGACTTCATGAGAACGCACCAATTTGATCTGGGCTCTGAAACAGGGAGGGTTGGGACAGACAGACAAAATGAATATTTCTTGAGCGTATACTGTGCTGGGCACTGAAGTGCCTCATTTAATCCTACCAAACATCATTATTACTATATCCACTTTGACATTGAGGAAACCATGGCATCTAAGAGAGGTAGGGTAGCTGAGTGGTTAAGATTTCCTGGGGTTGGCTCTGGGAACTACCATTTTACTAGTTGGGTGACCACATGCAAGATGCTGAACCTTTCTTTGCCTTAATTTCTTTCTTTGTAAAATGGAGATCATAATAGTACCTACCTTGGTAGCATTATTGTGAGGTTTGAATGAGTTAATGCATGTCAAGTGCCTGGCATGTATTAGATGCTCAATAGATGCCAGGTATGGTGGTTTCTATCATTACCAAGCACCTTGCACAGATTGGAATGCAGATCTGACCCTAACTCCATGCTCATTTCACTGTAGCGCAGTTGTTGAAGGTGGTCCTAGTGCATCCAGCATCATCAGAAGGCGGGAGGGCAGAGTGAGGTACCATGGCAGTACCATGAGTGTCATGGGGAGAGTGCTGTGATGAAGTAGAAGATTTGAAGTGATGACTGGTGTGAGAGAAAGTTGGGTGTGTAGGGAGAGTACTAGTGTCATCCTTCAGGGCAGGATATGCTGCTCACTAGGCAGTTTGGCCAGGTTATGACTTGGTAAACATTACTACATAACTTTTCCATCGACTTCAATTCAGGCCAGGTCTGTGGGAGTCCTGTTGTAATATCACATGCCTCCCACAATATGCACACGTGTGCACATGTACACACACACACAGTGGCACTCAGGGTAAAGTCCAAATCCTAAATGTGACACAGACTAAGCCATGCATATTTCTCCAGCCTCAGCTCTTATCCCTTGTGCCCACACTGTGCTCCAGTCATACAGAATGAATTTGTAATTCCCTAAAGTCCACTGGAATGTAAGCCCTGTGAGGGCAGGGCTGGTTCTGTCACACCCCACTGCATCCCTACCCCCTAGGGTAGTGCCTAGTCCATAGTAGGTGCTCAGTAAATGATTGTTGAAAGAGTGAACGGATGAGTGACTGAGGGCTCTCTCATGCCTCTGGACTTTTGCATATACAGTTCCCTCAGACTGGAACAGTCTTCCCATCTTCTGTGAACTTGTCAGTCACCTTTTCCAGAAGGCACATCCTGCTTCTTTCTTACCCCTTTCTTAAAATCTGAATCAGATGTACGTAGAACCCATATTTATTCCTTCCTTGGCATTTATCACATCGTGCTGCAATTGCCTCTGTATTAGTTTGTTCACCTCACTAAACCGTGGCTTCCTGGAGAGCAAAGCAGAGCTTTCTTTACTCATCACCAAATGCCCTGTGCCTAGTAGAGTGTCACTTTCACAGGAGGGCCCAGGACCTATCTGTAAACACAGTGAGTGGGCACACCACGCACACGCACACACATACCCTTTCAGGAGCTGTTCTGTTCTGGCCCCTCAGAGAGAGTGAGTCACCAAGGTGAGTAACAGGTGACTCAGGACAGTGGCAGATGTCTCTCTCCTCCTTTTCTGGCAGCGGGGGAAGCCCGGCTCAGCCTCCACAGTTATGCTGGCAGTTGGAATTCAGAGAAATCAGCAGCTGACAGCAGAAGTGAAGTGCCTGAGACCCGGAGTCGGTAATCAGCCTCGGGACTTTTAATGAGCGTTCTCCAGAGCGGAGTCGCTAACAAACTGGCCTGGGCTCCCTTGATCAGTTTAATTGGAGGACAGACGGTCTTAAACATTTAAAAAAGCTGACAGAAGGATCTAATTCCCAAGGCTTCCCCTCAAGCTGAACCTGTGCCTCCGAAGCTCGCTTTCTTGGACACGTGCGATGGTACATTTGACCTTTGATAGATTCTGGATCGCTGTGTTCCCAGCTCTGTGTCTGAGCATGATCTTAGTTTCATCCTTTTGAGCACATACAGAAGGATGCTAAACTCTCCATTAATTCTGATGCCTTGCTACTGGAAAGACATTTAAGCGAGGGAATGCTTTGGGGGCGTTTTGATGCCTGTCTATGCCACAGATTTTGTTTATCTGTTTTTATAAAGCATATTTAAAGCTAACTCTCTCTTTTTGTTCCCTATTTCAGAATCACTATAGAGTTTCCTAGTAATTGAGCTGCTTCTTGGCATTAAGTGCATTTTGTTTTTCTTAGCAAATTAAAATACTTGGAAAATTGAATTTTTGTAGTGCTAATATGTATTATAGAAGCTGATAAATGTGAGATTAATGGCCAAAAAGAGACATTTCAGATGGATAATTTAGATTTTTATCATTTATTAATCATGGAAAGTAAACCTGCTGTATAAGTAATTTTAGTTTTATCAAGAAGATAAATTGTTCTGGCTAATGAACGTATAGATATTCTATGCCAAAGGCATTTGGAGTAATCTGTTAATCATTTAACTGTGTCAGGGCATATGCTATGTCTTCATAAAGCAATTAAAACACATAACTTTCTCCACTGAAATGTGTGTTGGCCTTCACCGCCTAAAGCAAATTAAAATGGCATTTATCTTAGACTAGGTTTGGGTGGCACAGTATCTAAAGGGAAAAAACATGGGAGGCGATAGATGTCACGGCAAAGAAAGACGAGTTCAATCTCTCATACTCGGGGTGAGGTTGCAAATCACTCCTAGAGTGGAGCTGGACTAATGAGGAAGGATTTTCTGGCTCCCAAGTACCTATCAGAGTGGATGGGTTCCTGGCGGAAAATCCCAGGGGACCTTTTCCCTGACCAGTGCCTGGGGATTTACATCTGTAGCTCCCATTAGCACTAATGGGTGCTCCCCGCATATAAACTATCCTCTCACTGATGGAAGAATAGACCCCTGAACGATATTCTTGCTCCATTTATCTGGTATTCGGAGACGGACGGAGGGCTGCATTAACAGGACTTTGATAGCGTTCTGGTGCCATTATGCTAATAGAGATTTGTGTTAGCTCTTTTTCAGAGGGTCATAATTCTACTTTTAAAACTCTCTTTCAGCTGAAACAAATTTTTAAATATTAATATTTTATTTTATCTTTTGCAAACAGTCACCACCACCACCACCACACAAAAAAATGGCTCTTTTACTTACTCGGCAATAGTTTGTGGAAGGTGATTTTCACTCCACATATTTTCCAGACACCCTTCCACCCAATTTTCCCCAAGCTCAGGACTGGGCTTCCGTCATCCTCCCTTGTGTGGCTCTGTCAGTACCGAGTCTTGGCGGACCCCTGTGACGGAGGTGCTCAGCAGAAAGCTTCGGTTGGCACCCGAGGAGGCCAAAGACAAAAAGAGGTGAAGCAGCAGTTTGAGATTTTGTGGAAACCGGAGGCTGAAGTCCACTTGCATTGGAAATCAGATTTCTGATTCCAGAGATGGTAGGAATCTGACAGGCAAGCTCCCCCAGAGCTTCTGGGTAGGAATGGAGGGCACTGATTTCTGTCTGGGTTTCCTTTGTCCGGCAGAGGGCACAGCACACAGTGGTCCCTCAGGAAATGTGTGACGAACTAACAGATGTACAAACGGACTCGTAAGATTGGTGTTGGCTTTTGGCCTTTTCTCTTACTGGCTTCATAACCTCCTCAGGTCTTGCTTTCCTCACCTGTAGCCAAGGGAAGGCAATTTTTTCAGACCTCATAGTGCCTTCTTGAGGAGTCAAGGAGTTCATGCACATGAAGGCCTCGGCTCAAGGCCTGACCTAGAGTAAACCCTCAATAGGTGTTTCCTGTTGGAGCAGTTCCTCCTGGTGATACTCTTTCTTCAGACCAGGGGCCATTCTCAACAGGGACTAACTATACCACTAAATTGGCCTACTAGCAGTCCAGCAGAAGAAAGGTGTGGATTCTGTTAAATGCATCCCTTTTCTTAGCTACCTTAGGCCATTGCAAAACAGAGAACAAGCTGGGCTACGTTGGGGTTTTTTGGGGATAGCTTCTCCACCTGAGTTAGGTAGGCACAGGAGGCAATTAGCTAAAGATCAGAATGTCAGGGCTATTGTTGATAAAAGTCTGAATGAAAGATATGGTATAGCTTTGTGGGGAAAAGGCTTTCTAATGCCTGCACACCAGGATTAAACTGGTCAGTGCAATACTGGCAGAGAAAGACTCCTGCATGGGGGAGCAGATGCTGGTAGGCAGGTTCTGGTGAGAAGACCCAGAAGGAACTGAGTTACCCAGTTTGTGTTCCTCTTCCAAACTTGCTAATTAAGTAAGTCCCTTCTCCTACCCTGGGGTGAAGGGAGGTCAACAGTGTTACTCTAAATGACACTTTCCCTCATGGAAACAAGACAAATGGGGAATAAACGTTCCCCCTAAGCAGGTTGTAAGATGTCCCTGAATCCATTCTTTAAAGGACTTGATGAACAGCTTTCTTAATGATACACTAGGACAAAGTCCCCAAAACCTTTTTGTTATAGAGTGATCATCTTTATTTTTGAACCCCAACATCCGCTAACCTGGATTGCATGTGAGGCCCATGAGGGGCAGTTAGGAAAGGAAAAGTGAAGATGGGCAGTCATTTCATAGTTAGCAAGGTGTACATGTTGGCACTTAAAAAATCCAGAAAGGACAATGTTTTATGTAGATGAAATTTGAAAAAAAGGAAAGTGCAGAGGGCATTTTGAAGGAGGAGGGTTGTTACGAAAGGACGAGAGGCAGTGGAGGGGCATGTGGGAGAGGACAGTTGCCTTGTGTGTATGTATATGAGCATCTCGAGTGGGCTTTTTGTCACATTTTCAGGCAGAAACTAGCTCCACGGTATCTTCTCCTAACCCCAGCTTCTGCCCTCTGCTCTCTGACAACTAGCTAGATCTGATTGTCCTGGTTTGCCAACTCTTGGGACAGCTCTGAGTCACCCACCCACGTCAAGGCAATGACTGGGAGAGTCAGTCCCATGCCTTGCTCTCCTTGACTCTTTCCCTCTCGGCCTGTGGTCCACATGCCAAGCAATGGAACTATTGCAATTAGCAAAGGACTCATTGTCACTGAGCCCTACATGGTAGCAGGCCCTGCTGGTCCCCTCCACTTCACCCAGTCTCCACAGGCTTTCTGGGCACAACAAGAATGAATGGCCACTGACTTGTTAGTGAACCAGGGCACCACACTGTAACAACCCTCTCCCCTTCTTTCTTGTTACCATTGAGTTATCTTCCCAATTCTTTGTCCTTATTGGATTCCTCTTCTAAAGTTTTTATCCCCAGATAAAATCAGCTTCTTTTCTGGTCACAGTAGTCTTCACTTCTTTTTGGTGCCTGGGGGCCTGGAAAGCCTCTCCTGGGAGGAGAGGGAGGGAGGGGAGGTGCTGCTTGGGCAGTTTGGATGTGGGCGTCTGGCCAGCTCCAGAAGGCTGGCCCACTCCAGAGTCTCGAACACAGATTCCCTGCTGAGTAGCATGTTGATGCCAGCAGACTGCCAGGCGGGCCCCCTGATGTTTGTAATACACAGATCCATATCAGTGTTATGAAGTTCCATATTAATATGATGCTAAATAGGGATTCCGACACTTGCAAGAGGGGGATGGGGAGCATTGAAAGAGGTCACCAGTAAAAATGAAAGCCTTGGGAGTGGAATAACAGCAGACTGGCAGGTGACTGTCGAGATGCATTAGCAGTAGGGGGAAGCTCAAACAGCATCTGCCTGCATTATTCTTGGTTCCAGCCCAGTGCCCCCTCTCTCCTCTTTCTCATTGAATTTGATGCTTTATGGAAGCTGCAACGTCATAAAAATAACACTCTGCTGCATCCTTCACCCCGGGATCTCAAAGCCCTCTACGGACATTAATATTTATCGCTAGGAACCTGGGATGTCGGTTGAGAAATATTATCCCAATTTTACAGATGAGGAACTTGAGATGGGGTGGTTAAGTGACTTGGCAGAAGTCACTCCCTACCTACTGAGTAGTGGGGCCATGCCCTGGGCTAGATCCCAGGAAAGTATTCTGAGCCTTGGCAGAATGGGAGAATGCCCTTTGTTTAAACGGAAGAAAACAGAGTGTGCCCTGAACAAGCTGGAGGAAGGCAGGACGAGCCGTCTCATCTCCTCTCTCTGACTTTGATTCCCCTCTTGTCAGGCTTGAGGGAGTCGACTCTCATGGCCTCTTTAGTTTTTCACTTCTCTGCCAACCTTGCCAATTAAATCTGCCAGCTCAGAATCTGTGGCTGGAACGTAGTGGGCAGTTTCAGTTACAGAACTTTCAGGAAGTATGAAAGACCTGCTTGGGAGAAGGACATCTATAATGATGAAGAAGAAGGGCGACCTGCCACAGGAAGACAGGAGAAATACTCTCAGTCTGGAAAGATGGAGGCTGAGAGGAGAATATCATCCAAATCGAAGGAGCCTTGAGGATTTTAGAGAGGTGGACCATTGGATATAAGGCAGAATTCTAGAACTATGGGCTTATTTTCTTCTTTTACCTTCAAATTGTTCAGGAGGAATAAAGGGTAGTTCTATATTTTTCATGTAAATGTGAGAAGTGAGAACTTCTATGTCTTGAAAAATACATGGATTTTAAAAAATGGTTTAAAGACTGATAGATAAGGCATCAATTTGAAGGCACATATCTGACCATTTGGGTTGATATAGGGAGACAGTGCTGCAGTTTTAGGTTTTAGCTCTGGCTACAATGGAAAACTGGAATATGGGTGGGATGGTGCTTTACTAAGCATTTGCTAAGCATTTATAAAGCTCTGACAATGGGCCATAGACTCTGTGGCACCAGGGATACAGCGCTGCACAGAATGGAGCTTCTGCCCTGCCAGTGGAGGCCCCCAGGCTAGTTGGGGGATGCAGACGTGCAAATGAATAATTATGGAGTTGTGAGATGAGTGCTGCAGAGATTGGTACACTGTGCTGTGGGAGTACAGAGGAAGAGGTGATTTATGTCAGGGAAATTCTACTTGCAGATTATATTCTTCCCAAACTGGCCTTGATGAGGCTGGCACATTTTACCTATTAGGAATTGGATGGTGACCACCTGGTTCATTTTATGGGTAAACAAAAGCTGTTCTGAAACATTTGATCTAGGTGAATGTTAGTCATATCCCATGGAGTTTTAGGAGGTGTCAAGAGTCAAGAGTCTCCTGCCAGGGTGGCAATAGTGGTGTTGTCACCTGTGGCACCCCCTGAGTACCGGTAGGGAAGGACATCAAGGTTGCTCTCTTAGGGCCAAGTCATGACATTTCCTTCTTTCTCAGGTTTTATCAGTAATGTTAGAACAACAGCCTAGAATTGAGTTTGCAAAGGGCTTTGTTTATTGCTAGAAGTACTAATAGATAGTAGGATACGTTTTGTGGTGTGGTGTATTTTGTAGGCCCCAGAGGCTTGTGTGCGAAAGCTTGACCAGACCTGTGGGAGCCATGATCACTTCTTCCCATGTAGTGCCTGAAGATTATATAGATGACGAGGTGAAATAAGCCACATTAAATTAATAATTGAGACTGTGCTCCCCCCACCTCTGTGGAACCCAAGCTCTGGTCAGCTGGCTAGGCCAAGAGAAGGTAGTTGAGGACTCCTCTACCCATATTGGGGAGACCAAAATGGCCTCCTTTGTCTTGATTTCTATTTCAGCTGTAAGCCTGTCCTAGATGCCATATGGGAGCATCAATTTAGAGCAAGCATTTCAAGGGAAAGGCCACAGACACCAGGTTGCCCAAGAGCCTGGATCCAAAGGGAGCACAACAAGCTTACTCAACAGCATGGTCTCTTCCTTCATCATATCCTCCTGTCATACCATGGCTCAGTATAGGCTCTTCCTCCTAAGCCTGACTTTTCTCTGAAGGAGAAGCAAGTGCATTGCTTCACAAATATTTATTGTGTTGAGGACAGTTCTTGGCACCAGGAGTGATTGGCACTCTAGTGATTGGTGTGAGTCCCAAGGAAGTCGAAACAGGATGGTTGCTGTCATAAGTTTTATGCAGTTTCTAAGTCAGTTGTGCAGCATTCCCTGTGGCCAAACTTGCTTAGTTCAGTGTGCAGAGTGGAGCTTCTCCCGAGTTGCCTGCATGAATGGAATCTAGTCATCGGCCAAACCTGGCTCCCAGCCAAGGTGGCTGTGCTTCCGCACTGTGAACCCAACCGCCTTTACCCATTGAAGGCTGGAACAGTGAAAACTGGGTCAGTTTGTAGAGAGAGTTTATTAGCAGTACATTAGCATGGTGGCTAAGAGTGTGGATTTGAGAAGGAGGTGGCTCTGGGCTGAATCCCTGTGTGACGTTTGGCACATCCTGTAGTTCTTTGATCCTCTTTTTCTTCATTCTTTTAGACCAAATAAAAAAAGTTTATGCCATAAGGATAATAATAAGAATTGCAAGGGTTAAAGTAATCATGTATGTAAAATATTCAACACTGTGCTTGGTGTATGGTAGATGCCTTCATGTCCTCATCTATAAAATGGGGTTAAATATTATACAGACCTCACAGGATTTTTGTTAGGATTAAATGGGTTAAATTCATGGAAAACACTGGCATGTAGTGATCACTCAATAAATGTTATTTTTACTAGTATATACTCATTGCTATTATTATGATTGTTTTGGTGAGGAAGATTGGCCCTGAGCTAACATCTGTGCCAGTCTTCCTCTGTTTTATATGTGGGCTGCTGCCATGGCATGGCTTGACGAGGGGTGTGTATGTCCATGCCTGGGATCTGAACCCGAGAACTCCGGGTCTCTGAAGCAGAGTGCACGAACTTAACCACTATGCCACCAGGCCAGCCCCTCATTGCTATTATTTTTATACATTTATATAAAGACTTGCAAGGCAGACCTCATGAAACACTGCCCTTTCCCCTTCACCTGGCAAAATGAAAGATTTGATTTGAAAAGTTCAAGTGGCCAGCACGTTGTGATCAACTGACAACCTGAAAGCATTTCCTTAAAATCCCTTTTTTAAAACTAACATCTTTCCCCAACCTTAGAAAGGCTTAAATATTAAAATGCAGTGCTTGAGTGCTTTTGTTTTTATAGAGATTTTGTTTTTCTTTTTCTTGTTCCACAAAAGTACTTTTAAGAATGGCACAACCCAGTATTAGACAAATGTTTATCCCATTACATAGGCACATCAACCAAGAGAACGTAATAAGGCAGAGTTCCTAGAAATTCTAAACGTGAAAAACAGGCATATTAAAATGAATGAAAAATTATAGGTATTACAGCAGTAAGCTGCTTGTAATATTCTGTAACAGCACATATTTCCCAAAATGTGCTCCGTAGGTTTTTGCTTGCAAAATGAAAGAAAGCTGGTTTCCCAGGTCTGCTTGTGTGGCAGAAAGCATGACTAGCAGATAACTAGCTAATATTAGCAAAAAAATTGGAAAACTTTTGTGTTTGTTTATTGTATCTTTTTTTGTTTGTTTGTTTTGTAACTTTCTGGGCTTTAGTCAGGTGGAGTTCAGTTTTTCTCCATGTGGATCTTCAGAGCTTAAAACCACGTGCTGCTGGTAAGCCCAAGAGTCTGGAAAAAATAGCTTGGTGATGATGAAGCCTTCTGGATGGCAGATGCGGAGTGCTCTGCGGTGCTGGGTGCCCGAGGCAGTCTGAGGTCTGCTGTGTGTGGTGGAGGTGGAGGTGGAGGTGCAGAGAGGCGGCTCCTAAGTTCACTCCTTCTAGAGTGGGGTCATGAGAGATGGGGACCCAAATGGCTTTGGGATTGCTGTGGCTTTGAAGGAAATGATCATTTTAGGCCATGTTGCCATAGATTTGGGGGGCTCCTGAGAATAACATGGAGAAAAGAGACCCTTGTTACAGGCGTTGAAGAAAGCTGGGGACCCCACAGGGGAGGACGGGAAGAAAATCCTCCCACAGGGTGCCAAAACCAGATTGGGAGTGCAGCTGGCACACTGGCGACATTTGGCTGTCGTTCTGCAGTGGGGATTGTCTTGAAGATGTGGTTAGACTTTTCAGGGAAGTGACCCCCATCAAGAGTGTGTGACGGCCACCGCTGTGCCCGGGATGGGGGACTAGGGGGTGATAAATATGGGTCCAGAGTCCAAAGCAGCTGGCTTTTTGGAAGAAGAAAACGACTGTGGCTGCTATTTCTTTTCTCTCTCCATACCCAAGAACACCTCATGACAGACTCAGGGTGCCCACCTAAGGAAATAATACTGTCCGTGGATTTGCATTGATACGTTGGATAAATTCTGGGGCAAGTCCTGTAATCCACGAGTCTGGTGAGGCCAGCTGCTGCTCCCCCTGAAAAGGTCAGGATGGCATTGCATTAAAAAGCCCGTTTTTATTTTTTGCTCCTGGTGCCTCATTATGCATTTTGTTTAGATTTTTTACCCCCTTGGATAGCCCAGTACTGGCATGTTCTCTTTGGTTACAATCGTGGAACTTGATGGAAATAAACATGGAACAGAGTTTAGGAAGAGATCTTTTGACGAGCTCTATTAGTAGAACAATAAAAAACCACTTCCAACCCCACTCCCCCCACCGCACACACAGACAGTTATCTTTCCTTCTTTTCTCTGGTCAACCGTGGCCTAGAAATTCATGGTCCTTAGCACATACAGTTTTATCTTTAATCCTCTCAGTTGTACTTTTCACTGTTGTCCTGAACTCATCTCTTTTGTTTCCTTTCCCAAATTTATCGTTTATCTCATAAACAGGAGGAGGGGGCCGCAAAATCAGTGTCTGCCTGGGTGTGTGGTGGGAAGAGGGGCTCCTGATTCGGGCTTGTGGGGGAGGGCGTAGGCGGCAGAAGTCAATTAGTTTGCAGGTTTCAGGAGTGTGCATATCACTGTCCTCTGCCAGGGATCATGCAGAGTGCCAATGACCATTGATTTCTCAATAAAATTGAGTTCAACCTTCCCCAACATAATCCAAGACAGAAATGACAGAAAACGGTAGAGAACCGTCTCATTTTAAAAATTTTATTCTTTTCAGGCACTTTTGTTCTTGGAGTTTTATTATTGTTATTAGCCTTGGACCATGAGACCCTCACCTCATGGGCCTTCCTAGACATCACGAAAGAGGCAGAGTCAGCTGAGGAAATGTGGGATTGATGTGCCAGCCTCTTAGGATAGCCCTCTAGGGCAGGGCTCCTTGCTGGGTGCCACAGGAAGATGCAGCTGCCCCGAAGCCAGAAGTGCAGGAGTTCACTCTCTCTGTTTCGAATCACGAGCTCAGAGCCTAATGGACTGATTATAGCAGATTGCTTCCCTTCATTCCAATCACTCTCCTTGCTCTCTCTCAACCTCTCTCTCTCTCGTGCATGTGCATACTGAAGCACATACATGCACACCTCTACCTTCTACTCAGAGCCCATTGCTTTGGGAACCACCAGCCAACCAACCTAATTAAAACACATTTTTCCAATTGCTGGAGCAATTCCCCAAATGCAATGCCTTGCCACCACCAGGCTGGGCTTGCTCAGTTCACTACCTGTGTTCAGCTCCCATAGAGACTCATCTTGTGCAAAAAAAGTCAATCCATTTAGTATTGCTTTGCATTCTGAGATTTAAAGCATGCATCTTTCTCTCAGGAAGCCAACTTCTTCCAAGGAGGAGAGGTGTAGGTGCGCCACATTAACATCACACTACTACCTCCACTGCCTTGGCCACCACCTCACACCACCTTTCCTGCCATCTTTACCAACAGTTCAACGTTCATTAAACAATTGCAGTGGGCCAGCACTGTGCTAAGTACTTTTTCTTTTTCTATTTCAAGTGTTTTGATTTATATTATTGCTCCCTCTCCCTGAAGCTGATTGTCCCTAGGGCTTTTTTTTTTAACCAGCTTGACCATTTTTAAGTGTATTTAAGTGGTATTAAGTACATTCACATTCTTGTGTAACCATCCCACCATCCATCTCCAGAACTATTTTCGTCTTGCAAAAGCAAAACTATGCTCATTAAACAATAATTCCCCATCATCCCCATGCTCCAGCACCTGGCAACCACCATTTTACTTTCTGTCTCTGTGAATTTGACTCCTCTAGGTATCTCGTGTAAGTGGCATCATACAGTATTTGTATTTCTATGACTGGCTTATTTTACTTAGCTTAATGTCCTCAAGGTTCATCCATGTTGTAGCATGTGTCAGAATTTTCTTCCTTTTTAATACCAAATAATATTCCATTGTATGTACATACCACATTTTGCTTATCCTTTCATCCATTGATGGACACGAATTGTTTCTACCTTTTGGCTGTTGTGACTAATGCTGCTATGAACATGGGTAAATAATATTTCTTTGAGGTCCTGCTTTCAATTCTTTTGGGTATATACTCAGAAGTGGAATTACTGGATCATATGGTAATTCTATTTTTAATTTTTTGAGAGACCGCCATACTGTTTTCCACAGCAGTGGCACCATTTTACATTCCCACTAACAGAGCACAAGCGTTCCAATTTCTTCTAATCCTGGCACACTTGTTATTTTCTATTCTGTTGATTGTACCCATTCTAATGGGTGCAAGGTGGCATCCTAAGTACTTTATATGCCTCACAACCACCTGGTCGGTAGTAGTATCTTCCTCATTTTAAAGATCAGGAAAATGAAGTTAAATGTTCTCACTGAAAAAAAAAGAGATAAACATGTGAGGTGATGGATGTGTTAATTAACTCAATGGGGGGATCCTTTCACGATGTAAATGTACATCAAATCATCACATTGTAAATTTTATCTATCTTACAATTTTATTTGTCAATTTTACTTCAATAAAACTGGAAAAAAAAAGATCAGGAAATGGAGGCTTGGAGATGTCAAATGAATTGTTCAAGGCTACACAGCTGGTTACACTCAAATCTGGCTGGCTCTAGAGTCTCCCTGGGACAAATGAGGTCCCTGATCTATCAGGTCCCCTGTGCTGGCTATATTGACAGCATATCAACAAAGAATTGGGCGTTTTTCTTTTTCTGTGTAATGGCTAAAATTACCATATACCTTCTCAGGGAATCAGAGCTCTGCCCATTGCATATAAGCACAAAGAAGACATTCTTCCTTTATTATTCTGAGAAAAGCAAAGGAAAAATACACTAAACAACAGTGGGGCAATTTATTCTCTATGCCATGATGTCTTTCCTAATTGGGCAGGTGGGAATCGACCTGGTGACTCCTCCTAGGGTTGGAAGGAGAATGACTATTTTCTGTCAGCCTAAGCAGAACACGCCTTTATAAAGAAGAATTGGTAGCCTGGAGGGTATTATCTTAGATCCAAGGTGAAAGGCATAGACATATAAATGTATGCATTTCATTGGCACTGCTGAAACTTTTGTTCAGCAGTCCTATAGCTGAGTCCTAAATCTGCCACTTCTTAGCTAAGTAACCCTAGGCAAATTTATTCACCTCTTTGAACCTCAGTTTTTCAACTATAAAATGGAAATAAAAATATCTAGCTCATAATATCTGTCCTCTTCTAACTAAAGAAAGGGTGAGAACAAATAAAACCTCTATGTGCATTAGAAAGTCAAGCTTGCTGCCCACCACTGCTCCCTTTGGTTCACTCTAACAAGGGGTATCCATGATTCAGATGGATGACTTCATCACTAACCAACCCTGGGGCAGAATGTCTCAGCTGAGATCTGATCTGTTGCCAGGCACCAGTGGAGAAGCGGGAGGGCAAAGCAAAGATGTTCTCTCTGGAGTTGGATGCAAACATGGAGACTAGTGCAGAGGGAAATCCAAGGACTGGTCCAGTCTTGCAGTTAGCATTAGCTTCATGTGTGACTTGGGGCATGCTGCTGAAGCTCTCCCCATGAAAGTTCTCTGATCTGAAAATGAATAGCTGACTTTTCCTAGTAAGTCAATCTAGTTTGCTTGATCTTTCTGTAAGTTAATATAGTTCTATCTTTTGATCACTTTTGTGGCTCTCATTCTGAACTCTGTGCTCCAATGAGATGAGTCCTTTATATAAAAAGTGCTTAGCACTTTTCTTGGCACTTAATAGCTTTTCAATAGAAATTTTCTCTTTCCTCTGTCTTCTCTCTCCCTCCTTCCTTTCATCCTCCCCACTTTCACTCTGGAAATGAGCAAGGTTCCAACTAAGGTCTATGGCGCCACTTTCGTGATTCCAAGAAACAGTCATGAAATGAGTCATGCTTGTAAGCAGGCAAAGGACTCCCACTTACATTCATTTTATTTTCCATCACTACCCACATCTAACGCGTAGCTACTTCTTGGATGAAGATGGCTGGTCATATAATCTGAACTCATGGGTTGAGTCCCTCAGGACAATATTTGCCCATAGGACCTGGGAGCCTCCTGAAAAACAACTGAAGTCTCATAATCAGAGAGTGCATTCTGGAATCACACAGATGTGGGCTGAAATCCAAGCTCACCTTCCTTCTAGTCATGTAAGTGAGGCACGTTCTAGAGAAGTATTAAAAATCTCGGATTCCTAAGTCTTTCTTGGTTTAAATTCCAACTCTGCTACTTAATAGCTGTGTGATCTGGGGCAGTACTTAACTTCTTTGTTGTGCCTCAACTTCCTCATGTGTAAATAGAGATAGTAATAAACTTAATTTATAGGGTTATGAGAATTAAATGTGATAACACACGTGACACCTTTAGAACAGTGCCTGGTGCAATTTAGTAATATTGTGACTGTACTATTACTGCTGCTACTACTACAAATGGTATTATTACTTCCACAGTAACTACTACTGCTACAGGAGAGTCCTTTGCCTGCTTACAAGCAGGACTCGTTTCATGACTATTTCTTGGATTCAGATATATCTTGTGAAATACATTTTAAAGCACCATTGCTAGGTGTTTTGTACTGACTTCAAGTTCTAAGGGGATTATATTTCTTAATTTAAATAAGATTTCTCATATTATTAATAAAGTATGTTAATAGAAACTCATTTGCCAGTTGAGTGAGATTGTTTTTACCATGAGAGTTAAATATGTATATAAAATGTAAATTATGTAAATTTTTTACTCAGTTGAAAAGATGTCTTCAAGAACCCTCCATACTACAGTGTATGTCATTCCAGAGTACAAATAAGATTAGTGGCAGGGAGAAGAGAGTAGTATTTAAAACTCTAAGTAGACATATGCAGAAAATAAGTTGAAAACTCAAGTGGAACAGACATCTCCACAAAACTCTCCTTTTTCATAAGATGTCAGTATTAGGCTGTTATCTCAGATGGGTTACTTCTTCTAACAAACACGTGTTTTAAGTGCCCGTATAGTGTGCGTGCGTGTGTGTGTGTTTTTAAGAGGGTCTTAAGAGGGAATATGTTTCAGTCCCTCCCAGAGACCACCTATCCTCAGTAGCAAATAATACTGTGCATGTAAAAATGAGCATTTTTTTTCCTTAGAATATCTCTTCTTAAAAATCTCGTTCACTGGGGCTGGCCCCATGGCCGAGTGGTTAAGTTCGCCCGCTCCGCTGCAGGTGGCCCAGTGTTTTGTTGGTTCGAATCCTGGGCACGGACATGGCACTGCTCGTCAAACCACGCTGAGGCAGCGTCCCACATGCCACAACTAGAAGGACCCACAACGAAGAATATACAACTATGTACCGGGGGGGCTTTGGGGAGAAAAACGAAAAAAATAAAATCTTTTTTAAAAAAAATCTCATTCACTTATAATTCCAATCTCCAACAGCTGGCTCTGTCCTCTAATCCTTTCTCCATTAGAGAATTCAACACTACTTTGAACGACTGGTTAGCTGATGACCCAAATCTCCTTAATCCAGAGCAGCTGGAATGCTAGACCGGCAACTAGTGTGTATTTTTCTAATTTACTCCACACATTTTCTTGTTCCCTTCACATCTTCATGGTGTTCTGATGATTGAAACAGTGTTACATCCAGAGGTTTGGCTGAGGCTGGTGGAGAGTATGGGTTTAAAGGAGCAAGATGTAGATTTCTTTTGATTCACCTGGGTACTTACCACAGTATGATAGCGTGTTGAATAACTGGGGTTTATTGAGCAATTTACTGTGCCCCAGTCAGATGCTAAGAGTTTAAGCATATTATCTTATTTAATTCTCACAACTAACCTGAGACTTTATCTCCATATTACAAATGAGGAAACTGAGGCACAGGGAAGTGAAGTATCTTGCACCACATCACTCAGTTAATGGCAGACATGGCTGAGATTCAAACTCAGATCTGTTTGACTTTGAAACTCGCTTTCCTGTTCGCTATAAATATAGTGTTTGGATGGATGGACTGATCCATCTAAAATTCATTTTTAATGTCTCCGAGATTTCGGATTGATGAAACCTGGATTATTTTTTTTTCTTGTTCCCACTTATCTTTTATTTAGGCTACTTCTGAGGCACAGTGGCAGTGGTTATCAAAGCTGGTGTCTAACCTTTTATGACTATGACTTTTCACCCATGTTATTCCATTTCCTCTTCTGTTTTGCCCTTTTCATGTGTGCCTTATGTCCAATGCACAATATAACACTAATTCTTTAGGTTATTTGGGCAATTCTTTGGGTCCTCTTTTTGACTTATATTCTGAAGGAGAATTAAAAAACCTTGTATTAACTTGATAGAGGTATTTCTTGGGCCTTTCTTGTTACCAGAGAACTTGGAGAATGAGAAATCCTTCTGGATTAAAAAAAAAAAAAATCTGGCTGCACAACAGGAGACTTTCTTTGGAATTACTTCTATAAATCTGAGTGTTTATTTACCACATTATCTAAAATAACTCAGAGGAAGAGTTTGATAAAGAATACAGAGAAAGAGAGGAACGATCAGTCTGCTTGGTTACAACAGGGGCAAGTTAAAAAAAAAATGAAAGAAAACAGGGAAGGTAGATTGTTTCCAGGGACAATTTTATGGGGTCTGATTCTACCTAGGGGGCTCTGCCATTCCCTCAAATTCAGCTTTGTAAAACACCTCATTCACTCATCCATTCATTCGTTCCTTTATTCATTGTAAGAACATCTGAGTGCCTACTGTACACCAACTATTTCGTCAAGCTCAAACTGACACCTTTTCTTGATTTATATGATTTTCAATAATGGCAATAATAGTCATCAGCTTCAGAACCTCAGAATCATTGTTTATACTCTCCAGCAAAGTCCAATATGCAAATCTTGCCCATTGTTTTCTGTGATGCCCGTTCTCTTCATTCAATTCCTTATTACCCCACCCAAGAGAATTGTTATCTTCTTCTAATTAGTCTCGGGGCCTCCAGTTTTCAGTTCTTGGGGCACATCACTACTGAGAATAGCTGTCCCAAGCTGACACGTTCACCAAGTTTCCTCTCTGCTCAAAAGCCTTCAGTGCCTTCCCCCGTCTCTGCAGGTTTCGGTGCTCACTCTACAACCTTGCCTCCCAGAGGAGGCTAAGACCATTCCCGTGGCCTGCATGTCCTTTCCTTGCTTCCGTGTTTCCCTGACTCAAACTTGTTTAAGCCACACTGTTGTCTTCCTAGCCCCTCTTATTACTAACGATTAACCAAGCATTAAGCATTGATTGTGTGCCTACCATGTGCCAAACACACTCATGCTCATTCTCATTCTTAGAACTTAAGAATGCAGACACTGTAGCTATCAATTCTGCCTCTGCCACTGGTAAGCTGTACGATTTGAGCTGTGCCTTAATTTTCTTAATCCTCCATTCTCTTATCTGTAAAATGGGGATAACAATAGCACTTAACTCATAGGGCTGTGATAAATATCAAAAGAGAGAATGAACATAAAGCTCTTAGCATAGAGAGAGCTCACATAGAGTAAGTGCACAATAAATTGCTACCATTATTATGGATGTCACTTATGATGGAGTATAGTCTTTTAAAAAAAATGTGTTCTATTTTTCTCCAATATGAAGATATTTCCTTTGAAACCCCTTTCCAGGGGTCAGGCAGCATATCTTTTATTCTATTTCCCATGCTTAGTACACTACCTGGCTTTCAATAAATACTTGAATGAATGGATAGAGTTCTGTGAATAGACTAGGTTCTAAATGAAGTGTTCATTGGATTTGGTAGCAAGGCTGATAAAATTGCTTTTGAAATAAGCTAGTTGTCAATGAATATTTAAGAATTAGACTTGCCTTGGACAATTTGTATTTTGCAGAAATAGATTCCACAATGCCCAAAACAACCACAACCAAAATATTTCTTCTAAGCAATGGAATTAGAAAGTGAAGGAGAAGGGGCCAGACAGGCCACTTCATGTGAAGAGGGAAGCCAGACTATTAGAGAACTGTGCTGTGAGGGAATTAATTAGCAATTACTTGGCCTCCCCCTTTAACTAAATTACAGACAGGAGAAGCTTAGAGGAGTCAAAGTCGAGGAGACTTTTGGTGGGAGAGTCAAAAAGCTACCTAAGAGGCTAAATAAAAGAATACTCTAGCCCTAAACTATACCATATAAATCAGCAAGATCATATTATCTATCCCAAGCATTCTTAAAGAGCCAACAAGGGAGTCATTCATGAAAAAAATCTTCAGAAAAATCACAAAATGAACATTAGAAACCATGAAAATACGTAATTCTCCACACAGTCAGTCCTTGATTAAGCACAGTAATGGAGGAGAATTCACATAAATCAAATTTGTGGATAATCCTCAAACTATTGTTTTGATTTTGAAGTGCTTCTGTGCTTGTCCCCTTCACAAAAGGAGAATGAAACTACATTTACTAATGTTGTTCTGAAATCCTTTGGTAGACATTGACTGAGGTTGGGAGCCAGGGTCTCAAAAGGGCATGCAAAGGTTGAAGTGGGCTGTTCTGAATTTGGGAAGGTGGAACCAAGCGTGGCCTTGGATAATGGAAAATGAATAATCTACATATAACCTTTATAAAGCCAAAACCTCTCAGAGAACCATCTTGTCAAGGACCAAGTCAAAGGAAAATAGTTACTGACATTGATTTAAGTTTTTTTTTGTTATCTCTCCAACAAATGCTCTGGAGGTAGGACATGTGTAATACCCACAACTTCTTCCCTCTTTTCCTACCTTATCTTTCAGACAGGCAGTAGTCATTCCCTTCAATACCCATTCTCTTCTCCAGTCTCCCCCAGAATTTCCCCAAAATCCACCACAGGAAGCCACTGACTTGTACCTCTACCACAACCCTAAACAGTTATTTTCCACTTTCTTTGGAACAAATCCCATCTTTAAACCTTCTCAGTTTATCCCCTTCACTGATTATTCTAATATATATTATGACTCAGGAGCTCACAGGAGGAGAACATACCAATACTAGAATTTTTGTTGGGGTTGAGAGAGTTAAGAGAAGAGGCTGTGAAAATTAACACATTGTCCCCGTGGCAACCATATAGATAACAGAATTCCCTGCATCAAGAAATATATAAAGAAGAATATCGTCTCCATTTTACTGATAGAGAAACTGAGGTTCAGAGATGTCTTATGTTGCCTAAAGATAGGGAGATTTTTCCTTAGTCTCCATTGGTTAGAATTAGTTTATCAAATTAGTTGACTGACAGTTTTGAAGAATTGGTATCCAAGATTGGAGTATGAATACTGGAGGATTAGGGGAAAATAAGGTCTTGGAAAGCTTGAGGGAAATTATAAAAAGGCATGAGAATAGCAGTGCAAAATTTTCTCTCCTTTATAAATTCTCTAGGCTCAGGGTGGGTATGGGCCATGTTCTCACAGGCACTGTTTGGGATGAGATGCATTTCATCAATATTTGAAAAACTGGCTTGAGCCTTGTCTGAACCCTGATTTTCACAGGGTGCTGCAAAGGTCCATTTATAGTTCTTACATTCGGGGCTCTTTGAAATTCTTGAGTTTTAAAAAAACTGAACCATAAAATATGTCTACTCATGTATATCACAGCAGATCAAAGAACCACTTGTGACCAGTGAAGATAATTGGGCAAACATGAGAAAGACAAATCCAGGTAAAGAAGTAAAGTGTTGACCAAAAAACAGAGCTGAGGAAGAGAGAGGCCAAAAATTATGTCAACTCTTGTCAGGAGAGGATTCTGATGGAGATACTGGTCCTGGAATACCTGAGATTGTGCAGTGTGTGTCCGTGTATACGTGTGCTTGTGAGAGTGCCACTTTGCTTTTAAAAAAAGGTGAAAAGGAAATACTGCAAGCAAGGATGACGAGAATGATAAATGGATTAGAGGGCATGACTTACTGTACAAAGAAAGATTGAAGTAATATAGCATAGATTGCCTAGAGAAAAAAAATAGCAAAGGAAAAGGGAAATTGCTAATACTTCTAAGCACCTGAAAGGTTGTAACATGAGTGACATTCATTTTGGAACTTGAGCACATCAAAAGACATGCTTAATATGGTCTGGAGATATATATTTGCCCGTTTACCCACTAAATTCAATGGCACTGAACCAGAAAAGGCAGGAAGTAGAATGTAAAGTCTGAAGAGTTGGAAAGAAAACATTTTAAGTGTTTATGTTACCTTAAAGGAATGATATTACTAACTTTCTGCTCTGTAAGATTGTGTGACGTTAAGCATTGGAGGTTGTATAGCTTCTCTGTGTGTGTTCATGAACAGAATCCCTGGTTAGCAGCTCTGCCTTCAAAGGGGCCTGGAATAGGCTCGGGGACTGCTAGACCTTGGGGGCTTTTCTCCTGTTGGCTGAGAAGGACTCATTACAAAGTATTTATTCATTTACGAACTATTGGTTAAATTCAAGGGTTCTGTATCATCTTTCTGGGTTCAAATCCTGACTCGGTTACACACTAGCTGTGCAGTCAAGCAAGAAACTTAATCTCTTTAAGCCTTATGTTTCCTTATATATAAAATGAGGGTAAAGAATAGTCTATCTCAATATATATAGCTGTTAGCACAGTGCCCGGCACATTGTAAACACTTGAAATTATTAGTTGTTGTTATTCATTCATTTATTCAAGGAACATTCAAGAGCCTACTTTAGACTAGCTAATCAAGGTGCTGGGGATACAAGAATCAAGTGACTAAAGGTCCTGTTCAAGGGGCTTAATTTCTAGTGGAAAAGAGAATAAACATATATATACATAACATATCAAGTAGTGATAAGTACAATGAAGAAAAACAAATCAGGCAAAGAAATGGGGCAGTGAACTATTTTAAGTAGAGAGAGCATTCCTCTAATGGAAGCAAAGTCAAGAGGGACATAATGAGTTAGGAGAACCATGGTGGTTCACTGAGGCAGAAAGATGGTCTGGGATGGAAAGGAGTGATGAATGAATGATGAGATGGAAGAGGTAGGTAGGAGCCAGAAAATTGAGAGCCTCAAATGGTGTATTGGTGAAAGTAGGTACAGTGCTGTAATAAACAACCACCACAACTCAGTGAGTTAATACATAGAAATGAATATCTCACTCATTTAGAAGGTGGCTTTCAAGATTAATTTAGGAACACAGATTATTTCCATCTTGTGGGTCTACAATTGCCTAGGGCCCCAGTGCCCTGTAGAGGACCTTCTGCATCCAGTGGCAAACTGAGGGAGAGAGGGAATAGGGAATGGCTTGAGAGATATTTATGGACCTGGTTGGATATACCACATGCCATTTTCTTTTGTGTTCCATTGGGTAGAAAGGTACTCATGTAGTCACATCTACATGGAACTACAGGGAAGGCTGGGCAATGAACTCCAGCTATGTGCCCAGGAGAAGAGGAAATGAGTACCAGTGAACATATAGCCAGAAGTGTCTGCCTCATATGGCATGCTGAGAATCTTGGATTTAATCTTTAAGGCGGTAGACAGTCACTGAGGTAATTTAAGCCAGTGAATAACTGAGTTTGCATTTTAAAAGATCAATCTGATAGAACAAGGATTGGCGGGGCCAAAAATTCAAGTTAACAAAGTGAATGATCAGATACACAATGAACTCTCAACCAAGGGAGTCTTGTGGGGATGGGGAAGAAGAGGCTTATTTGAGAAATGTAGAAGAGTTTGAATGGACAAGGTTACAAATTAGTGGATGGGAGTGAAGAGGTCAGGAATTGATGTAGAATGATTAAGAACTCCCACCTGTCATTCACTCAGAGAAGAGGAGAAGAAACCTGTGAGGAGAAATGAAGAGTTTAAAAACAAAACCGTTGTCTTTTCTTCTGACTCCTATATTTTAGTGAGCCTGTTTTCCAAACCAATATTGGGACATATATTCTGACATGTACAAGTGAAGTTGTGGGGCCAGCATATTTATAATCAGGATTGTTGGAATATCCAGGGTATACTATTACTCTATATCTGTTGTTCTCCATAGTCCGTATGGTCATTCATTCACAATATTTGTTATTTGACATTTATTGAAGTCTTAATATGTGCCATGAATAGTGCTTGGCACCTACAACTAAATCATGGTCCCTATTGCCCTGTGAATCAGCCAGAAACAAATAATTACAATGCTTGTGACTGATGCTAAAATCTGGTTGATTGGGCTGTGTGGTGTAGCCCATATGTTGGTACTTGTATTGATTTTAGACTATGAGGTCAGGGGATGCCTAATGTGCCTGTTATGGATTGAATTGTGTCCCCTAAAAAGATATGATGAAGTCTTAAACTCCATAACCTGTGAATGTGACCTTATTTGGAAATAGAATCTTTGCATATTTAATCAAGGAAAGATGAGGCCATGCTGGATCAGGGTGAGCCCTAATCTAATTACTGGTGTCCTTATAAGAACAGGGAAATTTGGACACAGGCACAGGGAAGAAAACCATGTAAAGATGGTGGCAGAGATTAGAGTGATGTATCTATAAGCCAAGGAATGCCAAGGATTGCTGGTAACCATCAGAAGCTAAGAGGCAAGAAAGGTGCATTAGGTTTCTCCAGAAGAACAGAACGAATAGGAGATATATAGATATGGAATGCATTTAGACAGATAGGTAGATATAATACATATATAGATATATAATACATCTATAAATAATAAGCCTATAAATGTATATATTTATGGAGAGATTTATTATAAAGAATTGACTCGTGATAATGGAGGCTGAGAAGTCCCACAATTTGTTGTCTGCAAGCTGGAACCCAGGAAAGCTAGTGGTGTAGTTCCAGTCTTAGTCTAAAGGCCTGAGAACCGGAGAGCCGATGGTTTAAGTCCCAATCCAAGGGCAGGAGAAGACCCCTGTCCCTATTCAGCGAGGCAGAGAGCCGCTCTCCCTTCCTGTGTCTTTTTGTTCTATCTAGGCCCTCAGCGGATTAGAGGAGGCCCCCGCACACTGGGAAGGGCAGTCTGCTTTACTCAGTCTGCAGATTCAAATGCTCATCTCATCCAGAAACACCCTCCCAGACACACCCAGAAATAATGTTCACCCAAATATCTGGGTACCTCGTAGCCCTGTCAAGTTGTCTCATAACATTAACCGTCACAGAAGAATTCCTCTGCTAGAGCCTTAAGAGAGGGCATAGTCCTGCTGACACCTTGATTTTGGACTTCTAGCCTCCATAATTGTGACAGAATAAATTGCTATTGTTTTAGGCCACCCAGTTTGTGGCACTTCGTTATGGCAACCCTAGGGATCTAATGCACACGTGGTATCTAACGGCACCAAGCAGAAAGAGGTGTTTTGACAGAGGGATGGTGTATCTTTGCTCAGCATTTAAACTAATCATTAATTCAAAAATATTTTTATATTCTAAATTATAAAACTATTTTTAGACATATTTTTGTTCTCATATAACATAATTTCTATGGTAGATAAGAGGAAATTAAGGCTTAATAAGTTAGGACCTTGCTCCCGTTCACATAGCTGGGAGGTCCTGTGGCTTTGATAGTCCTTCCTGGAGCTAGGGTGATCCGTTCCATGCAAGAATTTGGATGTAGTCTCTTGCTGAGTCATCAGGCGCCACCCAGGGAAATTAGAAAGCAGTGACCCTGCAGGCTGTGGTTAGTTCCCCTGAGAACTTCTGTGCTCAGTAGGGCTTAAAATACTTGCCTGTGTGGAAAGGCTTACCTTTCCTCTTCCATGAGCACCGCCTGGGAAGTGCAGGAGATAAGCGCAAAGCAGGAGTTGTTCTTGGTTGTCATGTGAGCTGAATGCAAGGAGTTTTGCAACTCTTGTCTACTTCAAATGTTTCTTTGGGTGTTGCCCACGTGGCCTTCCAGCTGCTGGAGAGCTAGAAGTGTGCTTTCTAGTGACCAGCCTTGCCAATCAACTAAGTGCCCTGTGCCCTGGTGGAACTCTATGTCACTATATATCATTTTGAGATGTATCCAGTGCTCTTTGGCTCAGAGTTTCTGCAAGCTGAGTATGCAGTGCCTAAAATGTTTCCGAGCAGTTGAATGTACCTCAGCTCAGATTTTCCACTCTGAGCTCTGGATTAAGAAGCAATATTTTGACAGAACGAAACCTGTTTAATGCTTAGGAGATAGTTATGAGGTGTGTGTTCCTTACTAAAACAAATCCAAAATGGGTCAGTCTGATCCTATGTGAGGTGGCCGTGATTTTGACTAATGAGGTATATTTCCTAATGCTTTCTGCTGTGCTTGCAGGCATCGGAGTGGTTCTTTTAAGAGACTCATCGCAGTACAACTCAGATTAGAATCTGACCCTCAAGGTCTTTTAAAAGAGGAAGGCTTTGTGAGAAACTGCGGACCAAGATGACAAAGTGACATCTCATTTGCTTTCTATGTAAGTGAGTGCCCAGGAAAGCTGAAAAAGAAGGAATGGGCCCGATTCAAAGACAGACTCAGTTCCTTTGGTAAAAGTGGCCAGAGTCCTTGTTACACACAGCTGCCACCTTGCTCAAAAAGAGCTTCGGTCTAGGTGTTACAGTCGACATCTCTTAGAATTCAATTAGTGATAGTGCAGTGACCCACTTTAACACTCTGTTAACTGAAAGCCAGTGTACACATATGGCATTTCCAGGCCAAACTGATCCACATAGACGATATACTCAGAATCTGAAACTGTTGGCTCTTTCTTTGCCCCAGAATTGAGGACATGTACTTTCTTTCATATGTCCTTCCTCTCTTCCTTCCTAAGTTATTTATATTGTGGTAGGAGCAGTGGAAGATACAAAAATAAACAAAATCACATCCAATTTTCAAGTTCCTTACTTTATAATAGCTGGTTTAAGATAAAAGTAATAACTGCAAAAACCATATTTGGACTTTAAATATTTTACATATTTAATTCTCACGGTTACTTGTTATTAACCCCATTTTACAGATAGGTAAACTGGGTCTAGTAGTTTACAAATAGGCAAACTACTACCCAATAAACTACTACCCAATAAATCACTGAGGTTGGACTGGAGAGTACTGGGTAGGAGGGTATAGAAAAGATGCCATAATGTGTTATAGATGAGGTAACATTTGAACTGCCTTCAAAGAGGCTTTCTGTATTGGTAGAGGGAAAAGATAAGCAAAGGCATGGTCATAGAGAATATGGTACTGCCAGGCCAGGGAACGGTGATGTAATTCATTTGGAACCCACAGTAACACAGAGCAGAGAAGTAGGAATCAGAGTAAAGCCAGTGCCAGATTATGAAGACTCTGAATACCAGGCCGTAGAGTTCAAACAATTTCTCCTTTCAGTAGGACAGGAAGAGCCCTTGAAGGGTTTTGAACGGGATGGGTTGGGGGTGAGAGGGTGGGGAGTGATAAGGGCTGTGCTTTTAGGAAGATTAATTTGGCAGCAGTGTGTTTGATGGAGTCAGCGGTAGGGTCCTTAGGTGAGCGGGAGACAACAAGGAGAGAGCCTTCTTTGGACTTTTGAATTCAGTTACATGTTTATTCTTTTAAGATTAAACGGAAGTCATCTCCTGATTCAGTAGGAGAGGACCAGTGTGGGGAAAGGATGAAGAGAAGATATCACAGTTTGCTGACCCCAGATAGCCACCTCCAAGGTTGGTAGCTTCACGGCAGATTAGTAAATCAGTAGGGACAAAAATAGCATTTTAGAGTAGATCACTTTCTCAGGACTACTGACGACTGATGTTAAAGATGAGTCACCAAGATAGTCAAGGAGATCTTTGTTAGTAAAGAAAATAATATAGGATAAAAAAGAGAGGTAGTCCGCTACTAATAAACTAGGTGAACTGTGGAATTAATATATCCACATATTCTTTAAAATAATGAACATGAAAGGTATCTTTTATGCTAATCTTATTTTGGGGATAAAAAAGAATAATTTATATGCTCACAGAACACATGCAAATTTATATATACTATATCATGGTATTTAAACAAGTTTATAAAAAAAGGTGACTTTTAAATAGAGGGTCATTAAGATGACTGACATAAGAAGGAAAACATCAACTAAGGTTTTTTTCACATGGTCATCAGGTGATATTTATGTGATCCGGTGTCTACTGTGTTGGTTCTTTTGTTCCCCTCTGAACCACACAGAATAACTGAAGCTGCCAGTAGCTTAAGGAATCTAAGTAGCATGTGTTTTCTGGAGTCAAGGATTATGCAGGGCACTTTAAATTTTACTAGCCACTGATAGAGACCTGAAGAGATTCAAGCACACTGGAGTGGTGGACTTCAGCTTTCTTTTTTATTTTTTTCTATGGAAAGATGCTCATCCTGGGCCATGGGGAAGGCATAAAGGCAGAGATGGTGACTATTTGAAGTGGAATTTATTTTTCATCACAATCCATGCATGTTTTCTATTGGGGTAACTTGGTATATACCTTTTTAATACTATGAAGCCACCCATGTTAATAAAAAAACAGCTGAATCCATATCGGCATCCTTGGAATGCTGAGTGAGTCTAGTAGATGGTAAAATTTTAAGAAATCTCTTTCAGAGATTTTTAAAGACCTTTACTTATCAGTAGACCAGATGGCACTGGAATTGATGAATAATAAACTTTACAAGTAGGTAAAACATTGGCTTATGGAAAAATATTCTAAGGGTATGTACTTACATAATATGAAAAGCAAGGAAAGAAGTAAAATTAAAGATGCGATATAGAGCAATATTTCTATATTTGTTCTTTGGAGATTTTTTTTAGGGGTGGAGTGCTTTATTATAACTTCATATTCCACAATCTAATGTCCAAAGTAGGGCTCTGTGAAGAACAATATGGTACCCATATAATTCACTTCTGAAAATAAAACTTATTTTCTTAAAAATCACCTTGCCATAGTAGGGCTTCATACCTTGGGATCCATGGATGTGCTTCAAGGTGTCTGTCAGCTCTTTGAAATTGTATCAGAAAATTCACATGCAAGTGACTATGTATTTTGGCAGAGGGAGGTCTCTATAACTTTTTTTTCATTTAGTTTCTCAAAGGGGTTTGAAACCACCAACAGGAGGAGAACAAGTAGGTTAATGGAAAGTAGACGTATCAGTCAGAATTCTGGCAGGTAACAGATGGCACACTCAAATGGGATTAGAGTTTAATGAAGAGACTATTTTCAAGGGTGTGGGAAGGGTTAAAGGAAATCAACAAGTCATGAAGCCCCATTAGTAACAGTGGAAGTCCAGGACCACCGCTAGACCTGAAGATGCCAAGGCAAGGAGCTTATTCTGGAACCCAGAGAGCTGTAGCTATAGCTGGTGGATAGCGTACATCTTAGGAGTGCAGCATTGGTGGAGGAAGGCAGTCTCTTTCAAGCTGTGCCCAGAAAGGAGGGAATTGGAGGGAAAATACCCACCTTATTTTCCTCCTGGCCTTGGATCTATTGTTAGTGCCTCCTAATATCTGAATCCAATCAGAAGTAGAAGGCAAGGAAGCCCATGGTCAACCTTTGAAGATCAACCTCCGGGGTCACAGGTTAGAGAAGGCTGAAGCACAGATCCGGGGGAGCAGATAGAGAATGTTTGCAACAGTGAAATTTAGCTAGCATGCTTTATTATAATCCCCATGTCTGTTTTCCTACTGCCAACGTGAACTGAAGCCAAGTTCTGCTATAATAACATTCTCAGTTTAGAAATATTCACAACCTAGACTAAGGAAGCTTTATTTCTGGTTATGTTTTTTTCAATCTTCTATTTCTTAAGGAGGGTTTCTAATTGAGCCATGTGGACACTAGAGGATCAGCAGCTTGAAATTAATTTTATGTTGAGATGGGTATTATGGATGTTGGGAAAATTTTAAGGCAGGTGGATATCACATGAACATATTTTGCTAGAATGCTAGAGAAGCAAAGAGGATAATAATTATTTACTCACTCCTAGTGAAACAAATCTTTGATCGTACTATATTCAACAGAGTTTCTAGTTGGTTTTTATTTCAGTGAGAGACTCAGATTTGTAAGCTCCAGTATTGCATTAACTCATTGTACAGAGTTCATTATTGTAATTAGACTGCTTTTTAAGATTATTAGTGGACTCACTAATGTACTCTTAAAAAGCTTTATTTGGAAGGAAGTCAATATCCAAAGCCAATAGAGCCGATGAGCTTGTGCCACACGTTCTGTTGCTGAAAATCATGTTATCAATTTTCATGTGACTGTTAATCAATTAGAGTGACAGAGAGATGATTCGAAGTCAATTTTCTGTTTATTGCTAAATTAGCATTTGATCACATGTGCTTATTTTGAGTTTCAAAGAAGCTGTGGTTTCCTTTGTCAAGAGACAGAATGGAAGTCAATGATGGGAGTTATCATTTGTAATTTTTGAAATATTTGCATATTAAGATGCAGAGTCTACAACTGTTACAGAGCTGAAGTGGCAGATCTGGGTGTGTGTTTGAGTTGGATAGCAGAGGAAGACTGATCTGATAAAGTATTGCACCTTGTGCACACATACCTGGTCAGTGTATAACCCAGGAAATGAATCAAGCATTGGATGTTTAGTGGTTGATTCACATATTGTCCTCAAAATGAACAAGGATCCAGTTTTTCAAACTGGAGAAGTATGCTGTAAGATATACTACCTTTGGGATGGGATGTAAAGATATTCTGGCTATTGTGGAACAGTAAGCATGCTAGGCAGTGGCCAAGTTGTGGGTTAGATATTGAGAGTGTCAATAGGGTTTACATAGAAGACTATGAAATAATATAGTGACTAGCACTGGACATGATGATGATGATGGTGATGGTGGTGGTGGTGGTGAGGATGATGGTGGCTAGTTTTTTATTGAGTACTTGCTGTGTGCCTAACAATATGCTAAGTGTTTTAGAAAGCACACTCTGTCAGCAACTCTAGAAGCTGCTCTCTGTTTGTTGCTAATTACTTTAGGAGTCATCATTTCTATTTAACAAAGGAAGAAAAAAAGGCATCTTTATTTAACTGGTAATAGTCTTTATGTAGTTGCTCTAGGAATTACCATCTTTAAGAAGAAGAAACAAAGGCATAGAAAGATTAAGTGGCTTGTATATCATCAAGGCTGAATTTTGTCCAACTCCACAGATTGTGGATTTGACCATGATGCTAAACTTTCTGAATTGGAATCAGAAGGCCTCCTTTTGAGACCTCCTTTTGCATTTTATAAGCTGACTGATTTTTGAGCCTCCATATCCTCATACATAAAACAAGGGGTTAAGCAAGATGAGCTCTAAGGGTCTTTGTAGCCTTAAATATTCAGATTCTAGAACTATCCAGAAGGGAACAATTTCTCTCAAATGTAGAATATTATGCCAATATTCCAATTATAAATCAAATACTCGGGAATCTGGAATGCAGACATTATATTTCTCATAAGAACCTCAACTCCTTGTAATTGCGTATTTTCAATTACTCAGTGGTGTAATTGAATCACTAAAGTATGGCTCCTTAATTTATGTCGGATAGCAGGTGGACAAGTTTACTATCAGAAGTGTTGCACATTCTGACTTTTCTTCCTTTAAGATATGCTTCCAATTGGAAAGCAGAATAAATTACTGAGGATTTGTCGATGATTCACAGTTATGGAGGGAACATTAAAGCTTTGGGATGACAGAATGT
Organism: Equus asinus; assembly: GCF_041296235.1. Lineage (NCBI taxonomy): Eukaryota > Metazoa > Chordata > Mammalia > Perissodactyla > Equidae > Equus > Equus asinus. Next base: position 143,091,571 of record NC_091792.1, read on the forward strand.
ATTTTGTCCATATATTTGGACAAGTGAAGTTGAGTTTAAATTACTTATGATAATATTTAATGGTGGGCCAGTAAATGCACTGTTGTCTATTTCGTGAGTGTAATTAAATTGTGTAAGACAAGACCTCACTGTGGCTCTTAGCTATTAAATCTCTGTGGCGACGTGAGGTGAGGCTGTCAGTGTTCTGTGGGGAATTACCAAGCCTGAGGAGTTAAGAGGGAGGATTTGCTAGCTTCTGCCGTATATCACTTGCTCTATTTGGATTCAGAATGCCCATCTCAGTACAGCGTCCGGGGTGCACTTACAAGGTTTAAATAGAAATTAAACTGGAGATGGGTCCATCCCTGAATATAGCCATTTGCTTTCATAAACACAAGAGGGGAAAAAAAAAGAACGGAGAGGAAAAATCCAAGCCAACAGCCCATGTAGGAGACTGTTCTCCTACTTTGAGGATCCCAGCGGGAATCTCACCTTGAGGGAGAGCTGTTGGGATGGTGTCAGGGCCTGGATTTGGAATGTTCTTGCTCTGGACTCACTGGGAGAGAGAATTAGAAGAGCAGGCTGGATCCAATAACCTTGGAGAGTCAGAATCAGGAGAGGCAATTACTCTGGTACCTGGTCCCTGAATTATAACTATCACTTGTAGACTTTTCTCCAAGCTTGAGTTAATTGCATTGGCTCAGTAGGTTCCTGGGTTATGGAGGATGGGTGCTACTGATTCTTCTGTTAAAGGAAGGTTTGGGCCACTGCTGCTAACCCAGGTCAACCTCCCTATTAGTCGGGTACTCCTTGAGTTACAGTAATCTCATCTAGAAGTGATGAAGACATCCAGATTAGGTTTATAGAGGGGACTGTAGATGATCCTGAGCGAGAGAGTTGTGCACAGTGAAGCCATAGGCACTTTATGTTGTTTTGCTTGACAAGGTCATAATGTTCTTTTGGTCGTCCACTTATGTTTGGGCAGGTTGTTTACTGCACAAGGGGACTTGGTTTGAGAGGGCACGGGGAGGCTGAAATCCAGTCCATTCTCAGCTTGCTCAGCTGTGTGTCCTGGTGTGGGACTGCTTGTGCTGGAAGAAAGAGGTACGTACTTTTGATTTTTAAAAAGCTGCCATTTAGGCTAGCAGCAGCCTGGATCATTCTAGACATTTAGGTCAACACAAAATTGTTGAGTACCTGCTTTGTACCAGGCACCATGCTAAGCTTTGGTATGGGATGAGCAAGCCGTGGCTTCTGCTTTTTAGTAGTTTGTGGTCTAGTGGGGATGGCAGCCAGGTAAAGGGATAAAGGCGCTCTCCTGCAATATATGCAGTGATAAAAGTACATGCACACAGCATGTCCTAGCTACAAAAGGGAGGAGGCTGAAGCGGTTTGGCAAGGTTGAGGCAGTACATATACCAACACTGTACAACACACCCTCACACGTGCAGAAGCCTACACTGATTTTTTTCTTTTAGGTCATGGGAAGATCTGTCAGTAATCAAGAGACAAATGTAAATGTACAGCCACGGGTGCCCTGCTTTCTCTGCTGGTAATAGAGATAATACTTAAAAAGAAAATCATAATGGACTGCCGTATTGACAGGTTTTTACAAGCATGTCTGTAAACAAATTGGAGTTGATACTCCCATGTGATCTTGAAAGATCATTTAGCTTTTCTTAGGTCACATCTAAACAGACGTTCTGAGATGATTCAGACAAAGGTAAACCTGGGATCATGGCTAACGCAACTGCAATGAATGCTTCTAAAATATTTAGTTTTAGCCCTGATCATTTTTCTCTGAATGTTAAAGCTTAAATCAATCTAAAATGATTAATAGTAGCTAAATTTTTATAGAAATGTTATAACAATCTTACGAAGGAGCTTCTATTATCAGCTGTATATTAAAGATAAACGGAGACTCTGGGATGATAAGGAACATTGCCAAGGCTCGCAAATGGCAGAACCGAGAATCACAGGCAGGTTTTTCTGCCTTCAGAGCTTGTCTGCTTAATTGCTGAGCCATGATGATGCTTCCAGAATAGTAACTGGAACTGGTTAACACGTCTCAAACAACCTGTCCACTTGTTAGGTTGGGGACTGTGTTTGATAACTTTTCTGCCCTCATAGCATATTTAGGCTTTCAACAAATGCTGTAGAATCTTTGAAATGGATAGATAACTAGAAGATAAGAATAAATAATAATAGCACACACTTCCACAGCACTTACCAAGTACCTGGCATTGTTCTAAGTACTTGATATTAGAATTTACTTTTGATCCATGTGTAAAAAACACAGTAAAGTGTGTAAAGTGCTTTAATCTTCAGTGTATAGCTCAATGGATCTTTATCTGTGTATACAACATTTCCAACACTCCAGAAGGTTCCCTTGTGCCCTTTTTAAGCCAATATCCTACCCAAGAGGTTACCACTCCCAGAGGTTACTCTATCGTTATCAATTAGTTATGTCTGTTCTTGTACTTCTTGTAAATGGAATCATCTATTATTTATTCTTTTGGGCCCATCTTCTTTTGCTCAACAAGATGTCTGTAAGATTTACCTGTGTTGTTACATATTAGAATTATTTTTATTGCTGTGTGGTATTTCATTTTATTAATTTACCACAATTTATTTAGTTCTTCTCCTGTTGATGGACAGTTTGGGTTGTTTCCAGTTTGGGGCTAATATAATTAAAAATGTTAGAAACGTTTTCATATATGGCTTTTGCTGGCCGTATACACTCAGTCTCCTTGGATATCAACCCGGGAGTGGAGTTTCAGGGCCACAGAGCAGGCGTGTGTTCAGCTGTAGTAAATCCTGCCAAATAGTCCTCCAAAGTGGTTGAACCAGTTTACACTCTTACCAGCAATGGTGAGAATTCTAGTCACTCCACATTTGTGCTAACATTTGGTGGTGTCACTCTTTTTAATTTTAGGCATTTTTGTCGATATATGGTAGTATCTCATTTTTTTCCTTCTAAATGTGTTATACTTAATCCACACAATAATCCCTGGAGATAGACACTATCTCCAGGCACAGAGCAGGAAACTAAGGGCACAGACAGGTTAAGTAACTTGTCCAAGGTCACATAGCTAGTCAGTGGCAAAGCCAGTGTTTGAACACAGGCAGTCTCATTCCAGAGTTCACATTCTGGAACACTTTGCTACACAATGGGGCACTTATGAGGAGTAAACAGGAAGCTGTTCTCTGGGATTCTGCCATTTAAGCCTGGGAATAGTACTTTCAAGCATTTTTGTCATGGCTCTTTACCAATAGTATGAATATTTACTTAATAATTTTATTTAAAATGTAAATTATTGTAGCATCTCCCTAAACTGTTGCATCTGTGTAAACATCAATTACTTTCTTCTTAATAAATATTAAAAGTAAACATATAACTCCTAAAGGAAAGTTGTTTGTGACCCATATAAAATCACCTTGCCTACCACTGTGGTACTCAAAATTTGAGCAACACTGATTTGAGCTATGTGATGAACTGCTTGCAAAAATAACCCCTTTCCCAGAAGTTTTTAAAAATTTTGCTCCTATATATAATGATGAAAAACATGTATATTAAATTTAGCTTATTGACCCTAAGGGGACACAATCGCTACCTCAATAGTTTCCCTAAGTGTTTCTCGCACATTTGCTGTGTCCCAGATATTGTGTATGGCTCTCCAGGAGGCAGAGGGATGAGTGAGACCCAGTCTTAGTGATGGTCAGTCTCATGGAGGTTGCAACACAATGGAGGAGGAGAGGGAAGAGTTCCGTGTGACCACAAGCTATAGTGGAGGAAGGCAGGCTGTGTCACGTGCTACGGAGCTGTTCAGAGTTCTCCACATCACTGTCTTTGAAGCAGCTCTGCTCTATCATCCAGATGCTTCCCAACACACTGTTGAGTCAGGCATTGATGATTCTATGTGCCACTTTTTTTTTTTTTTTTTTTAAGATTTTATTTTTTCCTTTTTCTCCCCAAAGCCCCCCGGTACATAGTTGTGTATTCTTCGTTGTGGGTTCTTCTAGTTGTGGCATGTGGGACGCTGCCTCAGCGTGGTCTGATGAGCAGTGCCATGTCCGCGCCCAGGATTCGAACCAACGAAACACTGGGCCGCCTGCAGCGGAGCGCGCGAACTTAACCACTCGGCCACGGGGCCAGCCCCTCTATGTGCCACTTTTTGACCAGAGGGAAAAAAAGCCATTCTATCTTTATCCTCAATCACTTTCCTTTTAAAATATTTTTTCCGGCTCCTTTAAAATTTAATCTATTTCAGTTTTTATCATCAAACATATAAAAAAACAGACAAACTAGTATAATAGTATAACAAACCACTATATACCTGTTACCAGCTTCAACAATGAACAATGCGTGGCCAATCTTGTTTCTTTAATGCCACTATCTACTTCCTCCTCCCATATTACTTTGAAGCAAATCCAAGCTATTATTTCTCCTGTAGATATTTCATTGTGTATGCTTTAAGAAGGCAATGGCAATACCACTAGCACATCAAAAATCTTAACAATAATTCTTATTATTATCAAATATGCAGTCAGTGTTAAAACTTCCAATTATTTTATAGAAGTCATGTATTTTAAGTAGTTTGAATAGGGATCTAAATAAGGTCCATGTGTTACTATTGGTTGAAGTGTCATTCAAGCTTCATTTACTCTATAGATCCCCCTCTCTCTTTTGGTTTACCTTGTAATTTATTTATGGAAGACCAATTACTTCCAACTTCTGAATTTAGAGTAACAAAATGGAATATGGATATTGGAGTTTCTTTTCTCACCATCTTAAGTTTCTTGAAAGAAAAGACCTTAGGACTGACTTCTGAATTTCTCCTTGGGAGAAATAATGAGGCTTCTTTATTTGTTTAGAAATATCTTTTCTGCGTGTCCAGCAGATATCTACATAATTATTTATTTATGATGCTATGGCACCACTAACTGGTCCAAGACTCTGCTCACCCACGTGTTTAGGAAGATGAAGGTAAAATGGATCACTCAGCATCCTGAGGCTTCTGAGCCAGAGCTTTGCCATTTTGATATGAATGGTATTTTTGAGGGAGAATCGACTTGAAAGCAGCCTAAATGTAGCAGTAAATGAATATGAGTCGGAGTTAAGCATCCAGTCAGCGGGCTCCACACAGCGCCCATCTCTTCCAGCCATCTGAAGCCGTTTCTGCAGAACTCTGCTTAGTCACTTCGCACAGGGGGCCGCATGGCACAGGGCTAAGTGCTTTTGTATGTCTGTGTCTGTGCCTTTTTCCCTCTATCATCCACTCAAAGGCGTTTTGGAATAGTGTTTTTTTTTTTAAACACCATATAAAGCTAAATTGAATTCAATGCTAGTAAAAAGAGTGGCTTATGTTAGAGACAAGGATGTGTTCCTTTAACTCTAAATGCAATAGCAAAAACCTGAATGCAAGGTGTTATTTCCTGAGGGGCTGAGAAAGATTATTTTCCCCGGTGATACTTCTCTGTGCCACTCTTGATTCACTCTTGTCCTCTTCTCTAATTGGAGTGTGTGTGTGTACATCTATTTATTCCTTCTTTCTCCTTTATTATGACAATAATAAGTGCTATATCAGTATCAGCTATTATATGTCGGGCGATGTTTAAAGCACTTTGTCTATATCGACTCATTTGTTCTTCACAATAACACTTTGAGGTAGGTATTCTAATTACCTCCATTATACAGATCAGGAAACTGAAGCAGAGAGAAGTTACTGGTCCTGGATCACGCAGATGGTAAGTGATGGGCCAGGGGTGCAAACCCAGGAAGTCTGGCTCCTGAGCCTGTTTTTAACTACTGCTCTCTTCAGCCTCTTTGGAGTTGTATGTATATTCGCTTTGGACCATACACTCCTTCTGAACTGTTGCTGGGGCAACACCAGCTGTGTGACTTTGAACAAATCCCTTAAAAGTGTCCGCTTCTGGGTTTTTATCATTAAAATGGAGATATATCTCATGGAAGGTTTTGGTGAGATCAAATAAGACACTATTGATATTGAAGTATGCCTGTCCCAGAGCAAAGGACTCATCTATTCAGTTTGGTTTCACAAGCATTGGTTGAGCATGTATTCTGTGCAAGGCACAGAGGATACAAGAATGACCAGGACAGACAAGGCCCATGCCTTCTTGGAGCTTCCTGTCCAGTGGGAGATCTGGTCAAAATCAACAAGCAATAACTAATCTTGACAAATGCTGAAAAAGAAATAAACTACTGTTAGCTTCCCTAGACATGCTGAGCCTTGAGCTTGGCTCATCCAAGAAGTTCAGCAAATACTTGTCAGATTAGGTGGATTACATCAGGTGCTGAAGACTGTCGCCAAATGTGACTTAAAAATGCAAATGTCAGATGAAAGTGTGATCTGAAAGGACAGAGGGCAGAGCAGGGCTGGCTCAGATGGAACGACAGCCAATACAAGTCACGAACTACAGCCAATACGGTAGGGCAGTGCTCAGCTGGGAGCTGGCTCTCCAGGTGTATGGGGAGCCCTGTAGACAGGTGACAGAGTGGAAAGACAAGAGGCATTGTAAGCTGGGAGCCCCCCTTTGAGCCCTGTCTCTGCTATTGGCTTGCTCTGGGACCATGGACGAGGTTCTCAGTCTTGGCAAGTTGCTGCCCCTCATTTATAAAAATGGATCTGGGAATATGTACCTTGCAGGATTTCTGTGACTATTATGTCAAAAGGTTATGAGAAAATGCAAAAGGATTCTTAGAAAAGTGTCTAGTGCATTGCAATCGCTTTGTGAATGTTAGTTTTCATTATGATTATTATTCATTAATTTTATTATTGTGTAAGAAAGTGCTATATTGCTGCTAAATCAATGTTAGCTTCCTTTCTTTTTAGATGCCTCTAAAAAGAATGTCATATAGAATCATGGTGTGGTGGAAAGATTCCTGTCTGAGTGACAAGAGAGATTCTTGTCTGGGGCTTATTCTGCCACCTTTGGTGGGGTGTCCTTCAAACAGTCATTTCTTCTCTCCAGCTTCAGTTTCCTCACAGGCAAAGTCTGAGCTGGGCTGGATGAGCTCCGAAGTCATTTTTAATTCTGGGATTCTGTGATGGTCTTCTGAGATTACCCATCTGACCATTGGAGACCCCCAGGGGGTAGATTACCAAGGGGCCATCATCTACAGTGGTTCTTAATTGGGGATGATTTTGACTGCATCCCACCCTGGGCCATCGGGCCGTCTCTGGAGATATTTCTGATAGTCACAACTGGGGAGTGCTACTGGCATCCAGTGGGTAGAGGCCAGGGATATTGCTAAGCATCTAACAATGAACAGGACAGACTTCCACAACGAAGAATGATCTGGTGCAAAGTGTTAATAGTACTGAGGTTGAGAAATACTTGCTCATTGCTTACCTTGTGTTTTTAGAACGTGAGGGCTGAGCCACAATTGCACGTACACAGACACTCCCATCTACATGTTTCTTGGTCATTTGAAGGGGCCACATAGAAATTTTATTATTTAAGACCCTTGTGTTCCTATTCTCTTTTGTATCTTCATGACAGGCAGGTGGGAACAAACATGAGGTGTCTTATGACATAAAAAATGGAATCAGGGAGACCTCAGAGAGGTCAACATGAAGCAACTTCTGTGTAAAGGAACCATTAGGGAATGGGAATGGGTCACTGTCTATCTTGCTGAGGGACTGGTGGGCAATGAATGAGTAGTTTCTCGTGGGAATCCCTTTGTGCCATTAATTCATTCACTCGCTATGCGTGGAGTACTTGTGGGGTGCCAGGCTCTGTGCTATTTCTGGGAATATAGCAAACAGCAAAATGGAGCAAATCTCTGTTCTTTATTATGAGCTTTCCCATGCCTTCCCTCTTTTCATCTCCTGGACAAGTCCTACTAATCCTTCTAGACCAGGTTCAGAGAAGCTTCCTTTTCTGACTCTCTGGGTGAGCTAGGTGCCCTCCTGTCTCTTCCCACTGAGCCCTGCGTTTACCTTATTAGTCTTCTGTTTATCTGTCAGCTTCCCTGCAGAGATAGGTCTTATTCTTCCCTGTATCCTGGGCATCTTACCTCATGCCTGGCACTGAGCAGGCCCTCAAAAACTGTTGAAAAATGAGAGAGCGAGCAATTGAGTTAATGAATGAGTGAGGCAAGGCTTCAAAGACCCATCTTCATGCAGTTTTAAGACTTCCTCTCCTTTCATCTTCCATCCCAGTCTACTCTGTGTATCCCAGATTGGAAAGAGAGAGGGGAGAGTGAGGAGGACAGCTTTCCGGCCGAGGTCTCACTAGGGTGCATAGAGGTGACCGTCACCTGGAGAAAGGAAAGCTAATGGGATCTGAGGGCAATTTTAACACAAGCGAGAACTGTAGATGAGACGGTGTTGTGGGTCAGGAGCGTGAAGGTGATCAAGGGAAATAATGGGACCGGTAACTGCTCTATTATGGAGAAATATTAATGATCTCCATAAAGATGGTATATGGCTCAAAAGGTATTATTTTTAGTAGATGTCTTCAAGTTGTATGAATTAATAAGGAACAGCTTGGGTAGTGGAACTCATTAACTTCTCAAATCTAACTTATTTACACCGAATGTAAACCTTTCTCAGACTGGTGGTATGAGCCATTATAAATGATGTTCCCAGTGAGAACTGTATTTTCTGGTAGAGACCATATTTTTGTCTTAGGGCGTAGGGGTGGGGAGGGAGATTTGGGTGCATGAGATGAGATATCTATTTATAGGTGACTTCATCTTCTCTTATCTGAAATCCTTGTTGAAACTGAAAGTTCTGACCCACTACAAAGACATTTGCAACCAATCAAATAGTGACTGCGTTTCTTAAACACCATTGTGTAGCAGTTAATTCAGTTCTTTTAGAATTGCTTCAGTTGGTCAATCGTCTGTTGTCCTTGTCAATAGGTTATTAGTGTTAATTTACAGTACAGTCCCTCCCTTTTAATTCAGCAGCAAAGGCACTCTATCTGCAGGGTGAGTGGTTGGCTGATGATGGGGAGCCTCTCACTGATAATGGCTTCTTCCTGTAAACCCCTTTCCGGACCAGCACCCCTCCTTTCTACAGAGTCCTGGGCAGCTTGTGTTTTCCCCAGCTCAATATAGGACATTTCTCTCAGGTCTTCAGTCAAATGGCCTTGCTTGCTGACACTTTTTTTTCTGGCAACCATATGAAAGTGTCGAGGTGTTGTCTTTCATATTGTTACTATTTTTTTACTATGGTGTAACAGACAGTTTGGAGTCTTGGCTTTAAATAAATAATAAGAGTGAAGTGACTCTGTTGAAGTAGTTCTCAGAAGTTATCATTTCCCTCTCCCCACCTATCTCCGTTCACTGTTGCATCGCCTGCTTTACCAAGGAGAATGGAGAAGGGGAATCGAAACTGTTGGGTGTTTTAAATATGGTATCCCATTTGACTCTTGTTTTAAGGTAGGCTTTATCATCCCAATTATTGAGATGGGAAAATCACAGCTCTGAGACAATAGATAATGCACCTACGATCACAGATCACAGCGCTGGTAGTGGAGAACTCGGGTTCCCAATCTAGATTTATCTTTGCCACAACTTCTGGTAAATCCCATTAAACACTATCTCTAAGGGTAAGGAGAGGACCAGAGAAAGGTTAAGGCAAAGGACTTTATAACTGGAAAATAGGAGAACACTGGGCCTGGAATACAGGGAAAAAGTTGAGAGATTGGATTATTTTCCACCATTTCCACTAATGAGCATCTTGGAAGCCCATTGATCCGACCCAGCAAAACCCTCAGAATTTCCTCATAGTTTCTCCCTGTAGATCATGAACCAGAGCTTGGAAAGAGTCAAGCTCTGGTCAGTAAAGTTACCAGCATCCTATGTCTCTGAATCTATCTTCTTGATGCTGCTTGAATTTGTGGCTCCCATTATAGGAAGTAGAGGGACAGTGTAGCAAATAATTATATTAATAGCTAACATTCCTTGAGAACTTTCTATATAATAGGTAAGCATCTAATCTAGTACTTCTCAAACCAACCCCTTTTCCTTTTTTTTTTTCCTTAAAATATTCTAATTTGTCATGGACTATTGCCCTATTAAAATAAAATGAAAGTTAGTTAGTGGAAAAATGAAATTTAAAAATAGCATATAAAATGCAAGGCCCATTGTTTATTATGATTGGAGTCAATGGACATAAAAATTACTCTCTCAGATGGTCAATTTCAGTATTTATCTGATCATGGACTGGTGACATACAGGATGCAGACTGGTGTGGTCCATGGACCATACTTTGAGTAGCCTTTCTCTAAACAATTTACCTGTAGTCATTCTTGGGAGAATTATTTTCTTCACGTTGTAGGAGAAGGGACAGAGGCACCAGAATTAACTTCTAAAGACTCAAGAGATAGTGAGATGAGGAGCTAACATTGGAAGGCAGGCAGTTGATTCCAGAACCTTCCCTGTTAACCTCTCTGCATTCTGCCTTGACTCATAGTTCACAGGATTTGGGCTTAAAATGGGATGGACTCCAGGCAAGTCCTGACTTGGTCATTTAGCACCTGTATGACATTAGGATTAAATGACATTTCAAAAGCTCATAGATGGCTCCTGGCATGGCGTAGGTACTCAACAAATAGAAGCCATTCATTCTGACAAGGACAAAATTCCAAGTGGCACTTTGATAATGATTTAGGGTGGATTATTTGATTTGGTGCAGTTAGTATTCCACATGCCAATGTGTCTCAACTGTCATGTTTGTCATAAAACACTTTGTCGGTGGTTTTTTTTATTCCATGAAAGAAATTAAGTTTTACTTTATCATTTTAATATCTCTGCGCATTTATTTCTAAACCCTGTGGCAGAAATGGCCAGCTATAAAATAGATATTTTTCCTTTGGGGAGCCAGTAAAACAACTGTGGGGTCTGATGCCTGGTTTTAAATTCCAGATTTTCCAGTTATTAGCCATTTTTTCCTGACTAAGTCACTTTACTTTTCCAAGCCTTAGTCTCCTCATCTGTAAAATGGGATGATAATAATATGACCCATTTCAGAGCATTGCTATGAAAATTCAATGAATCAATACTTGCGATGTACTTGCACAGTGTCTAGTAGCTAATAAGCACTTAGCAAACATTAGTCATTATTATTGGTGCCGGTTAGTGGGGAAAGGATGAGATTCCAAGACATCACTCATTCACTATATGTGGCCTTTAAGTGAAAAGTTTGCAAAAATTAATGATAACATTAATGGTTAATTACTAGAACTATTTTTCTTTAGCACCTGTACATGCTGGACCTAGAGCTAGTCATTTCCACACACATTGTTCATGCAATTCTCTCAGCATTTTCCTGACGGGTAATGAAATCTCAGTGTGATCAAGTTAGGTGCTCAGTGTCCCATAATGAGTGCAGAGAGGCCCCCCAGGTTGAACCCAGAGTTCAGCTGGCTGCAACCCACACCATTTGCCAGTCAGTTCTACTCAGAAGCAAAATTGATAATAAGTAATGAGTTAGCACTTACTTAGTTCTATGTGTTGGGCCGTGTTCCAAGTACCTTACATGAATCATCTCACTTTATCCTCACACAATCCTGTGAGATGAGTACTACCATTATCCCTATTTTTATAGATGAAGAAACAGAGTCAAAGGCAATAGGGGACTCAGGTAGTGAGAGTGGGACCAAGTTTTGGGCACAGGCCATCTGGTTCTACAACCCAGGCTATGCTATAAATGGGGGAGAAACAAGTATACACACACATCAGCCGGGGGCAGGTGTGCATAATCCTGTTCCTTGCGTTCAATGTTTTTCCTTCTCTGTAAAATGAGAGGGTTGCATTAGGGCCTCTTAAAAGTCCTTTTTGCCACTAAAAGCCTATGACTCTGTAAGTAGAAGACAAAATACAGCTTTCCTTGCATGTCTCCACCATGTTACTGACCAGTTAAATAAATGGCCATCACGTGAATGGCTTAATTTATACTTAGGCCCTATTTATACAATTTTGGGGAAAGAAGTCAGGATGGAGGCCCAACAGAGTAATTTGAGGCACGTTATCAGCTTCTTACTTGGGATTTAGTCCTAGAGTGCTGGTTCTCTTCCCAAACACGTACACCGGCATTGTGCCCCGAGAGCTTTCTCAGGGTGTATTTCTTATCCCACAGCTTTCCTATACACCCACTCCTTAGAGAAACTGTGGGTGATTGCCTGTTGTGCAAAGTGGACGCTCCATGACTCAGAGTAGAGGATGGACGATTATTTGGTGAAAGCGTGTGTCTAAAGATTTGCCCATTTTCCCCATGGAGTCTTTGAATTTGTTGTTAGAGGTGGCTCCTTTGTTGGCCTACAGAATAAAAAAAAATGTTTTTTGAAACTCTGAGCTTTCCATACTTATCTTGAGAATTCATTTAAAAAGAGGTTTTGTTGTTCACTTAAATTCAACGGAGAAAGGGACTTAAAGGTGATCGTGCACACTTTTTGTTCTACAGACAAGGGAGCTAAGGATCGGGGTGGTCAGTTGGCCAAGCTCAAGAAGCTCCGCATAATGGATAATCTCTAACAAGGATTCCATCCACCTCTGAACCTTTACAATGAATTTTGTGTGTAGAAACGTTTCTCAGAAGAGACGTTTTGTGGCAGAGATCAGAAATTCATGGGCCCACAGATCTTGCAAATGAGTGATATAGTCAGGTGGAAGGCAATTGGGACTGATGACAGGTGTGGCCAACTGGTTACTACATACTCCATTGTAAAGAAAAGTTGCTGTTCATCATCAGCCAGTTGTTACTACGGCGTAAATCTGATCCATTACTGTCAGGTCTTTGAACTTTTCAAGAAAAACAAGTTTTCCAGACTTTATGTAAAATATTTCAATTTTAAATGTTTTCCACTCGTACAAAGATTTTTAAGGGATAGTACAGGCCAAACACAACATGATGTTAAGTTAGATATCAACCGTGGGCCGCACATTTGCAGACACAGATTTATAACTCTCATCAGATTCTAAAAAAGGCCATGATCCAGAAAACATGGGGAAATGCCAACTTTGCTAATGACAGTTCCAGCACTAGGACACAGATTTCTCCTACTTCCTGTCCAACCGAATTATATGATGATTAAAAAAAATCACCTAAACCAGGAGTTATATTTAAGTCAGTTGAGAGCAACTCCTCCTTTACAGAACATTATATGTATTTATGACAATATCTCATAGTCTGTCTCCCTCTATCTGTTGCACTTGAGACCTAGCAGACTTCGTACCACCTATATTAATATCCCTACCTTCTTTCCTGGTGACAAATACCCATCTGTGAGGGGATGAGGCATTGGACAGAGGTGACCAGCAGCTCTAAATAAGTATTAGAGGCATGTCAAACTCAGTTAAATAAGAGAGATTGGAAGGGGGTTCTGGGGAGAGAGCATAGATCTGTGATTCTTGGGGAGGGAGGCGAGTATTCCTTCAAGAAAGATGGGAGAAATGAAGGTGAATTGAGAGAAACTGGAGATTTTATCACTGCAGATAAATCTCTCTCGCACTCTCCAAATCCAGGGCCTTAGCTATGACATAAAGATGATGGTGTGTAGCCAAGGGTATTGAAACTTCCCCAGATGTTGATTTGAAGTTCAGTGTTAGTAAAATACATAGATGCACCTCTCTATTTCTCTCTTCCTCACTCTCCCCGTCTCTCTTTGTTAATTTATTCCATTGAGCACCTGAAGAATTCCCCCTTTCAGGAAAGACATTGTATAACTCACTGCTCTGGGTGTACCACATTTAAGAGTGTCCAGGAATGATCAGTGTTAAGGGACCAGGGATTATTTTCACCCCTAGGAAAGGAAATCCTGAGTTTAGGGACAGTTTTTATAATGCAACTTTCTAACAGGGTGGGTTTTCAGCTCACTTGTCAAAAGGACTTTATTTATCAGTCCTAAAAGTACTAAGTAACTTGTCATTACTTCTCTAACAGTGGACGATAATTAAATCCTACGTGTTTTAGGGAATCAAGCCAGAGTCAGAGCTGTTTTGCATACAGCGTGCACAGATTAGGCGAAAGTAGCCTGTTTAAACTGTCACTTGGTATTATATTAGCTATTAGATAAATGGAACGGAGCTGTGGAGCACAGCAGATATGTGTCTGTGCCTCTCCATCCTTGCATTGTGCTCTGGCATGATCTAGGACTCGCGTATTTGGGGATAACTTGATACACTGAGACAGTGGGAGAGCTTGACCACTGGCTGCTCTGTTTAGACTGTCATTAAACACCGTAATGCTTGGTGCTTTTTGTTTCTAGAGAACTCTGAAGTCAGTCTCTGAGAAGGACCTGGACAGGATGAAGTGGATCTAAATTGCTGCCCATCAGATTTGGAGACTGTCATACGGGGTTGTGGGCAGCAATGTGACAAGGCTGTTGAGAAAGAGCAAAACCAGAAATTGAGTGAAGTAGGAGGACGCGGGTGGACAGTGAGGGTGGAGGCAGGAGCTGCTGCTTGTGAACTAAGGCAGGGAAGAGCTGCCTGCTGATGCAGTGGGAAGATCACGGACTATGGAATCAGGCCCATGTGGATTCAAAATCTTGTTCATCGCTCACATACCGTGTGACTTGACTTAACCTCTCAGCCTCAGTTTTCTTGTCTGGAAAGTGGGCTCGTGCAAGCTGCCTAGGTCAAGGCTTAGCACATAGAGCATGCTTTCTACCTGCTGAACTTAGTAAGGTATTGATGAGTGAGTTAAGTTTGAATACTGATCCAAACGCCGAGAGTATGTTTGTCATTTCTTATTCTAGTCTGCTTGGTAGATGTGGGTGGCCTGTGCCCCCCAGGTGTTGATTATACCCAGAGGAAAGGCAGAAATAAGAAAATTATGCCACTGTTTGCAACACAGACATCTCAGGATAGCATTTGTGCTCTAAACTACCGCTTAAGTTGGCTGCACTTTGGAATGCACTCCTAAGAAAGAAGCTTAGATTCCACCTCCTTTGACGGTTTGTAACAAAACAACCTCAGCCATCTATGGTCAGAGATGCTGCCTGCTCTGCTCACCCCTCAAGCTTTAATTTTACTTTTCTTATGCCACTTAACATTGCTACCTTGTATCACAGTGTTTGGGGAGTTTTAATCTTCTCTAGACCAAATCCCTGTGTGGTACAGCTTTGATGCATCCGGAGCATCCAGTACCATCCCTGGCTATAATAGGAGCTCAGCAAATGTTTGTTGAACGATAAACAGTTTGCTAAAAGGTAGGAGGATGATTTTATTGACCTGTCGTAGTTTCTCTTGGCCAATGATTATATCGTCTCTGCTTCAAGCGTCCAAGGGAAATAAGACTTAAGTCAATGGCCCCAAGAGTATATATTTCCTATGATACCAACCCCCACCCATATCCTTAAAGTATCATAGCTAGAAAATTCTGGAATCCAAAGATAAGAGTGCCCTGAACTTTAGAGCAGGAAGCCCCATGTGCAACGCCAAAGGGCACTGGTCTCCATCTTTTCCCACTTATTGATGAGGGTCTCAACTGGCCCTACCTGTTTTTTTTCTAAACCTGTTTCCTCTTTGTTAACTTAGACTTCAGAAGCTGTAAAAAAGGGACACTTGGCTGGAGTCATAGCAGAATGGAGTGATCCAATGGGCTATGACCCACCCCCACCTCTTGGGGTCTCAGAGTCCCTGGCTGCTCTCCAATCTAAGGCAACTGGTGATGCTAACTTCGAGTTAGATGTTTCAGTTCCTACTTAGGGAGGCATCCTGTGCTCCTATCTCACCCTCCTCTTCCGGGCCAGTCACTCACCTTCACCACAATCACAACAAATTCCAGATTCCCTACGGGACGCCTACTATGTGTGAAGCACTTTTCTAGGTACTTGGAATAAGTCAGTGAGCAAACAGGTAGAAAATCTCAGCCCCATGGCACTTACATCTTAACAGGTAGGCGTGGAGGTCCACCAAAGAATGACAAACAGTAAGTAAATGACATACATGTTTGGAGTCAGATTGTGCTATGGGAAAAGAGCAGGGTGAGGGGCAGACAGAAAGGGAGAGACAGACAGAGAGACAGATTTGAGATAGAGCCAGTGGGAGAGACGTACACACATAGTGAGAGACAGACAACCAGAGACAGGGCAGAAAGAGGAAAAAAACTGCGAGGGACGGAGAGAAGAAGAATAGAATGAGAGAGACCCAGAGAGAGCCCAACAGAAAGGCAGACAGCAAAGAGAGAACTGATCGTGCCAGAGAGCAATGGGTCCAGCTCCTCAGCTCTCAGCTGCTTTTTAGTCTTATAACTCTCTCCCTGATGCTCTGCCCCCTCCCCAAGGTGTCTTCTCACACCACCAATGTAGCCTTGTTGGTACCCTCTACAACCCATCATTTTAGCACCACAATCCTACCTGGAAGTCATCCAGTCCCTCCCTATTGCCCTTGGGATATATTCACCCCCAGCACTGGCCACTCCCTACCTCTCTGGTCTGGTCTCAACTCTTGTCATCACCCTGCCCTGGCTATGTGCACTAAGCAGCGGTTCTTAGAGGCAGAGTTCTTACTTCATTTATTCCGAAAAGACTTCTCTGACCCCACTCCAGTCTGGGATGGTGGCCCACTTGAATGTACTCCCACCTACTCATCTCAATTCTCAGTGAACTGAGAGAGGAAATGCTAATGCTAGTGCCAGCTCACACTTTGGATGCTTACTAAGGACCAGGCAGTATGCTGAGCAGTCCCATGCCTTAGCTTGTTTAATGTTCCTAACAACCCTTTAAATTAGGTACTATCATTACCTTCACTTTAGACATGATGAAGTTGTGGCACAGAGAAGTTTAGAAACTTGCCCAAGGTAACCCAGCTTGTAAATGGCACAGCAGCCTACTCTTCTAACCTAAATAAATATGTACATGTTGCTCTTATTCCTAACACTAGATTTATCACCATTTTTGTGATGTTTTCATGCTTCCCCCTCTCTCTCGTCTCTCCCACCCCCTAGATAATACATACTCCTGGACTGTGAACTGGGTGAAGACTGGCCAGACATCTTTGGTGTGTAGCTTAGCACCTGGTGGAAAGTCAGCTCTAAATACATCACTGAGGAAGGAAGAAATTCATCACTGTTAGAACATCCATACAGGAGAGGGGCCAGGAGGCGCCCTGTGTGCTTCTTAGCCATGGCTTTGGGATACCTGTCTTAGGTAGCACAGAATGCTAGAGGAGGGGTGTTCCTGGGTGAGGAGACCTTTGGAAGTGGATGGGCCATGTCCCTGGAGGCAGCTGCCAAGCCAGCAGACTCTGCAGTTTCTCACGTGCCTGAAAGGGGGAAGAGGGAAGATGAGGGGTACCCTGCTTACCTCCGATGAGCCAGGAAGCCTGCCTCCAAGCCCGCATTTTCAGGTGGCATCTCCAAGGTTCTAAGGGGCTCTGATATCTAGGGGACCGTGCAGATCTTTGCCAAGAAGCCTGGGGAGTTGACTGGAATCTCTCTTGTTTCAGCAGCCTTAGAGCTGTTAGACCCACCACTGAAGGTGGGATGGTGACCGGTGCACACTGGCCTGAGCAGAGCCAAGGAGGACACGTTTGGGCTCTTGTCAGCATCTTTGGTAGTGTTTTCATATGGATTTTTGAGAGGATAGACAGTTTCTGAAAGAACAGCGAGAGAAGACAGAATAAAACCACACCCAAAGTACTGATGTTCCCCATCCGGAGAAGAATACTTGTCTAGATGGACACATGCTCCACCAGGGCTTTAAAGAGATAAGGGATGTAGGAAACTGAGCTCCAGGATGCAGAAGAGAAAGGGGTGCCGATGCACCTCCTCTGTCCCCCCTTCCCTGTCCTGTCTCCACTCTTAGCACGAACTCCCCACCCTCCAGGACGGGGGAACTGTGAAATCGCAGCGTTTTCCTCACATTTCTGATCCCTCCTGAAAGATAGAGGTCCCACCTCCTTCCTAGCATCAGAATGACTTTCTCTAGTAGCCGACTGCCTCAACCCTGTGAAGTATTGTCTTGCAGGTTAGAGAACATTGAATGCAGGAAGAAAACATAAAATAAATAAGAGCTTCTAAGACAGTGGTATTGATATTGTACTTATAAAACTTAGAAGCCCCTGCTGACTGTGGAAAATTAATGATAGGTACAGTCGATATTAATTGTCCCTCCAAAAAGCAGGGGGGAGAAAGCCTCCAAAATGAGGATCAATATAATCCCCCTGCCAGTACCGTATGGAGCCTGTCTTCCAAAAATAAATATATATTTTTAAACCATTGACAGGATTATTTAGGAAAGTGTTTACTTAGTCCTGCTAATGGAAAACCATGATAATGATCTTTGAACAATAGGTTTTAGAAACATCAGCTCTCGGGTGGTAGACTGGCTTCCCACCCGGTCAATGATGCAGTTTTTCTTTGAAAGAGAAGCAGCCAGGGCTCAGGGGTGGAAGGAGTTTGGAGACCCGATCTGCCCTGTAGACTTGTGGTGGGTTTTTGTTGCATCTCCTATGAATTATTAAATGCAAATCCAGCAATTCATTTGGGAGGAAAAAGCAGACGATTTCCCTTTGAGTTTGCTGTTTAACCAATTGCCCGGTTCGGAGAGGACTCCACGTGTTTCTAGTTTCTATATACGTCTGTAGAAACAGAGCATCATCCTTACTGCATCTCAAGTGAATGATTTTTCAATTAGCCTGTCCTTCCTTTGCAGTATTCCCTCTGCAGTCCTACGTGGGTGATGTAAAGCAAAGGTTTAAGAGGTTTGGGACAATTTATGTGGTTTGGAGAGGCTGTTTGTCAAGAAACAATATCTGCAACAACTTTTATGTGCAATTTGAGTCCCAGGTCTTTTGCTTATTTTTATAGCACCATTTTCAGAGGTGTTCAAGCTAACTCATAGCAGTGTTTAAATGGTGTTGGTGGTGTTGGTAAGGTGTTTCTGGAGGGGGCTGAGAAAGCCTGGAAAATCTTTCCCCTGAAGACGTAGAGACAATGGACGTTGGTATAACTGGAGGGCTATTTGGCGGGTCTCATCAAAATACTTTGAACCACGAGTATTATTTGAGCCGAAAACTTCACCTCTAGGCTGGTAGAATAGTGTGGGTGGGTAAAATAATGGATTTTGGATTCAACTAGATCTGGGAGACAAGTTACTTATCCTCATCGTAATTTTGCGTATCCTCTGTTTTCCAACCTGTAAGACTGGGAATTAGTACAAAGATTACATGAGATAATGCATGAAAAGAGTTTACTCAGAGCCTGGCACAAAGTATCCTCAATAACTATTGTTATTTCTATTATTATTGCTGCTTCTATTAGGAATCTAGCCTAAAACAACAGATAGAGACATGTGCAAAGATTTAGTTGGAAAGATGTTCCTCACGGCATTATTTATAATAGTGGAAAACTTGATTGACTAAATATATTATGGCAAATAAATACAATGGTCATTGTAGAATTTGGCTATTAAGGACCATGTGGTTGATATTTATTGATAGAACAGTATTCATAGCAATTTAAGTGAAACGTTAGGATGCAAAATGATATCTTATTGTTTCATCAAACAGTATAAGCCTAAATATATACTCACACACCAAAAAAGTATATCTAGGTGAATCCCTGGGTGATGGAATGCAATTTTTTATGTTTTACTTATTATTATTATTGTTTTTGCTTATGTGAAGTTTTTACAACATCTACATGCTACTCTTGATTAAAATCTACTTTTGGTTGGAAAAAAGAAAGCCTTAAAATTGGTGAGACTCTCAGTTGGGGGATATCCCCTTTTATGGTGGGGAAAAAAAAGTCACAGTGTCAGTATGGCTTTATCAGAGACTTCAGGCTGTGAACTGGGACATGCTGGAGGTTATGTCACTCCATCAGAAAATGTAAGCAAGGGAGGAAAGATCAGGCACATTTGAAAATGAGATCGTGAGGAACGAGAACTACACAGTCGCTCGGCCCTGTGTATTTTCTTTAATAGAAGACGTACTGACATTTGAAAAATGGAGACCTGTGCCACTGACTTGAAGTTGCCTGGCATTTATGGGCACTATAAGGCATTACTTGTCCTCTTCCGCCACTCTGACCCCACATCCCAACTCTCCCTAATCTACCCTCTAAATTAAATTGAATAAACTATAAAACTTTCTAAAATTGCTATGTGCACAGACTAGTTGTCGTTTTCAAAATATGACTTACCTGGATAGAAATTTGAAAAAGGAACTTGTGACATTTTAAATACTTTTACTGACACTTGTTAAAAAAGAAAAAAAATAAAGAAAAAAGAAAATTGCACCTGTTCGGAGAGAAAAAAAAAATGACAAGAACTGAGAATAGTTTCATATCAAGTCTTTATTGAAATACTTGGGCCTAAATCCCAATGGATTTTGTAAAAATTGAAATAATGTTTGGAAGGAGCCCATGATTGCTATAAATATCTATTTATATTCATTCCTCAGGAGTGGGCTAGGACCCTTAATTTTCTTCATAAGTGGGAAATTATTTTCATGAATGGAGGTTTATCATTTTTATAATGCTACAACTTGACCCTCAGAGTTCTGGAATTTTCAGGGCTTCCAGCTGAATATATATTTTAGAGACAAGGTGCCTATGTGTTCACATATCAGATTACACCCTAATGCTTATGAGCCCCTCTTTGTCCCCCAAAGGGTTAAAGCACATTTATGAATATTTTGTCCTTTTAACTCCAAGCCTTTTGCAAGGGAAAAATTATATTTGTCTCAAAACTATCATACTCTCAAATATGTCCTCAGACACTTTTTCTAAGTATTTAATTCTGAGGATAATAAGTTTTAACACATCATCTTTAACACAACCCAAAAGTTGAGCATCATAAAGTATACTGAATGCTATAAAAAATGATAATATTATTGTCAGTAAAAATTCTAAATCGTTTTGCTAGCAAGACTGTTATAAGTGAAAATTTAGAGGAATTATATTTATTTCCCTGAAATGCCCGTTTCTGCCTTTGTTCCTTTCTTTCTTTGTTCCTCTGTGCTGGCTTTCTCTCTCTCTCTCTCTCTCTCTCTCCAATCTCTCTTTCTATGTGCTTGCTGTCTTTCTTTGTCTTTGCTTATATGTCTCATCTTTCTTTTGTTCTCTCTGGTGTATGCCATTTCTATTTATTTTTTATGTACAAAACTTTACCCACTCTCCTCCAATCCCAACTCCTGCCACGGAGATCTTAGCTTTCCCAATTATATTTACCCTCATGACTCATCCTCAGAGCTCTTTTAGTCATCAAGAATTAAATTGGGGCAGGCCTGGTGGTGTAGTGGTTAAATTCGTGGGCTCTGCTTCAGTGGCCTAGGGTTTATGGGTTTGGATCCCGGGCACAGACCTACATACTGCTCATCAAACCATGCTGTGGCGGCATCCCATATACAAAATAGAGGAAGAGTGGCACAGATGTTAGCTTAGGGCCAATCTTCCTCACACATACACACAAAAGAATATTATTATAATTTCATGTATAGCATTAGGAGATGAAAATTTCAATGTTTTATCATCTACTATAGAGGTCACAACTGGCTACCTGTTTGTTTTCTTTGCTCCAAATGCTATTTAAAGTTTTTTTAACTGGTTGCCAGGGCTTTAAGATTTTACATGAAATTCTGAATTTTCTTTAAAACAAAATGAGAAGATTTAGCTGCTGTGGGAACCTTACCACATGGCTGAAGCAGACAGTAGCTGCCCATGTTCTCCAATACAGCACAGTCCTTCCCCCACCCTTTGGGGTCTTCAGTCATCTACGTGACTGCCCTGATCTCTCTAGGCATTTGACTCTGTCAGCCCTGTTCTCTTCCGTCCTGATCCTATAGTTTCCTCTCCCAGACCCCCCGACCACTGCACCAAAAGAAGTGAGAATAGTGGGAATTCCAGTTACATGGCGGGACCTACAGGAGGGGGTACCTTTAGTTATCCCTCAAATCACTCCTCAGCTTATATATAAGGCTGGCCTTAAGACAGAATGTTGACAAGAGACCTGCTCTGAATAGCTTCTAATGTTATTTCAGGTCACTGATCCCTGAGTCAATCAACCATTCAGATTTATTGGTATAATTTGTCCTCTGGTATTTTTCAGGTGTGTAGTTCTTTTTTTTAGCTTAGGGGTCATACAATGAACTTAAATATATTTCATCATAATTTGAATAGTAACTAAATTGAAAGAATTTAAAAATTCTATTGAGGCATGTCTAGGTTCCGATAATGCATGTGTATTTGTGGTTCTTCTGAGATTTCGAAGGGATCTTTCATAGAGTCAAATCAGGGTTTTCCTTTCCTCCCACAAATGTTTGGTAACTTTTCTTGGTGTTGCCTGTTCTGGCTGTGCTGATGTCTCTGGATCTACCAAGAGTACACCAGTAACTGACCTGTGCTTAGCATTCAATAGACGTTTGAGAAATGAAGGAACCTTGTTATAAATGTTTGTGAAATGGAGGCAGAGAGAGGAGAGACAATTTACCTTTGGTCATACATGAAGTCACTGAGAAAATGGGTGAGATTTGGCTGTTTAGTTCAAACATCTGTTTAAGTGAAAAAGTGCTGCTTTCTTTCCATTTCTTTCCGTTTCCCATCCCACTACACAGCTTTTCAGTAAATGTTCAATTTTCACTTACCCTGAGCCCTCGAAATGGTCGTATATATTGATGATTCTGATTCTAATTCATGCTTCCAACAGAATTGCACTCAAGTAATGGTTTCCAATTTTCAGAACATTTACAAACTGTTTCCTTGCTTAAACGATTGGGGAAATTCTGACATTTTGGGTTCGTAATTTCCTGTTCATATTGCAAACATCACAGCCCCCGGGCCACTCTGCTGGTAGTGCTTTTATCAAGTGAAAGTGCACACAATCACATATTTGTGCGTGTCTTATCAACCTGCAGCAACTCATGACTTTGTGCTGTTGTGCTTGTCCACAGAAGTCCACCTCATCTCTTTTAGCACATACTGGCATTGAGCCCAGCATGTTTACTCCAAGTTCATGTAGGATGTTTGCTCGAAGGTTTTCTGCTTTACACAATGGCCATGGGTTGAGTTACTTTTGCTTTGCTTTCCTGCTCTGGGCAAGGCTTTCTCTGTGCATCTTTGTGAGAGCTGTATGTATTGCTTGTTAGACCTGACTTAATTCATCTGTCAAAAATGACACGTACTTTGGAGGTACTTCTTTGCAGAGTCTCCCCAGTGTACGCACACACTCACACACTACACACACACACACACAGACACATGCATGCCACCATGAACTGAGAATTGCTCTGAGATGCTCAAAATCTAGGCAGTCACGACGAAAGCTTTTCTTAGAAACAAAAACCTCATCTAGAATGACTTTCTCTTGTTTCTCTTTTCCTTGGGACTCCATTGATGCTGCAAAAATGAAGCTGGCGAAGAAAAAGAGGACTCATTAAATGGAGAGTAAATAATAACTATTTTACCCCTAAAACCACCAAAATCTCAGTTCAAATATGGATAATATGCACCAAACTGAAAAGAGCATTCATGAGCATCCCAGAGACAGAGTGGTTTGGAAGACCTCACTTTACGAAAGAAGACTGATTCTTTCTCTATCTTCTGTATCTATAGCATCTATATCTAAATCTATATCTATATATGTATGTATTTGAGTTATTGGTGATTTCATATGGTTCAGCCCAGTAACTCTGACCACAGAATGGGGCCCTGCCTCTCTTCCCTACCCATTTTCCACTACTTCTTTGTACTCTAGAAAAGTGACCAGGAGCTGGAAATGTCAAGAGAGAATTGCAGCATTGCGGTAGGCAGAAGTTCACGAAGGCCCCCAAGATTGCTACTCCCTGGTGTCTGTGTCCTGTATAATCCCATCCCCTTGAGTGTGGTCAGTCTTGTGCATATGATGCTATGTCACTTCTGTGATCAGGTTACATTATAAGGCAAACGTGAATGAATTTTGCACATGTAATTTAGGTCGCAAATCAGTTGATTTTGAATTAATCAAAAGGGAGGTCATCCAGGTGGGCAGCACTTAATCAGATGAGAGCTTTTAAAAGAGGAATTGGGTCCTTCCTGAGGGGATAGACACTCTCCTCCTGTCTGTGACGAAGCAACCAGCCATATTGTGAACTGTCTAAGGAGGGAAATGGCCCCTAGGAGCTAAGAGGCCCAGTCTTACAACCTCGATGACCTGAATACTGCCGACAGTCTGGTTGAGTTTGAAAGATGAGGACATAGTCTGGCCAACATCTTAATTGCAGCCTTGTAAGACCCTGAGCAGAAGACCCAGAGAAGATGTGCCCAACTTCTGACCCACAGAAACCATGAGATAATAAATTTGTGTTGTTTTAAGCTACTAAAGTTTTGATAATTGGTTATACAACAATAGAAAATGAATACAAACATCGAAAGATCTGCATATTCAGATAGTGGGTCTGATGACACCTGTGCTTACCGCCACCTGCCTCTTTAGCATCTTGTTTCATCCACCTCCAGCCATAAGTGAAATCAAGGAAAGGATCTAGGTGAGAGTCCACAGTGCAGAGAGAGCCTCGTGTTCATTCTGGCTTCAGCTGGTACTTTTGCACTGGTACCTGTGAACTCGGCTTTATTCTTATTTTTTTTATTCTGTTACAGCAACAGCGAGAAAATCTCTTTTCAGGAAAAATATGTAGCTTGCTCTTGGTTTGGAAACATCAGATACCTGATGGTAGGAGTGGAGTCTTGGGCTGTTCCCGGCAGACACATCATCCTACAGCATTGCGTGAAGAAAAAGGCGTGTGGCTGCCATAATATACTTCTTTTATTTCCTTACTCTCTTTTTAAATGTTCTTCCTGTTCAGGCTTCTGGGCTTTTCCTTCCCTTTCCCTTTGTGTGGTGGCATTTGCCTTGAATATTGATGAGGAAAACTTGGTCCCTCCCCAAGAACTTATTTGGGGGTAATTAATTCTTGGCACTGTAGCAATGCTTCACGACTGTGACTTTCTTAGGTACGAATTGACTGACTAAATGTCCAGGCATGGGACATGTGCTATTACTGCATTTCCTTTTGCCAAAAATTAATCGTTTATTGAACCTGCCCCACTGGGAATGGGAATGGTGATTGCATGTGTGGGAGGGTAAGGATGAAATTCACATGAGGACCAGTGAGGGAATCCTGGGGAACATAAACTCTTGCCTCTTAATTCATTTTCTTTGCAAATTTATGCTCTGGAGCTCTGGAACAGGAGTGATCCAGGAAGCTGAAACATGCCACAAGGGAGATTACAGTCTATGAGGGCAGCAAGCATCCCAAAATGAACATTCATGAACTCTTGATAGACCGTGCAGACATGGGTACAAAGAGATGAAGGAGAAGAGGGTAGAGGGACAAACTGTGTTTAACGGGGTAGGGAAGGCATCTGAGAAGAGGCGTTTGAACTAGGGTTGGATGAAAGAATTTGGCTGGAAGGAAAAAAGTATACGGTGATGATGAATTCGTTGATTTTTCAGCATATGTTGAACTTGAACTTGAAACTGGGTATAATTTTAGGGGAAATTTTGTACTACCCAATACGTGGCAAAAGAAAAGTTAATTAACTAATACTCTGCTAATTTAGAATTTGTGGGAATTTGGAATGTAAATTATGCCAGGGTAGGGGTCATTGCCATCTTGTTCTCTGTTGCATCCACAATGCATAGCAGAGTTTTGCCTGTAGCAGGTGCTCAAACACAATTGGGGCCTAAGTGAGTGAATCTCACCACTGAGCAACCCATTAAAAGGGTCTTCTAATAAGATTAATTGTGTGATTGCATGTGTAAAAACAAAAGTGGGAAGAACAAACTATTTTCATAGAAATGATTGCTCAATCACAAAACATTATTTCCCATTCATTTAAGCAGAGCTCCAAAGGAAGGCTGCAAATGAATTCATTAATAGCCCAGTGGGATTCACTGTATATTTCGAATGTACAAAAGTGTATATATTTTTGAAAAATAGTGTCTCATTCATTAGTCTTCCTCCCAATCTGACGTTCTGAATGAGTAAAGATTTCATGAGGTTTCAGCAGGCTCTCCTTTTTGATATTTTACCAGGTTTGAGGATGATAATGGGTTTTGGAGGCTAATCAGTAAACCAGGCCTGAGTTCAAGACAAGTGATGCAGATATGAAGCAGGTTTCAGAACAGAAGAGCATGTACCACATAGCCTGTCAAGAACCTGGGGCAGAGGGAAGAGTCCAATCCAGATAGGCTGGCAATGGCCACAGAATATTCCAAAGGTAGAAGCCCAGGTAGATGCTGTCTGTGGAGGGGAGGCTAAGAGTGAACAGCAGAATTTGTATGTCCAGTCTGACTAATGGGTCAAGAGCATAATAAGTTCAGGTCAACCATTAAGAGCTGACAGTATGCCTCTTGGCTATAGGCTTTCCTAATATCACCATCCTCCCCTAGGAATGATCAACTCTATAGTTGCCCGATGAACTTGGCTGATCTACAACATACTTTTTCTCCCTAAAGGCTCACTTCTATGTATACAGGCAATTTTAACTTTAATCATTCTGGATGCTCTTCACAAAAATATTTCCTGCTTTCTAAGACTCATTGGGCATGTGATGGCAGCTCCACTTTGTGAAGAGTCACTCTATCATTTGTTTTCTCAGTGAATATTGTAAGTACTCCTGTGAGGGGGCTGAGAGTATGAGAGGTATAATATAAACCCCAATTTCTATTTTAGGAAGCAGGAAGTTATGTGCACAAAAGGCCTTTTGCTGGATTGCGTGTTAGATACCTCACTAACAAAAACAGAATTCGAATGTAAATTATAACCTTTGTTATTACTCGTAACTGCAGTTCAAATGATAAGTTGCCAATTTTCCCTACCTTCATAAACCAGTAACCACGAGAATAAATTATATATTGTACCTAATACCAATTGTCCTTAAAGAGGCGATACTCGTTCACAAATAGTATAGGTTGCCACAGATTGCACGTGAAGCTGCTGCCACAGCTTGTGGTGGTTTATCCTCTTTCCATCATTTCCCTGTAGGCTCTGAGCTGACTGAATTCAGGTCTTCAGCATGAAAGAGCTAGAGTTGTTACATTTGAATGTAGTGATTGTGGGTCGAAGCTCGATGAGAAGGAAAATCCAGGACTTTGTGAACACAAGAGAGCAGTCTCTGTGCAGCCTTTGCATGGTCCTGGATGACCCTCCCCAGAGCCCGCAGATTGGGAAGCCAAGGGACTTTGGCACTTTCCTCTTGGGCTCAAACTACCTTGCTTATTCTCCAAGCATAGGGATGAAATGTTCTAAAAACTCTTTGAATGAGAGTCCCCTGTATATATTTGCATGTATGAGTATGAGTGTGTATGTATGTGTGAGTGCGCATGCATGAGTCCATGAGTGTATAATTGGTGCTGTTTTATTTCCATCAAGACTTTAAAAAGGAAAGCGAATGCCCTGATGGCTGATGCTAAAGTCCCTGCATAGATAGATTTGCACAAGAACTTCAGAGAGAGGGATAGAAAGTTTTTTGTTTTGTTTTTTTTTAGGAAGATTAGCCCTCAGCTAACTACTGCCAGTCCTCCTCTTTTTGCTGAGGAAGCCTGGCCCTGAGCTAACATCCGTGCCCATCTTCCTCTACTTTATATGTGGGATGTCTACCACAGCATGGCGTGCCAAGTGGTGCCATGTCCACACCCGGGATCCAAACCAGTGAACCCCGGGCCGCCGAGAAGCGGAACGTGCGAACCTAACCGCTACGCCACCGGGCTGGCCCTGGATAGAATGTTTTGACCTTTCTAAAAAAGGTGACCCCGCTTTAAAGTCCATTAATATTCACTTGACTTATTTCACAGTTGCAGGAAAAAGAAAGGGTGGAAGCCTGGAATCTTACATGGAGCAGACAGGATGATGGTGGTCGCTTTCATTTCTTTTTGAAACTGCAAAGTCCTGCTTCTGCTATCAGTTCATCCATCCCAGCACATTCCCCAAAGCAGCCCACTCCCCCTCATTATCAGACTTGAACAGATGGTTCTGAGCAGTTCTCTGGAATTCTGTATGATGCCAAGTGAAAATTAACACTCACGGGGACTCTATTATTCTAAAACCAAGATCTTAGTTTTGGTATTTGGAGACCCTGCCCCAACCTGGAATGTGTCAACAGTCACAATTTTTAGTATTTCTCTGCCTCTTAGCCAAATGTTACAGAGATGCAGTCTGCTCTGAGGAGGCTATGTGGACACTTCTAATTTCTTACCTCTCTTCATTTCTTGATATTTTAGGTACATATTTCTCAAAAATTATTATCCTGTGATCAGAAAAATTGTTATATAAGCTCAGTGAATTACAGAAAGGAGTCATAAATAAATATACATTAAATGAATGAATGAATAATTATTATGCTTCATTACTTTCTGATGTGTTACAGATTTCTTGGTGTGTTTCTTACCTGTCCTTCCTACTAGAATGTAAGTTCTATGAGGGCAGGAATCTTGTTTTAGTCAATGCAGTTTTCTCAGAATAGGGATATGATAGGCATTTAATAAATACTTATTCAATGAATGGATCTCCCATGGGGACTGAGTGAACAAATGGTGGCAGTAAAGGTCAATTCTGCTTTTGAGGGTGTTTCTGAATTGCTCCTCCCTTTAAATGCTCTAGCCTCACAAAACTGTGGTGGAAGTTTATACGTATTGAGTGGTCTGTTGTGTTTCAGCTGCTGGGATAAGTAGTTTGTTGACACATGAATGAGTCTTTCATTTACAATTCTATGAGGTATGTATTATGATTATACCTATTTTGTAAATGGAGAAACTCAAGTTTATAGTGGTTAAAGACTTGCCCAAGAACAGAGGACTAATTAGGTGAGTGGCCAGGATTTCACTCCAGGTCTGATTAACTCCAGAGCCACCCCTTGAACCACTGGACCCGTCCATTGTCTTTCTTTGACTTATTTATTCAGCCAACCAATCAACTAACCTATTCTTATTGAAGGCTTACTGTGTGTCAGGCACCACGCTAAGGAGGAGTGGGAGTCAGGGCAGGGGTTGGGGGAGGAGGTGTAGGTAGGTCTGTATGCACTAGTAGGATAAACTGATGAATTTCAGTCAATTTACTTCATGGAGGGGGTAATGAACAGTGAAATGCCCCATAGCTGGACCAGAGTGACGATCTGTTTGCAGGACGCAGCTGCTGCTGCTTCCACGGCAGACTCGAGTGCTGTGTTCTGAAACCGAGATCTTGTCAGTTTCCCTCCAGTCAAGTTAAACCCAGAGTTGTCTCTTAAAATATTGACCCGGTCTGGGTTTTACCCACTTCACTTCTTCTCAGAATGGAAGTTTACAGAGAGTTGTTTGTAGTTACAAGAAGAAGAGTGAAGAGATGGAAGCTAGCAATATATCGTCAGCCCTGAAATGTGCAGCTTCTCACTGCTTGTCATTTAGGGCTGTATTATTTTAATGTCACTCACATTGCTTCCTAACCCTCATGCCATCGCGGGAAGACACCTCTACCAAGAGCAGAATCAGACCCTGTTCTC